>NC_046312.1:32399357-32758732 GCF_009819535.1 Lacerta agilis
TTCAGTTGTCCGACAACATGAAGAGTTTATTTGGCTTCATGATTCCTTTGTGGAGAATGAAGATTATGCAGGCTACATTGTAAGTGCTTATTTTCCAAAGAATTGTAAGTAGAGGATCTGACGAAAGGAAATACTGAACTCTCATATTTCCCGTTGAAAAGTAAAGAAGCACTAGCTTTTAAAGTGAATCATGAAATTCTGTACAACTTTAAGGAACTTGCATATTCGTGGGAAACTGATGCCCACAGCAGCAACATTGATATACCCTGTCAAGTAGGGCAGAGCAGAGCAACCTCTAAAACAGCTGTGTTATTCCTTGGAGTAGTAGTTAATTGATGAACCATTGCTCCAGCACCTGGAAGAGCAGGACTGCTCTAGTGGTCTTTATACCTCTCCTTAGGAGGATGTTGGTGCCTTGATCTCTCATTGAAAGCTTCTTGCTTGGAATAGTTGCTTCACTAGAACAGCTGCATAATAACATTGATAGTGGATGACATCTAAGTGCAGGAGGCCTGTATGTGACAGTGCACTAGGGGCTGGGGGGGGGTCTCCTTGAGCATAGCATTTGACCTTTGTGCTGCTGCTGCTCAGCAAAGCATTCAGCTAATTTTCTTGAGGTTTATATATTGTGTAACTTAGGTCTCATTAATTTTACTTTGTAGAAAAATTGCTGAGGATTGTTAATTGTTGGTGTATAGATTTGACATTGTGTTTGAATGTTGTGGTTTGTCACTGGTAAGTGATTAGGGCTTAAAGTGCAGTGACTTTTTAAAAGTTACTTGTTTGTGATATAGACTTTCCAGTAATCCTGTCTGATTTTTGTTGGAATACTTCTAAATAAATTCAGAACTGCCAAGAAGAATAATTTCTATTGAAAAGCTCTCTGTTCTAAGGTATGTGAATGTGTGATGCCTAGCTGTTCTAAAACTTTATCCTGACTGTTTTGGGTTTTAATACTTTGTTAAACATTAAAAGTGCTTTTGTTAAACATTAAAAGTAATATTAGGAACTAAATCTAACCTTAAGAACCCCACTAATTAGAACAGGTGAATCAAACGCAGCAGCTTTAAACATAGTACAAACAAATAATTACATTTTTAAAATAAGACTTCACATCTATATGCACAGCTAACTCTATCATGAGGCAACATTCCCCCCAACAACTTGAGTGGCATGGAGTGTGAAGCAATTAGACTTTACTGCCCAGGACTATTTATGTGGACCTTACTTGAATGGACAATATGTCCATCTCCTTTGATACATACCTGAGAGAGGTTTTTAGGATTCACTCAATTTTTTGATGTTAAATTATAGAATCCCAGAATTGCAGAGTTGGAAGGCACTGCGAGGGTAATCTAGTCCAACCCGCAGCAGAGCAGGAACCTTTGCCCAACATGGGACTCAAATCCACAATCTTGAGATCAAGAGTCTCGTACTCTACCAACTGAGCTATTGTGTTGACTGTTATGTATTATATGGGGATATATATCTTCTTTGTGTGTAGAATATCTTTCTTGTCTGTTCATTGGGGAATTATAAGGTTAACTTGTGAAGCCCAGACCTGCCCCTGGCGTTCAATTGGGAAGACGGAATTTCATTACAGAAGAGAAGTTTGGCACATCTCTTGTCTGAGGGGCTCCATAACTACCTATAGCCTAGTGGGAGGGGCCTTTCAAAGGCAGAAGGAGTCTGTATCTGCAGGTAGCCAGTCTGGTGGCATTTTATCTGGTGGCAGCAGTTTTTTAAAGGGGAAGGGTAGGCTGGAGCAGAAGGGTATACTCTGTTTTAGCTAGGAACTCCTTCCACTTAAATGGCATGAGACCTAGGAAGGTGGCTGTCACATAAGAGAGAAATATTTGTATTCAGGTTCATAAGCAGCTTATTGTATCTTGGTTCAGAAAGTTTTTGCTTTGACAATAATTCAGAAGTACATTCTGATGTACTTGACAGATTCCACCAGCACCACCAAGGCCTGATTTTGATGCCTCAAGAGAGAAATTACAGAAGCTTGGTGAAGGAGAAGGATCGATGACTAAGGAAGAATTCACCAAGATGAAGCAAGAACTAGAAGCGTATGTGTATATTTTAGTGCTTCCTGTGCTTTCAGCTTTCTAGTACTTTTTAGTCACTTCCACTGTAAGAAGCAGAGTTCAGCAATTATCCCCAAGCAAGTAACTAGTGAATTATCATGATGAAAAGTGTACATGTAATGGCGAAAATGGTGAGAAGCGTGGAAGGTTAGGTGAGGAGATGCTCAATGCGAGAGAAGCTACATTTCTTTTTAAAAAAAGAATGTACCGGTAATCACATTTTCAATCCTATACTACCTTGGATGAATTTGATGCAGTGTTTTAAGCCTTGCAACAATTCTGAGAGGATGTATTTATTTATAAACTTATTTTCAACATTTGCATGGCAAATGTCCACAAGGGCCAAAGGAAGTATATCAAAGCAGGGACCTCAGCAAATAATAGGTGGTAGAGACATGAAGAAAAGACGGGGGCATAAAATACATTCATAGCACAGTAACACTGATATTATTGCCAGAACTGAATTACAGAGGCAAGGGAGGTTTTAGAGGTCTAAGGGATGTGAATTATGGCTATAGAGTTGTGAAGCCTAGAGTGTAGACCTTGAAAGCAGGATTCTACTTCTTTTGTGGTTGCCATTGTAATGGCAACATCATGATCTAGCAACATGGGCCAAAAAAAAATAAATATGGGTGGGTGCTAAATACAACATACTGCATTGTGCTTGAAAGTCAACAGTGTGTTGTAAGTTGCTGGCTGAAATCTTTTGTACGTAATGTAGAAATTCTACTTCTATAATTGTACCTCTGCTGTTGGTTTGTTTTTAAATATTTAGTGAGTATTTGGCAATCTTCAAGAAGACTGTAGCCATGCATGAAGTATTCTTGTGTCGTGTAGCAGCTCATCCCATTTTGAGAAAAGACTTAAATTTCCATGTCTTCTTGGAATATAATCAGGATGTGAGTATATTTCATTCATTGGAGCAATTTACGACAGTTTGTGTGTCATAAGATTTATAAATAAGTTTATCTTATTTTGAAATAAGATAAAGGAAAAAGCTCTCCTTATTTTCAAATACAATGTGAGAAACTAATGGATAAATTGGCAGGAAGTATTGTTTAAATATAGAATTAAGCATGTATATACACTGGCGGAGGAAAAGGGAGTGCAGGGGGAGCCCCTGTCAGCACGATCCCAGTAGGGTGCCATCGCAGCTGCCCCCCGCCCGTGCTGGGCACCCTGCCCCAGGACATGTGCCAGCCCCGCCCCCGCCTGCTCTCCACCCTCCGGTGCCGGAGCATGAAGCTCCGCCACCGTGTATATAACAAATCCAGCTGAGGAAACATCAGCATAGTTTTTGTAACAAGCCTTGCCTTTCTAAACCTTTAGAATTTCTGAGTATGTCATCTTGATGAGGTGATCTAACTCAGATTTCCTAAAAGCTTTTGACAGAGTCCTTTATCAAAAGCTAAACTTTCTCATGGGGACGGGTCTTCTTATGAACTGGAAATTGGTTAAAGAGCAGGAGGCACAGAGTAGGAATAGATGAACAATTATCGCAATGGAAGAAATTAAGGATTATGATTCCCCCAAAGATATGAATTGTGGGGTGCTATTTAACTTGCTCATGGTTGATCTCGAGTCAAAAGCAAGTCCTGAGGCAGATGTGTTTTCAAGCAACAGCAAGTTGCTCAGGAGAGCTTAAGGGGGCCATGGAAATCTCCCAAAGAATCTTCTGCAATTGGGTGAATGAGAAGCAAAATGTTTTATTTATTTATTTATTTATTTATTTATTACATTTAGATAGCACACTTCATCCAAAGATCATAGGGTGCTTCACCACATAAAAATACAAAAGAACACAAAATACATAATAAAAACAAGAACAAAAACAAACGAAGAAGCCCCCTTCCACAAACACATTTAAAATGACATAGAATATAATTGGGATTCATTATAATCGTAAGATGATGCAGACCGGGACAAAAATCTTAATTTCACATATGCATGGATGGGGTCTGAAGTGGCTGTGACATTACAAGACAGATCTTGCTTATGATGGATAGCTCAGTGAAAAGCTGACTTGGTGTGATAGCAATGAAAAGTTGGGGGTCAGAGACCTCAGTCTGAAACCCTAGAGAGCCACTGCCAGTCAATATAGACCAGTGGTTCCCAGCCTTTTTGGGGAACCACTAGTCTATATTCCCCATGTTGGGAACCATGGATATAGACCAGGGGTAGTCAACCTTTTTATACCTACCGCTCACTAATGCTTCTTTCTTGATGGTAAAAATTCCTTACCGCCCATAAGTACTGACTTAGGGAAAAAGGATTCAGTTTGTGCCGTAGAACCCCTTTCCGCCCACATAGAAAACTGAAACTAGTGGGCGGTAGGGACCAGGTTGACAACCCCTGATATAGACAGTCCTGAGCTAGATGAACCAGTGGATTGATATTCCTAACTGATTGGCAGTAGGTTCAGGACAGAAAGTTTATAAGAAGCCTAATTAAATTAGCTGCCAACAACAAGTAACAAGATTTAATCCAAGTTTATCCCACTGATCTGTATGCAGAATTACTTTTACTATTACATTTTGACTTTCTGAAAACAAAAGTTGCTTGGACTAAGTATTTTATTTTTTAAAAAATACTTTTGTAGCACACAACCATAAAATGGATTTGGGATAACACAAAATTAGAACAGATACAAGAATGCCGAAGAAAGGAGACACAGTAACCAGATGTTGTGTTTTTCTGTATTTCAGTTGAGTGTCCGTGGGAAAAATAAGAAAGAGAAACTTGAAGACTTCTTCAAAAACATGGTTAAGTCTGCAGATGGTGTGATTGTTTCTGGAGTAAAGGTGATTCCTATTAAGCCATTTAATATATTTGTACCTCCTTTGTGAATATTCTGCAGATTTGCCAATTGGAATGTGGCAAGATACCAACATAAGTAAAGTCCTGCTGGATCAAGCCAAAGGCCTGTCTAGTCCCACATCATGCTCTCATACTAGCCAGCCAGATGCAGGACGTGAGAGCAGCAGCGCTGTCCCTCTCGTGCTCTTCAGTACACTAGACCCTCCGGATACGAACTTAATTCGTTCCGGGGGTCCGTTCGCAACCTGAAAAGTCCGTATCCAGAGGTGCTGCTTCTGCGCACAGCGTGGCGCACATAGCACTTCTGCGCACACACGCACAGCGAAACCTGGAAGTATACACTTCCGGATTTGCCGCATTCGCAACCCGAAGTTTATGTATCTGGAGGGATACGTAAGTAGAGGTACGACTAATTGGTATTCAGAGGCATACCGTCTCAGATACTAGTAGTGCACAGTCATCATGACTAGTAGCCAATAAGTGAGCTCAAGAAGTTACCATAAATTATTTGTATTCAGTATAACAGTAATATTACAGATTACATCTCCATTTTTAAAAAGTGGCAGGTTTTAGTCATATTGTGAGCATGTTGCAAGACACATTGCTCAGGATCAGTGTCCTTGGGCAGTGTTGGATTTTTGTAGCTCTCCAGAAGGAATATGCAGTTGTAATTATTTCAGGGCTAGAAATCGCAAGCTGGTTCTTAACTGGTTTTGTCTTCTAGAGAGCTTCTTTGTCCATGCAATCAATCTATCCGTTAAATGCTTGCCAAGGAAATACTGTATTTTTCGCACCATAAGATGCACCTGACCGTAAGACACAGCTAGTTTTTAGAGGAGGAAAACAAGAAAAAAAAATTCTGAATCACAGCCTCCTCTGGAGGAGAGTGATACCCGCAGAGGCTTGTGAGGGAAGCTGCACACCCACCAGCCATATGGTTGGCGGGGCGCAGCTTCCATCCTAAACCTCTGCAGGGATTGCTCTCCTCCCACGGAGACTTGGGAGGCTTTCCTTCTCTCCACTTTTTCTCCCCCTCCCCAAGCAGCACAGGTTGCTTTTCCAGCCTCCTCTCCGTCCCTTTCACCCGAACTCCTCAGGCGATGTCTGCAATTTCTCCCCTTCACGGCTGCTTCTCCTTTGCCCTCTACATGACTCTCCACTCGCGGCAACCTACCGGTACTTCCTCTCCCTTCGCCTCGCTTCTCGGTCCCCCTCCTCTCTGTCCACTTCTCGCCATCCTCTGGTCAACATCCCCGGAGCCATCAGGGGAAAGGGGTGGCTGTCAGCAAACTCTCTCAAAGAGGACAGCCCGGGAGCGCGGGGCAACGTCGCACAACCTGCCCGCCACTCCCAAACCTTCCTGGGACTTCAGGAGAAAGGAGAGGCTGCCGGCAGAGTGGTGTGGCTACCCCCCACCCCCAAAGAGCAGCGTAGGGCAATGCCGCACAGCCTGCCCACCACTCCCAAACTTTCATGGGGCTTCAGGGGAAAGGGGAGGCTGCTGGCAGAGCGGCGTGGCGCCCCCCCCGCCCCCAAAGAGCAGCCCCAGGAGAGCGGGACAACGTTGCACAGCCTGCCCACCGCTCCCAAACTTTCCCGGGGCTTCAGGGGAAAGGAGAGGCCGCCGGCAACCCAGGTGATTGGGGCAACAGCGCACACCGCACTCGGGCAATTCGGCTCCAGGGACCACACATTTGCTCCACAAGACGCACAGATATTTCCCCTAACTTTTTAGGAGGAAAAAGTGTGTCTTATGGAGCGAAAAAATATGGTAACCTCAATCTATACATGAAGAGACAACTGAATAAAATTTTTAGTGCATAGATGCTTTTGATACTGAGCCTGGCAAGTTATAAAACTATTGTTGGCCACTGGTTCCACATGCCGGATAAGAGTTACTTTTAGAAGTCCTTCCAAGCTCTACTTCCCCAGGCCTTCTGCAAAATCCCCTTCTCAGGAAGAGTTGCCTAGTGCTAAATTTGATGTCTCTTTTGCCAACAGAATATTTTTTCTTCCCCTTTACCCAAGCTTTCTAGCGTGTAAACTAATTTCAGACAGATTATTTTTATTGGTCTTGTCTCATAGCTTCCTTCCTTTTGCCCTTTTAAGTCCTGCAATAAACTAGGGCCACCTTGTTGCTCTTTCTGTCCTGGGGCTTCCTCATTTGTTTGTTGAAGACAGTTCTATTTTGCTGTAGGCAAGGATGCCAATGGCTAATTGCATCCTCGAAAAATGATTCTGTATTGCTACGCAGGATGTAGATGACTTCTTTGAACATGAAAGAACATTCCTTGTAGAGTACCACAACCGTGTCAAGGATTCCTCTATGAAGTCTGATAAAATGACAAGATCCCACAAAAGTAAGTGTGGTTTTCTTGGAACAGAAGCTGTTGGATGGATGACACATTTCAAAGAAACCCATTTTTGGACCTTAGTATAAATGATGCAAAATTGCATAAATCTGTTTATAGGTTGCATATTGATAGGAGTGTTCTAGCGTTCTAGAATATTTGTGCAAGAAAAAGAATATTTGGGATAACAGAGAAATATTAATGACTTAGTGATGAGAGAAATAGATAGGAAGTAAGACAGATGTTGAAGTTACAGGTAGGTAGCCGTGTTGGTCTGCCATAGTCAAAACAAAATTTTTAAAAAATTCCTTCCAGTAGCACCTTAGAGACCAACTAAGTTTGTTCTTGGTATGAGCTTTCGTGTGCATGCACACTTCTTCAGATACATGGACAGAGTCTGTTCCTTATCTTTTGGCACTTCCTCCACCTCTGGACTGCAGAATTTCCACACACACATTCCTAAGCCATAGTTTGTTTAGTTTAATTGAGGTTTGTTTGAATTTCCAAATGCACCCAAACCATGATTTGAAGCAGGCTGATGGCACTTGGCTTGTGCTAATCATGGTTTATTATGTGTCATGAGCCAACATTAGGCAAAACAACCCATGGTTACTTTTCACATCTGCAAGACTGATCCTTGTTTGTTCAACCAAACCCATAGTTAAAACAAATCATGACTTGTTGTATGTGAATGAGGCCAGGCTGCAGTTTCCCTCAAATCCACGCATTTGGGAGTTACAGAAACTCTTGGGCTTTAAAATGGATCACTCCTGTTTATAGGGTAGCTTTTAAACAGTATTATTAAATTAATTAAGGTAGGATTCCCAGGATTCCAAATGGTATGCTTAACTCCTACAATCAAATTTCATTCTAGTAGGGGTTTGCAAACGTGTGACTTGCAAATATGGCAAAGCTTAAGCAATATGACATTTATTTAGTTCCATGTCTACTACTGTATACAGTATTGATTTGCAGGCTTGGGTCCTGCAAATACTGGAAAGTAAGCTGGAGTATAGTGCATTGTCTGATGTTAATGTGTTTTGGAATCCTTTTGTGGCATAATGAAACAATTGGAGTGCTTTTTCTTTTCCAGATGTTGCAGATGACTGCAATAGAATTGGCTCTTCATTGTATACATTGGGAACACAAGATTCCACAGATATATGCAAGTAAGTATTTTTTAAAAATGATGAAATGTGGACTCTGAAGAGAGAATATTCTCACCTCAAATCACTAAATGAAGGTATTGAATTACGGTACTTAGCTGTGAATCCCAACCTGCTTAATATTTTAACTTAATAGGAACACTGCGACATATAGGCCTCTGAACGTAGAGCAAACTTAAAGTACTCATAGCACAAAAATGTTTTCTTAATTGAATAAAAGTTCACTAGTAAGTTACTCTTCCTTCATTTCATGATTCTGGTACTTTTCTGGGCTTCTTCAGATTGTTGAGACTGGCATCTTGAGCTCCTACAGTGGTTTGTAGTTTTATCGAAGTGGTATCTCTAAGATTTCAATCTGTTTGTGCATTTGTGTGTAGCTGCTTCTGCTCCTTGTCATAAAACTGTAGTGTAACTTGGTCCTCAACCTGAGAGCCACATTTTCTGGTATGTCAAGAGATCTTTGTCTAATTCTGTACTTTCATTCTGGCCTGAATCAGTGCTTAGATATGCTTCCCAAAGACAGGTAGTAGGCATAATAATCCTGGCTGTTTTAAGCCAAAATGCAACTCCCTTTCCCCCTGCCAAAACAGAATTAGGCTAATAACCAGATAATGCACTATTAATTTGGCAGCTAGCAACATAGTTAAGTCCATTCATCACCCCCACCCTTTTCCAGAACACAGAATGCACACATATATTTAGAAGAGTGCAAAAAACCCTATTCCTGCAGTTCCCTAAGGCCTACATGCTCCAAGTAAGATAGCTGAGCTATGTGACTTTCCCCCCATGGTTTTGATTCTAAAGAGGACTTGTTACTTTGTTTGACCTCAAATTCCAGGAATGCTAAGCCTGCAAATTCTGTTTAATTTTCCAAGTGCAGTAAATGACAGCAGAAAAACACTTTATCGGTGTAAAAACTGCTGAGATACAAAGACATAAAAATGCAAGTCTAACAAATATTTGCAAGCTGCAGAAGCCTTGTAACATTGCTATCATAAGTTGTCTTGATTTTCTGACTTTTGACCCTGACTTGTTTTAAGTCTGTCTAGTAACCCTGAAAAAGGCTGTTGCCCCCTATCTTGATGGAAGCAGTTGTTTATACTAGGTGTTTATTTGTAAAGCTGAAAGGAGCTAACCACTTCATACAAAAACCAGTAATATTTTCCTAGTATTGCCTTGGCCTGCTTAGATTATGTGGAGCTTGAAATTTATTAACTTTACAGTGCTTGGGACTTAGAAGATTATATGCCCTGCATGCAAAGTGCTCTGATGTTTGGGTGGCATTTTGGGATATGCCTAAATATTTGACTCTTTACTTGAGCCTTTTATCTGGTCACACAAATGGAGGAATGGAGAGGCAGAAGCTGAGACAGACGCTTGTTCCATTTGCCTTGCCCTAGCCCTTTGGACCACACTGCCCTTGCCTAATATCTTTCTGACTATAGAGAGGGAGTTGTGGGCAGGACTTGACTGCAAGATCAAGAACTGTGCTGGTAATGTTGTAATTATTATCACTATCTTATTGTGATACCATTAGAAACTTTAATAAAAAGCAATACTTCTGCAAGTGTAGGACTTGAAATTATATTTACTTTTATTTAGCTTTTTTCTGACAGAAATCCGTTCAAAGCAGCTTACAGGAGAAATAAAATAAAAAAATCAGAATGAATATATACAACATTGGCCTAAATTATTGTTTTAAGTGACAACTCAATAACTGGTCTGTGTAGTCAATGACTTGCAATTCCCCCCCCCCCCCGATAATATTTAGAAAACAGCAATGTACAGGACTTAAAAATTGAACCCAAACTGCAGATATGCTGGCTTCAAAATAAACAGCTGTTTGCTGTATTGTCCATATTAGGAAGACACTTTTGAGAGTAACATTCGTTCACTTAGTAATTTTTGGATGCAGTTTTAGCCCAGTAACTTTATAATGACCTGTTTCCCTGTTCTGAGAGTGACTATTAGCAACAATTAACGACTGAACAACAAAATTAGCAACAATGAGTTGTTGTTGTTTAGTCATTTAGTCGTGTCCGACTCTTCGTGACCCCATGGACCAGAGCATGCCAGGCACTCCTGCCTTCCACTGCCTCCCGCAGTTTGGTCAAACTCATGTTAGTAGCTTTGAGAACACTGTCCAACCATCTCATCCTCTGTCATCCCCTTCTTGTGCCCTCAGTCTTTCCCAATGTCAGGGTCTTTTCCAGGGAGTCTTCTCTTCTCATGAGGTGGCCAAAGTAGTGGAGCCTCAACTTAAGGATCTGTCCTTCCAGTAAGCACTCAGGGCTGATTTCCTTAAGAATGGGATGCTCTTTCTGAGTGGGAACCATGATTTGGGTATACTAAACCGGGGAGAACAGAGCAATTGGAAAAGCTGTAGCTGCAACCTCTTCTCCTAGCTAGCACATCTACAGTCTATTAGGTCTACAAGTCTTGTTGCTGTATATTACGTCAGCACTGGCATATTTGCTATCCTGGATTTGATTCTGAATGGGGGTGAAGTTAGTATTTTCCAGTTGTGTCTGTTTGCATTTTGAGTGTAGCAGACTTGATGGGTGAAGGGAGCACAGGGTTTCTGTGGTATCCTATCCAACAGTCCTCCAATTTGACGCACCTAGTGCTGGATTTTCGAGATGTGATAATGATGATTAGATGTACTATCCATTTCACTGCTTAAGTCTCCCTATGTGAGGTCTTGGGAGTGGTGTTGAAAACTCCAGGCTTCAATATATATGCTATGCCCACCTTCTCTGGTACAGCTTTGAAGGTCAGTGTCTCTAGCATGCATGACCTTGTCTTGGGTAGAATCTGGATTTGCACGTTTGTTGTTGGGTCATACCCTTGCTCTCTTGTCTAGTATTGGGCCGGAAGGTGATCTTTGAATATCGTATTGCTGCTATGATTCTGCTGTTTTTCAATTGAGCTTTAAATATTTTATATTGCTTTTTAAAGTAACTGTGCCGATTGGTCTACTTGGAAAAGCAGCTTGGCAGGGAATTTACTATGTACATCTAACCTGTATTGTCATGATTATAACTGTAATGAGTAGCAATAAAAACATGTGCAAAATAACTTTTACAACTGCCTACAAACAAAGGAGATGAGCTCTGTTTTTTTTTTTTGAGGATGATTTTTTCCTACTATGATATAATTCATTGAAAGTGTTACTGAAATAAGCTTAGGAGTCTAAGGTTTTGTTTTTTTTAAGAGTATGGGTTGTCTTCAACTAGGTCCTACACAGAGTAGACCCATTGAAATTAATGAACCTAGATTAGCCATGTTCCTTTACTTAAGAGGGTCTTCTCTTAAGTAGGACTAGCATTGAATACCATTGTATATAGGTAACAATTTCCCTTTTGCTTTTAGATCTCCTTCAACTTACCTGGGTTATACCTCTTGCAAGATTACAGCTCTCTTGTACATTTTAGTCTAGTTTGCCATTTATTAACTGCAAATTCAGTAAGAAAGAAATATTTGAGTTAGTACCATTGAAAAAGTCTGAGCATCTTCTTGGTTACAAAGATAATATGGGCAACAATACATTCCTTTCAAACTGTTCACCTTTGTCCAAAATAGCCACCATTCTAAGTAAAAAAATTCATTTATCTGTAACTGTTTTGACACTTTAATAAGCAGTATTTAATAGAATTCATTGTTTCAAGACTATGCAAGCAGGTATGCCCCGAAGAAGCTGGTAAACTGGAAGAGTCACAAGCATATGGTGCCTCTGTAGTGAGAAAGTAGTGCAGGAGTGAGGAACCTTTCTGGCAAAGCAGTTCTTCCTCTCCTCCTCTTTAGTCACTGTTTTTGTGTGTGATTGGTTTCGCTGCTCATCAGGCAAAATCCCACCTGCATGGAACAAATAGTCAAGCTAGAAATAATATTTTTAATGCAAAGATATGAATTAAACCCATTGACAATTCACTTTCCATTCACAGATTTTTCCTGAAAGTATCAGAGTTGTTTGACAAAACAAGGGTATGTATTATGAAGGATTGTAATATTTCAACTGGATTGGTATTCTGTTCCTCCATTTTCCATACTGTCTGCTTTTGTTGTATTGTGTCTATAGCTGTGGTACATTCTAAAATATCACCTGATTATTATTTACATAAAGTATTGCTTCTGAAATATTTTTTTCTGGTGTAGAAAATAGAGGCACGAGTGTCTGCTGATGAAGACCTTAAACTTTCAGACCTTCTGAAATATTATCTGAGAGAATCACAAGCTGCAAAGGTGAATCTATATTTTTGCTCTTAGAAGTATGCTTTATTAAAAGGGCACCTTGGAGGACATCTAAAGAAAATGATCTAACTGGATGACTGAACATTTTAAAGGATTTATATTGGATTTTAATCAGTCAGTAGCACAAGGTTGTAAAGTATTGCTTGATACAGTAACAGATGAGTGGCCTAGCTGAAGGTAAGCAGGTCTGGGTCTGGTCAGTGCTTTGATGGGTAATTGCCTGTTGATCATCACATGTATGCTGCCTTAGAATGATAGAAGAAAGGAATGATATGCAGTCAAACCTCAGATCCCAAACACCTCTGTTTTGGAACGTTTCAGCTCCTGAATGCCAAAAACCCAGAAGTAAATGCTCCAATTTTCAAACATTTTTTGGAAGCCAAACGTCCCACACAGCTTCCGCTGAGTGCAGGGAACTCCTGCAACCAATCAGAAGCTGCAGTTTGGTTGTCAAATGTTTCAGAAGCCAAATGGGCTTCCAGAATGGATTACGTTCGGCGGCCAAGGTTTGACTGTAAATATAAGAAAGCAAATAAATAAAAATATTGCTAAAATTGGAAGATGGGGTATGAATATCCTAAATTAATATCAGAGTAGTGCATTGAAAACTGATAACGTTCACATGCTTTAACTAATGGTCTAAAACAAATATGTGTAATCCTGAATAGATTTTTACTCTAGCAATAATATATTTGGTACAAGAAGGTAGAACCACCAAAGCATTATTCCACTTTTTCCTATATATGTTTGGATCCTCATATACACATGGGGTAATTGGTGTCTCTCATTCTTGCTGAAAAGCTAATCCAGAGGATTGTCGCCAGGACAGGGGAGTGAAAATCTATAATTTTATTACTTATTTTATTCGTTACAGGACCTTCTGTATAGAAGATCTAGGTCATTAGTGGATTATGAAAATGCTAACAAGGCTCTGGACAAAGCAAGAGCAAAGAACAAAGATGTGCTGCAAGCTGAAACTACTCAGCAAATTTGCTGTCAGAAATTTGAAAAAATATCTGAATCAGCAAAACAAGGTATTTGAACATTCTTGAAACATTATTTTTAAAGTTATATATACTTCTTAAAATAGCTTATTTTATTATTTCAGATATAAATGAATTAGAACTTATTTTGATTTTATTAAAAATCCCTTTGTAAAACTGTACACCAACACACAGAAAAACTGGTGTATTTTGAAAGTTTTGTGCTATTTCCTATATCAAAATGCAAAGGCTGGTTGCATAGAATTGTGTAAATATGTGAAGGTTTCTGACTCCAATGAGTTACATGTGTTTGGATCTCGGTAGGATTGTCTTATCCACTTATATATTGTATTACTAGAATACCAAACTTTTATTTCCTGCAGAACTTATAGACTTTAAAACTAGAAGAGTTGCTGCATTCCGGAAGAATCTAGTAGAACTGGCAGAATTGGAACTAAAGCATGCTAAGGTGGTAATATTTTTCCTTCTAGTTTAATTACTTACACTTAATGGCAGAATTTAACAGAATAGATACTCCACCAAAAACATAAAAGTGGGAAAGTAACATAGTTACTTTGAAACATTTAGGACTGCACCCTGAATTAGAAAGGCAGTTATTCTGATGGGCCTTAAGAGGCAGCAAGTTAAACTGAAATTAATGGAGGTATTGGAGCACTAATGAAGATACAGAATGAATGGAGTGATTACAAGCTGCTCTCCTGAGGAAATATGGCCTTTGTCTGTGCTCCTATAGAACACATTTATGTCAGTGATAGACATTGATGAAAATGTCTGCAAAATCTCAGCATTCCATATAAAAGAGAATTGAGAACTGCTTACATAAGAATGCTTACCCTGTCAGTTAACCTATTATCAGCCTTCCCCACTAGAAGCTTTGGGCTACAAATCCCATCAGTCCCAGCCAGCATGGCCAGTGGACAAGGATGATGGGAGTTCTAGTCCAGAACATCTGGAAGGCAACACGTTAGGAAAGGCTAACCTATATGGATCTGCAGCTTCACTTAATATATAGATTTTTAACTATAGAAGATGGAGGAAAGGCAGTAACTTCTGTTTTATGCTCTTTTTCTTACTACAGGGTAACTTACAGCTGTTGCAGAGCTGTCTGTCAGTGTTAAATGGAGATACATAAACCTGAATCTGTCCTCCCATTAACAAGGGCTGCCTTCCACTGGAGTTTACTTCCTGACTTTGAATTGACATTTACAACTTGCTGGAGAAATTGATTGACAAAGGACACACGAACAAGCTCCCCCTCTGCCCAAAAGCATTAAGTCCACCAGAATAATTCCAGATCATATGAAGCAACAGCATACTTGTTGTTATACACAAATATTTACACATTAATTTAATCATTGTATGTTCATATTGTTCAGAAAACCAAATTCTGGGTCTTTTTTCTTTTGTGAAAGTAGCCAATAGAATTATGTTCATGTTAAAGCTAGTATTAAATATTGCTGCCACTCTTACTACCTTTGTAACTTCTGAAGTTGAGGATTTGAAACAATTGGTTTTCAAATGGATTAAATATTGCCACTAGGTGTTTGAATATTGTTGCTATAAGCACTGTCTTGGTTATTCCACTTAATGTTATTAAGCATCTTAACTTTTTTCAAATAACAAACATTTCCTAGAAATTTTGGAGCAAACTTTATGTAATCTTTATAATAGGACTTCAAAAGAAAGCAAATGCATTAGTATGTTTGCCTTAACTTGTAGACTAATCCCAATTATTGTAAAATAAACTGTGAAATCAGTGATTTTTTTTCTAAAATTTTGTAGTCATTGTCTTGTGAATTTACAATTTTCTTCACTTCATACTCTGGTGTTAATTTTGTCGGTTCCCTCCTAAATACCATAAAATATAAAAGATAAGCACACACAGAACCCCTACAGAGTTTCTCCATTCTTTATGGAAAGAGCAGCTCTCCATGCACAAAGGTAAGAATGTTTGAAACTTCTTCCACTGAAAAGAATAAGCAATGTAGAATTTCAATGACGGATACTGTTTCATACATGATTACTGTTTTGTAGGAATACAGGCTAAAGCTGCAACCTGACACTTACTTTCCATTGACGACTTCCTTCCTTACAGTATAGCTCTGTAAGGCTTAGATTTCAGCTTGAAAATAAAGAGCAGTGTATCAAAAGCTTGGATTTTGATTGTAATTGCCAGGCCTAGATTTTGAATCTACAGTGGTACCCCGCAAGACGAAATTAATTCGTTCCGCAAGACTTTTTGTCTTGCGGAAATTTCGTCTTGCGAGGCACCGTTTCCCATAGGAACGCATTAAAATTTAATTAATGCGTTCCTATGGGGAAAAAAGTCCGGGGGCCCCTTCCGACCGTCACCGGAGCCTCGCCGCGCCGTGTTTTAAAGCTACAGGGAGCGAACAGCAGCACTGCTGTTCGCTCCTTGCAGCTTTAAAACGCGGCGCGATGAGGCTCCGGTGGGGAGAGGCGGCTTCGGATCGCGCACGGCCATCCAAAATGGCGGCGCGATCCCACTCCGCCCCCCCGCGCACCGGAGCCTCGCCGCGCCGTGTTTTAAAGCTAGAGGGAGCGAACAGAAGCATTGCTGTTCGCTCCCTGCAGCTTTAAAACGCGGCGCGATGAGGCTCCGGTGCGCGGGGGGCGGCGTCGGATCGCGCACGGCCATCCAAAATGGCGGCGCGATCCCACTCTGCCCCCCCGCGCACCGGAGCCTCGTCGCGCCGTGTTTTAAAGCTGCAGGGAGCCAACAGCAGCACTCCTGTTCGCTCCCTGCAGCTTTAAAACGCGGTGCCGCGCCATTACAGGGAGCTGTAAAGGCTTACCTTTTTCTCCGGTCGGGAGGGGTGTTGTGCATCGCATCCATCTTGGATCGACTGTGCATGTCTGGAGATCGCAGACATGCACAGTCGATCCAAGATGGATCGGGTCCATCTTGGATCGACTGTGCATGTCTGGAGATCGCAGACATGCACAGTCGATCCAAGATGGACGCGATGCACAACACCCCTCCCGACCGGAGAAAAAGGTAAGCCTTTACAGCTCCCTGTAATGGCGCGGCACCGCGTTTTAAAGCTGCAGGGAGCGAACAGGAGTGCTGCTGTTGGCTCCCTGCAGCTTTAAAACACGGCGCGACGAGGCTCCGGGGGGCGGGGGGGATCGCGCCGCCATTTTGGATGGCCGTGCGCGATCCGACGCCGCCCCCCCGCGCACCGGATCCGCGTCGCGCAGCGTTTTAAAGCTGCAAGGAGCGAAAGCAGCACTCCCTGCAGCTTTAAAACACGGCGGGGCAAGGCTCCGGGGGGCGGGGGGGATCGCGCCGCCATTTTGGATGGCCGTGCGCGATCTGACGCCGCCCCCCGCGCACCGGATCCGCGTCGCGCCGCGTTTTAAAGCTGCAAGGAGCGAAAGCAGCACTCCCTGCAGCTTTAAAACACGGCGGGGCAAGGCTCCGGAGGGCGGGGGGGATCGCGCCGCCATTTTGGATGGCCGTGCGCGATCCGACGCCGCCCCCCGCGCACCGGATCCGCGTCGCGCAGCGTTTTAAAGCTGCAAGGAGCGAACAGCAGCACTCCCTGCAGCTTTAAAACACGGCGGGGCGAGGATCCGGTGCTTACAGTGGTACCTCGCCAGACGAATTCGTCTTGCGAAAAAGAGCCATAGACGAATTCGTCTCGCGAGTCAACTAAAAACTCGCAAAACCCTTTCGTTTTGCGAGTTTTTCGTTGTGCGAGGCATTCGTCTTGCGGGGTACCACTGTATTGTAAATTTCTAAAGGGGTGGACAGGAAGATTTTGTTGTTGTTAACCAAATCCTGTTTACTCATTGCTGCAGGTAGTGATGGGAAAACCCATACAAGGCAAAATTCACCCTTCTCTAAGGATTCTTAAAATTACTGGAGCCCTCTCATTCTTCCTAGATGAAGGCTAAAGCCAAAAAAGCATTTCCACAAGTTGCATGGTACCGAAGGAGGAGGTTATGTGTCTCCTCTGAAGACAGAAGCTCGAATCTCCTGGCACCCCACCTATCATAGCCTGCTAACATCTACCCTCTGGTGAAGGCACATGCCCCAGTACAGAGCACATGCTTTCCATGCAAGAATATTCTAGCTTTGATTCCTGCCATTTTTAGTTAGAAGGATTAGGACAGACTTCCTCAGCCTCGGCCCTCCAGATGTTTTGAGACTACAATTCCCATCATCCCTGACCACTGGTCCTGCTAGCTAGGGATCATGGGAGTTGTAGGCCAAAAACATCTGGAGGCCTGAGGTTGAGGAAGCCTGGATTAGGAGATGATGGGGAAACTCTGCCCAAGATCTTGGAGAACTCCTGCCAGTCAGAATAAACTATAATTGGTATAAGACAGCTATATATGTTTTCTGGCTGAGGCCTAGAACTTATTAAGCAGCAGCAAAAAATTCCGTCTCAATCTTCTGTTAACAAAATAATAAAAAATTGATATTATACTGTGTCTTCCTTATTATTTTGCAATACTAAAAGCGAAACCTTGGAACTTGCACCTGGTATCACATTAGTAACCAGTGCAGTTCCTTCAGCAGAGTTTTATAGAATGTGAATGGGGCACCTCAGTCAACAACTTAACTGATGTATCTTGTGGACTGAGCCCAAGAGAAGCCCCACATACGAGTTCATTGCAGTAATCCGGTGTTGAGGTTACCAATGTCAACACCATGGTGGCCAAGCAGTCTCGGTTTAGGAACAGCCATAACTTAACAAAGCTCATGAAAGGCAGTCCTAGACACTGAGGCCTCCTGCTTTTCAAGTTACTAATATGGGTCCAGGAGCATCCCCACCCTCCATTACATATCTATTCCTTCAGAGGGAGTGCAACCCTATCCAGAACAGGCAACTCACCTGTGTCTCAGACAGTGACCTATCTCTTGAGATGAATAATGAAATCAAGGAAGCATTCAGAAGAAGGTCTGCTGTAGTAATGAGGGACATCAACTACCCCAACTACCCTCACATAGACCAGCTACTTATGTGTTCTAGTCATGACAATGAGATAAAATTTATGGGGCCTGCCTGGTGTTTTTACATGAGTAGAATGTGTGCTTTTATTTAAAATGCATCTCTGGATTATTTGTGGGGCATAGGAATTCGTTCATTTCCTGCCCCCAAATATAGTCCGCACCACATGGTCTGAGGGACGGTGGAATGACCTACAGCTGAAAAAGGTTGCTCATCCCTGATCCAAATATTCTGTCAGTTTCATTTCAAGTAATGAACCAATCTTTCTTTACTCTTCTTGTGTGTGAACTTCTTGTGGGCATAAGGTTAAGGGTAAACACATAACAAACTCACATTTTAAATTCCAGCAAAAAGTCCTAAACTTCTTGGCAGTGGGTGTACATGTGACGTGTGGATTCCAACACACACCTTGTAAAAGTGGGGAACACATGATCCTCTACTAGTCATGTGGTGCATATTTATAGGATCTGGATAATCCCTTTTATTGGCTTTGAGGTCAAGGATTGATTTGAAAAGGCTGGTTTTTTGTGTGTGCCTTAAAGTAACTAATATATAGTTCCTCAAATCAGTCTTCGGTTCCTGTTAGGAAGGATAATCTTTGTTTCTCCAGGATCTCGTAGATGGGGAGACATCAGCAAGTAAATGCTTATCTGTGTTGTAGGGTCCTTTTGCTCTGGGAGGGGAGGGAACAGAGGCCTGTTGTCTTTATGTCTTGCTTCTGGGCTTCCTATCAGCATCTAGCTGGTCCCTGTGGGGCTCTTGGACTAAATAGACATGGGAGTCAAATGTGTCCTATGAAGCCTCTCCAGCTGGCCCCTGGGACTCCCTGCACATTACACATCTGCTCCCCAGCCACCTCCTCTCCCCAGTCCATGAACCATGATCAGCCCTTGCTTCACATCCTCTATGAGTGGAAAGAAACAGATCAGTGCTTAGTGACTGGAAGTGGGAAATGCAACAAGAAGGGGCTCGTGTTTTTGTCTTGAGACTAGCATATTCAGAAGTTAACCTCAGAGAGATGCTCGAAATGGTAAAATGAGAATAGCAGAGAACAGGACTTGATCCATAATGAGATTCTCGGCTTCTGCCTTTCAATTTGAAGGACATTTCTTTTTCCCCAGCCCACAAAACAGGTAACAGGCAAAACAGTAAGGAATTATGGAGGAAGCCATCTGTGGAGCATTCAGAAAATGTGCAGCATGGAGCACACAGAGACGTTTGTAAATCCCAAAAGCATGTAGGAAATGTGTTGTAAAGTGGGAAAATGAAATTCTCCATTACTCACAACACTGATGTTCGCAAAGTAACAGCAAGAAAACATGACTAGTGCACAGTGAAGCATATAGGCCTAGGTATCAGTCACAATTAAATATTAGTCACGATATCCATACTGGGACCGTGTAAAGTGTTTCACTCATAGAGGAACGCTCACTCAACATGAAATAATCCACACAAGTGAGAAACCATTTACATGTATGGTGTGTGGAAAGTGAACCTTTCTAGTGGGCTAGGAGCAGCACACTGCAATAAAAGTGAAATACTTAACTTGCATATCAATGCTTATCTCCAAACGATGCATCTGTCAAGATATGAACGTGGGCATCCTATCCCATAAAGCACCGGAGAAGGTGGATTTAACTGTGCTTGGAGAGGAAAAATTAGCTTGCTGCAATCCTCTCTTCTATCAAACGATGGAAGTTCACAGCAGTCCCGTCCTTTTTTACATTGGTAACCACAGGAACGGGGAAAGCCGATTCCTTAACCTTTGAAAAGCCAGCGTTTGGAACTTAGCGTGGATAGATGAATCCTGCGGACTGCACGTGTGATGAGACGATCACCCTTTGAGCAGATCGGGACGCCGGAACGACCGCTGCTGCTGGCGGGGTCCCCCTGGAACGCTCGCTGTAAGCGTTGTAGGAGGCCGGACAAAGAACCAGCGCCAAGCTTGCCGGAACCGGAAGAGACGGGGAAAACATTTCCTGATGGACCGAGGTAGCAGGAAGCGGGTAGGGATCGCTTGTTAGGAAGAGGCCGCCATGAGCCGACTGCAGGAGGAGGATGACCCTTATGTGATTGAGGAACCGAGCGATGAGGAGCCGGCGCAGAGCAGGTCGAGAGAGATATATAGGGGAGGGGAGGCGGGTTCTCCTTTTCCGGTCTGTGTTTGCGGGGGACGGAATTAGTGTGGACGTAAATGGACGTGTGAAGGGGGTGGAGTTTCCTCTTGCTCTCTCCGTAAGTTACATAGCTGTCAACTTTTTCCATTTTAAAAGAGAAATTCCCTTATTCTGTATAGGATTCCTCGCAAGAAAAGGGAAAAGTTGACAGCTATGAAGTTAATATGGATAATATCTCTGAAATCGCTCAGAAAGAAATGGTCGGGATGTTCTATCCTCACCTGGGTTTTGGTTTGGTAAAACTTCCCTCCGCTTGAGATCTCCAAATATTTCTTTATGGTTCTGTTTTTTAAAAAAATTGAAACAGGGGCTTCAAGTTTCAGGAATCGCCCCTCGGTGTTATTTTGGGGGAATCGGCACGCTGTTATTTCCTTCTGTTATAACCAGTGCTTTTTTCTAAAAAAAAAATGTTTAGGGATACTCACATTTTCCTACTTATATTGAAATACTGCCCCTCAATGAGGCCAAACTTAGATTCACAAAATGTTTAGGCCGTATGCGTACCCCTGTGTCCCCCAGAAAAAAGCACTGGTTGTAACAGTTCTCAGGGTCAGCGTTGTATTCATTTAAATAAAGATTGCTGTTCATTAAATTTACAAAAATAAATAGGCAGAGACTGGATATTATCAAATTTACATGTACACACAAACACACACTTCTCCAATGACTTCCATGTTCTGTTCCCCCCTGTAGAAATAGCAAAACATGGGTGTTTCCATGGCTCCATAATTATTCTTTTCCCATTTAGTAGCCATTTAACCTAGACCGAGAGCAAATGCACTCTGTGGAGCTTTTATCCCTTAATAAGAGGAGGGGTGTGTGCTTCCCAGCTGCTAGGTGAAGTAGCTTAAAATAGAACTGAGACTATGGAATCAGGTGGGTACCTGACATACATGCAACCTTTGCAGTGCTGTAAAATGTATCTGGGGATGCAGCAGACCTAGATAGGTAGGCAGGCTGAGGTGACAGACACCAGATTCTAGACATATAGATAGGAAAGTATTAATAATAATAATAATAATAATAATAATAATAATAATAATAATATATTTATACCCCGCCCATCTGGCTGGGTTTCCCCAGCCACTCTGGGCGGCTTCCAACAGAATGTTAAAATACAATAATCTATTAAACATTAAACAAGTATAAAGGAGATCTACTGTGTACTCAGGAGCACTTTGTCTTAGGTCTCCCCAAAAAGATTCTTTTGTGCGTGTTGAGAGGAAGGCAACTGAACAAACTCAGAGGTGGAGGTAATGAGATTATTGCAGACAAACAGGAACAATGACTTTGGTGACTTTAATTGGCAAGGTCTAATGGGACCCAGGTGGCGCTGTGGGTTAAACCACAGAGTCTAGGGCTTGCTGATCAGAAGGTCGGTGGTTCAAATCCCTGCGATGGGGTGAGCTCCCGTTGCTCGGTCCCAGCTCCTGCCCACCTAGCAGTTCGGAAGGACGTCAAAGTGTAAGTAGATAAATAGGGACCGCTCCAGCGGGAAAGTAAATGGCGTTTCCATGCGCTGCTCTGGTTCCCTGCTCTGGCCACATGACCCAGAAGCTGTCTGCGGACAAAAGCCAGCTCCTTCGGCCTATAGAGCAAGATGAGCACCACAACCCCAGAGTCGGACACGACTGGACCTGATGGTCAGGGTCCTAGTGCAAGCATAGGCAGACTTGGCCTTCCAGATGTTTTGGGACTACAATTCCCATCATCCCTGACCACTGGTCCTGTTAGCTAGGGATCATGGGAGTTGTAGTCCCAAAACATCTGGAGGGCCGAGTTTGCCTATGCCTGGTCTAGTGCCTTAGCCTTCTTTACTTTCCTAATAATAAACAAGATGCCAGATTTGGCCACTGATATTAATTATACCAGAAAGATATGGAGGTGTCATACACCCCAGGTAATGTGGTTGCTGACCTTGAGCCAGACATCCTGGAGAGGGAAGTCAAATGGGCCTTAGAAAGCCTCGCTAACAACAAGGCCAGTGGAAGTGATGATATTCCAGCTGAACTATTAAAAATTTTAAAAGATGATGCTGTTAAGGTGCTACACTCAATATGCCAGCAAATTTGGAAAACTCAGCAGTGGCCAGAGGATTGGAGAAGATCAGTCTACATCCCAATCCCAAAGAAGGGCAGTGCCAAAGAATGCTCCAACTACCGCACAATTGCACTCATTTCACACGCTAGCAAGGTTATGCTTAAAATTCTACAAGGCAGGCTTAAGCAGTATGTGGACCGAGAACTCCCAGAAGTGCAAGCTGGATTTCGAAGGGGCAGAGGAACCAGAGACCAAATTGCAAACATGCGCTGGATTATGGAGAAAGCTAGAGAGTTCCAGAAAAACATCTACTTCTGCTTCATTGACTACGCAAAAGCATTTGACTGTGTCGACCACAGCAAACTATGGCAAGTTCTTAAAGAAATGGGAGTGCCGGATCACCTCATTTGTCTCCTGAGAAATCTCTATGTGGGACAAGAAGCTACAGTTAGAACTGGATATGGAACAACTGATTGGTTCAAAATTGGGAAAGGAGTACGACAAAGCTGTATATTGTCTCCCTGCTTATTTAACATATGCAGAATTCATCATGCGAAAGGCTGGACTGGATGAATCCCAAACCGGAATTAAGATTGCCGGAAAAAATATCAACAACCTCAGATATGCTGATGATACTACCTTGATGGCAGAAAGTGAGGAGGAATTAAAGAACCTTTTAATGAGGGTGAAAGAGGAGAGCGCAAAATATGGTCTGAAGCTCAACATCAAAAAAACTAAGATCTTGGCCACTGGTCCCATCACCTCCTGGCAAATAGAAGGGGAAGAAATGGAGGCAGTGAGAGATTTCACTTTCTTGGGTTCCATGATCACTGCAGATGGTGACAGCAGTCACGAAATTAGAAGACGCCTGCTTCTTGGGAGAAAAGCAATGACAAACCTAGACAGCATCTTAAAAAGCAAAGACATCACCTTGCCGACAAAGGTCCGTATAGTTAAAGCTATGGTTTTCCCAGTAGTAATGTACGGAAGTGAGAGCTGGACCATAAAGAAGGCTGATCGCCGAAGAATTGATGCTTTTGAATTATGGTGCTGGAGGAGACTCTTGAGAGTCCCATGGACTGCAAGAAGATCAAACCTATCCATTCTCAAAGAAATCAGCCCTGAGTGCTCACTAGAAGGACAGATCCTGAAGTTGAGGCTCCAGTACTTTGGCCACCTCATGAGAAGAGAAGACTCCCTAGAAAAGACCCTGATGTTGGGAAAGATGGAGGGCACAAGGAGAAGGGGATGACAGAGGATGAGATGGTTGGACAGTGTTCTCGAAGCTACTAACATGAGTCTGGCCAAACTGCGAGAGGCAGTGAAGGATAGGCGTGCCTGGCGTGCTCTGGTCCATGGGGTCACGAAGAGTCGGACACGACTGAACGACTGAACAACAACAACAACAACAATTAATGAGCTTAAAAAAACAACTGTGCTGGGTTGTGGTTTGTTGTTAATATTCAAAGCAATTTACCTGTATCACACTCCCTGTTTACCTTCCTCAATCTGCTGGAGCCTGTTCCCCATGCAGGGGAACACCCTAACTTACTGAGAGTTTGAGATTGGTTACCCACACTAAGTTTAGCCAGCTAATTGAAGCCATTCCTGAAGTGTGGCTGCTGTTGCATGCTGACAGCTTCTAGGAGGCACAGGTGAGAGCTGAGTGCAGGGTGGAGGACCAAAGGTGTCCCCCACCAGATGTACCACCCCCAGCACTCCATACACCCCAGTTGTCACTGTGTACAGTGCATAGTACAAACACCTAACTTTTTTTTTTGCTATAGAGTTAATATCAGTAAATTTATTCAATTCTAAGTTTTTAAAAATCATTTTCTCAGTATTTAAAAAAAAACCTTACTTTTGTTGTGTCTGTAATAGAGTTGCCACATTTATCTTGGAATGACAATCTTCAATGTTTTATCATCTTTTAGCTCTGAGGATGAAGTAGATGTGCTCTTGCATGGCACCCCTGATCAGAAGCGCAAACTAATAAGGGAATGTCTCACTGGAGAAAGTGAATCTTCAAGTGAAGATGAATTCCAAAAGGAAATGGAAGCAGAACTGGACTCCACCATGAAAAATATAGAGGGCAAGTGGAAATCGCAGCTTACAGGTAAATCTCTAAACTGGGGGAAAATAGGAACTTGCTGACAGCTGTCTTCCTGCACTTCTTATGCTGGACTGTTGTCAGTTTTGTGCTGCTGCTTCAGTTCACTCCCCTCCCCCTTTAGAGGCTTTACAGCCAAAACCATCCCCTTCAGGCTACATTCTCCCACCTGGTGCCCTCCAGATGTTTTGCACTACAATTCCCATTATCCCTTACCATTGACTATGCAGGCTAAGGGCTGATGGGAGTTGTAGTCCAAAGACCTGGAGGTGGACAACAGGTTCGAGAAGGTTGCCTTACAGCACTTAATTCAGGATGTGTGAGGTACTTCTAATGAGAAACGAGGGAGAGATAAAGCACCTCATACCTAGTTTCAAAGAGGAGGGTTTTCTCATTTTGAGTGAGGTATAAAGAAGTTTAACCTGTGTAGTCAGAGTCTCATTGGCGTGCAGTGGCTAATATCGGAATGCGAGCTATAAATTCCTACTCATCTCTGAAGTAGAACTGCAGGGCTCAAGGAATTTACTCCCAGGTAAGTGTGTGCAGGCCTGCAACCTAAGTGAAAATGTAGATCTCCTTCTGTATAATGACCCCATGTTGACTACGTATTTTGTGTTATGTTTTGTGACTCAGGCAGTACGTCTAACGCTGGACAATCTGGAGCAGGTTCCCCTGCAAAGTACTATGATGACATTTATTTTGATTCTGATTCAGAGGATGAAGACAAAGTAGGTAAATAATTTGTTATTTAATGCAATTATTATTGCTTCCTGCATCAAAATTCACTTCTGCTTTTGGCGTATTTCCTTTATTCACAAGACTTCCAATGAATGAGCTCTCAAAAGGTAATAATATGCTGAAGCTTTGCCTTGTTTGATTGTATGAACTGAACAGCAGGATAATGTACCATATTTTTCCATGTATAAGACTAGCCCCCCCCCCTAAAAATAATGTCAAAAATTAGGGGGCAACTTATACATGGGGCCATCTCCCCCTATTTTCTTAAAACTGAGTCCCCCAAAATAGGGGGCGTCTTATACATGGGGGCGTCTTGTAGATGGAAAAATACGGTATATTTTAAATTGTTGGCAGAAGCATTTAACTATCAGCACCTGCCTTATCTGCACAGGGAATATTCCACATTCATTCTCTGAAGTTGCTACCACAGAGAAAGCCCTTTTGGTGTTCCAACTCCCTGCAATGCAGAAATACTCTTCTATAAGCTGTGTTGTTCTAAGAAAACAAATTCCTTTTTATTTTCCTTGTAGCCATTTTGGTGGGCTATGAGGCAATGCTAGCTGCTTAAAAAGCTGTACAGATTTTTCATCTACAATTTTGGTAGGACCCAAACCAACGGTCCTGAGAAAGGAGACATTAGGAAGAACTTTCTGACAGTAATCTGTTTGACAGTGGAACAGACTCCCTCGGAAGGCGGTGGACCCTCTTTTATTGGAGGTTTCTAAGCAGAGATTGGATGACCATCTGGCATGGATGCTTTAGTTGTAATTGCTGCATTGCTGGGGGTTGGACGAGATGATCCTTGGGAGTGCCTTCCAACTCTACAATTCCATGATTCTATTCCAGTTTAATCCTTCCCTTATTTTGAGCAAATGAAGGAATTCCTCCTGATGTAGTAAACTAACTGTACATAAAGCTACTAAATAAGCTATTTAATGCCTCGCATCACGGATGCTATTATTTGGTGTCAAGGCAGCTGACCTTGTGATTGAGACTACTAAATGCCTTCATTCTTCTAGAAAGATGAATGAATTTCCTGCATCCTCACACGCCATGGTAAATGTCCTCCTTGAGTTTGCTTAGTCATTGGTCTCTGGAAATCAATTGTACTTTATCCTGGGTCAGATAAAGATGAGCTTTTTGTCCTGACACATAACCGCTTTGCTCTTTCTCTCGTCATATAAGCAATGAACCCAAGCACCTCTAATTAACATAGTTTCCCAGTTAAAATAAAAAGGGAATCTAGTTAATTAGAGGCTTCTTGGGTTCATATCTCAAGAAGCAAAAGGGATTGTGTATGTGGACAAAAGGCTTTTTCATACTTTGTCTTTTAAGGCCAATATATGATTATATGACTACAGCTGAATAAGATAGTATATTTAGAAATGTAGAGTGGGTTGTAATAAAACATTTATCTACAATATTGCATTCATTGTTGTGGCAGGATTCTTATTTTTTTTTAGATTCTTGACAAATGCCTCTACCAAATCTTTACATTCTACATAAATGGCATAATTTCAGAAGTATTCCACATTTCATAGAATTGTAGTGTTGGAAGGGACCACAGAGCTCATTTAGCTCAACCCCCTGCAATGCAGGAATCTTTTGCCCAGAGTGGGGCTCAAACTCATGACCTTGAAATTGAGTCTCATGCTCTATGGACTGAACTAACTCCTGTGGTAATAAATGTGATAATAAAAAGAGATCCCCATTATGGCCTATTTTGTGTTTTTAATTTTGTTGGAAGCTGCCCAGAGTGGCTGCAGCAACCCAGTCAGATTGGCGGCATATAAATGAAATAATAACAATAATTTTCCATTGCACCAGTCTTTATGTGAAACATGTCCTGGAAAGCAATCCTGAAACACCCTGATTTCTAAATAGTTTATCTAAAGATCAACACAGTAATCTTGTGTTGCACAGCAAACTTAATTAACACCATTGCCAAAAAGGATAACCAGTTTAGTTGTGTTTAACAAGGACAAATCATTTCAATTAAAAATAAGTAAAGTAAAAACTTTTAACTAGCAAACACGAACTTATATAAAATAAAAATGGAACTAAGAAATAAAGATACTGTATTGTGACAGTTTGCTCATCTAAAATACACCGGACTCCATTAGAATGCATTGGCTCAAAATAGTACAAAAACTGCAGACTTCAATGCTTTGTTAGCACTAAAAGGAACTCAATTTCACTGTACATCACATTTTGCTTCCAAACAGGTATACCTTCCCTGCCTCCCTTTCGTACTTTCCTTTTAATTTGGGTATTGTGACCAAATTGTCATGCTCACTTTCTTCAGGCTTTTGGAAAATTTATGGAACCTTTTACTCTGTAGATAAAGGTGTTTGTGCAGTAAGATTTGCTGCCTGCTTATATTGCACTTTTGCTGTCTGAAGCAGCATCCATAGATTCTGCCACTTTCATTTCACTTTCTTTTCATTTCAATCCATAGATTCTGCCACTTTCATTTCAATCCATTCGTTCTTTACTCCTCTTGTGTGTGAATTTCTTCTGGGCACAAGGTTAAGGGTAAACACATATTCATAACAAAGACCTACATTGGCTCCCAGTACGTTTCCGAGCACAATTCAAAGTGTTGGTGCTGACCTTTAAAGCCCTAAACAGCTTCGGTCCAGTATACTTGAAGGAGCGTCTCCACCCCCATCGTTCTGCCCGGACACTGAGGTCCTGTGCTGAGGGCCTTCTGGTGGTTCTCTTGCTGCGAGAAGCCAAGTTACAGGGAACCAGGCAGAGGGCGTTCTCTGTAGTGGCACCCGCCCTGTGGAACACCCTCCCACCAGATGTCAAAGAGAAAAACAACTACCAGACTTTTAGAAGACATCTGAAAGCAGCCCTGTTTAAGGAAACTTTTAATGTTTAATAGATTATTGTATTCTAACATTCTTTTGGAAGCCGCCCAGAGTGGCTTGGGAAACCCAGCCAGATGGGCGGGGTATAAAAATAATTAAAAATTAATTTTTTAAAAAAAAATAAGTTATAACTCTGACGAAAAGATCCTAAAACCTCTCAGCTTAATATTGGGAGTGTGCATAGGAAGATACACACACGTGGGTTCAGATGCACATCTTGTAACAGCTTCAGGCTGTTCTCCCAACTCATGGCAGTGCCATTCACCTTGTTAGCATGTAACTTTTGCAAGGGAGGCGCATTACCAAATAGGCTTCTGGATTGTTCTTTGGGGTTTATGTTCTAACTTTACCTTTGTGAACTTGAACAGTTGCTCCAGAAACCAGAAAAAAAAGGAAACATCAGCAGCGCCGAATTCCAACTAATGATGAGTTGTTCTATGACCCAGAAGAAGACAACAGAGACCAGGCGTGGGTGGACAGGAAGAGACGGGGGTAAGAAATTGAGCATTTCATTTGAGTCACGAGAATACTTGTGTTTGTGGTCTTCGACTCAGGTTCTGCTTCTGGGCTTCCCATACGCATCTGGCTGGCCACTGTGGGAACAGGATGTTGGACTAGATAGGCCTTCGGTCTGATCCAGCAGGCTGCCCGTACGTTAACTCTACACATTCCTTATTTTCTGACATTGTTGCAGCTTTGTTTCTAATTATAGGGATATCAAATTAGCCTTAACACTCAGTTTCCCACCTGCACATTTCTCTAAAGTGAGTGGGAATTATCACATGCTGATACTATGTTGAAAAAAAAAATCATATTTTGACTGTTGTTAGATTTTTTTTAGTAATTGAACAAATAGTACTCCTGCAAAAAATTCCACTCAAACATTTGATGGGATGGTATCATGAGGAACTTGAGACTTTTTTTTTAAAAAAAGTAAATATTTCTATTGAAAAATTTCAACATAGAATACAATAAAAGTCAAACTAATCTAAAGAAAAGAAAGAAAATAAATAGAAAGATCAAGAGATAGAAGGGCAAGGGGGGATGAATACAAAAGTCCTCTATCACAATTATATCATATCCTTTCATCCATACAGAGGAAAGTAGACCCTCCTAGCTCTGGGAGCTTCTATTTCTTCTCCCAGCCTCCTGCCCTGGAAGACCCTTTCTACCCCGCCTCCCACACAGGGCCCCTCATCTTCTAAAAGTTAAAAATAAAAACAACTAAATTAAAGAGAAGAACAAAGAGGGTCTTCCAATTCTCTTTATCTGTCAATATATATCATTGAAATTATTCAAAGCATGCACTACAGAATAACATTAGTTATATCATATTATATAGCTACTTATCAATCTGCCAGACATGTATGAGGAACTTAAGTCTGATTAGCATTTACCTGCAGCTTGGTGGGAGCTTTTTCTTCTTCTCAAGTGTAAGCATTGGCTTTCCTTTTGACCAATTAAGGACATGATCATTGGCTCTGCCTGTGTGGGCACCACCCATGTCAGCACCTTTTTCATGGTGGTGTCTGTATATGTTCCTGGAGTGGTGTGGAGTTGCTCTGTACAGTATTTGGCATTAACCATACCTATTTGTCCCTGTGTGCGTGAAATAATTTTAAATATAAGCAATGTGGTTAAAATAGGGAGAGATACAGGTCTATGGGGATAATGCATGCAAACTTTTAATTTGGGGGTTGTCATTTTGGAACAGGATCGTGTAATCATGTGTCTAGGATTGACAACAAAAATGGATTTTATCAGCTATTACGTGGTAGTTTGAAGACCTTAATGTTCTGACGACATTTGAACACACTTTCTATAAACATCAACTTCATTTGGATATCTGTTCAGACAATTGGAGGGCATATACTGATCTGTTTGTTGAAATTAAGATGTATGTATTGATGTTTATCATAGTGAATATGAACTAGCAATTTTGTTTTGTTTTCTCCCCCTTTTGTGGTGGTTTAAAAAAAAATTCAAAAAGAGGGAAAAACATTTTTTTAAATGTGTTGGGACTGAGAACATGCAGTGCTTGCGACTGTCATGCTCCTGGCATGCAGTTTTGGTATACACCAGTTTCGGTAAAGAAGCCGAACCAGTAAGAATGCTTCTCCTGACCTATATATACTGTCTTGTTGCAGGTATCATAGGTTAAGAAGTCTTCACTCACAACAGCCACAAGCCAAACTTCCTGCCATTCCCAGCAGTGACGCTGTTTTGAATTGTCCTGCTTGCATGACCACACTGTGCCTTGACTGCCAGAGGTAATATTTGAGCCTTAAGAAACTTGTGATGAAGGTCCAGCTATCACAGATGAGATAAGCTAGTGTTTGTTAATACAGCAACCATGTAATTTCAACCATCTCTGTCCTGTTTTCATGGACTTGCCTTTCATTAACTAGGATGTTGGTCACAAACGAACAACCACACCCCAAGCCAACTCCGACCTCTCTCACCGCCAAACAAGCACAAGCAAACAACAGAGAACCTACATAAACAATGCTGACACCAAACCCTACTCATATCAAGTAAAAAAGAAACATAGTCACCCCACCCCACCTACCTCCCCGTCCCACCCACTTCTTCCCCCCTTTCTTTTCTAATGTCTCACCAACACAGACTTATAAAAATGTTATATGGAAAAATTCGAAAGAGACAATGTACTACCTTTGAAAATCTTTAATAAAAATATTTTTTTTAAAAAAACTAGGATGTTGGTCAGAATATTGTCCCAATGTTTAAAGGGAGTTAAATTCAGGGCCCGATTTAGGTTTGATGAGGCCCTAAGCTACTGAAGGTAATGGGGGCCTTTATATGTCCAGCTGTCCTTCGTCGACAACAAATTGTTGCTGTTTTTTGTGTTGAATATATGCTATATGGTAATTTATGGACCTAATAGGTATCTAAAGCCATTTGCACATAACAGATAGGAGCCTACACAACACAAAACACTGTTGCTGTATGTAGGTTTTATTTTATTTGTTTTTTATCTTATATTTTGGAAATGTACATCCAGATTTTTATTTTTATTTTTGGGGGGGCCCCAAGAGAGTGGGGCCCTAAGCTATAGCTTGTTTAGCTTATATGTAAATCCGGCACTGGTTGTCAAACATTGGGGAAGTGGGAAAGGATTTTTTCCTTGGGAAATGTACAGTTTTTGTTCAGTGGATTTACTTTGTATAGGCGAAACAGTGACTTCCGACATGAAGTGCTTCCTTTTTTGTGCTTCTCTTTTTAAATTTAATAATAAAAGCCAGCTTTAAATAGATTTCTGAATTTGAAAAAGCAACTTCATTCTATTGTGGCTATAACCAGATGTTGTTGGACTCCAGTGCCCATCAGCCTCAGCCAGCCTGATCAGGGATGAGGGATGATGGGAGTTGAAGTCCAACAATGTCTGGGTGCCCACAGGTTAGCCACTCCTGCAATAAGCAAAGCTAAGAGCTTTAATTTTGGCTTGTTGTTGCTAATTGGGACCAGATTAATTTGAGGCACTTTGGTTGTTATTTATTTTTTGGGGTGGTGGTGGTGGTGGTGAGGTAGAATAGGCCCATCCATTGCTAAATGGAAAACCACTAGAAAACTACAGGGAGACAGTGACAAAATGATTATTATTATGACACAAACTTTCAGTGATAACAGTCCGCTTCATCAGATAGAACAGTTTGTTGACTACTAAAGGCCATGTCAAATAAGCTAGATAGTTTTTAACATGCTTCATACTCTTTATCTTTTTCTGGCTATGCTATCATGGTTACTCTACTGGAATTCAGACATACCTCTTTCATCTTTGCTTCTTAAATCTGCAGATCTCCTGGATTCAGCACATGTAGGGTCACCAATTTTGTAATATTTTTATCAGCAACAGATTATTGCATTCCCATTCCTTTTTTCCTTTTTTTCAGGCACGAATCGTACAGAACTCAGTACAGAGCAATGTTTGTCATGAATTGCACCGTTATCAAAGAAGAGATTCTGAAATACAAAGGCCCATTGAACAAACAGACAAAGAGAGGGCACAAGAAAATTAAACAGAGTAGTGAATCCATTGCTAGTCTGGAAAAACAGGAAGAGGAGGAGATATATCATCCAGTAAAATGTACTGAATGTTCAACAGAAGTGGCAGTCTTAGATAAGGATGAAGTCTTTCATTTTTTCAATGTTCTAGCAAGCCACTGCTAAGATGCAGAATTTTGCATTGGGTTAAGTTTGCATAAGAATTCAAAAGCCAAGGACTGTTCTGTTTCATTTGTATCGTCTGTTCAAATACACAATTAATCTGATGTAAAAATTATATCCTTGCCACACACCCTGTATTGGTAAAGCAAGTGAACTTTAGTTATATACATAGTTCGTGTTTTTAGAAGTTTCTTATGTATATAAATATTTTTATCCTGCTCTTTAGAATTAAAATGTTCTGATTTTGGGGGAATTTAGACCACAGACTGTGGCGTGGCTGCCTGTTAATATGTTGCTATAAGCATTACTGTAAGAGATGAGCTTTAGTTTGTGTAAATCATATATTGGTAGCACTAAATTCTGTTCAAGACTTGTTTTTTGTTTTCCATTCTTTATTCACCCCAATATTTTGGAAACCCTGTGTACTTGTTTCTTGCTACAATTTAAGGTTGGCCATCTTGTTCTCGTAGCAAGACTGCCTTCTCTCTCTAACATCAAAAAACTGAACACGTTCCTAAAAGCGGCATCCATATATCAATTAAAAACAATCACAGAGGTGTTCTTGGTTTCTTACCTATCAAACTCTTGTTTAAGTCCTTTTCTATAGGCTGTGTAAAAACTATAATTTAAACACACCTTTGAATGTGTTATAAAATGCAAACTAGTTGGTAGAATTTATTGTTGAAATGCTATTGTAAAAAAAAATATCGCAGCTTTCCCTGGAATAAATAATATGTAGAAGTGATAGAAGTATTACTGTCTTTTAGGTTCCAGGTGAAAACTTTTATTCTTGACTGTATACTTCAGCTGTATGTTTATTTTGGCTGTGATTGAGTTAGTGCAGCGTCTTTTATTTATTTCATAAAATTTATACACTGTTTGATTGTAACAAGCCCTCAAAGTAGTTTACAAAAAGATAAAAACAGAATCAAGAAAAAATTACAATACTTTAAAGCATAACAAAAAGTTAAACTACTAAAACATTAAAATTCACTTCAGCTTTCTAAGGATCTATCTGTTCATTGAGTACTTTGCTTTATGATCTTTTGTGAACTGCCTTGTAATTGAAGGTTTTAATAAATTTTGGAGTTGCGTCATCCATCGTTTGGAAGGTGGAGCAAGCTTATTTCCTTCTACTCCACTGGACCAAAACCAATGGATTCAAGTTAGAAGGAGATTCTGACTAAACATCCAGAACTCTCTGACAGTAAGAGCTGTTTCGACAGTGGAACAGACTCCCGAGAGAGGTGGTGGACCTTACTTCCTTGGAGATTTTTAAGCAGAGGTTGCGTGGCCACTTGTGGTGTATGATCTGTTTGAGATGCCTGCCTCGCGAGGTTGGGACTAGATGACCCTCGGCGTTCCTTCCAAGTTATTTAAGATTCCATGACATAGGTGGGCTATTGCCCTAATCCCGGAGGCTCTTAAGAGAAGTTTCGAGCCTCGCAACTCCATGAAAGTTGCACAAGTTTGCAGAGTCGAAGCCTCAAGCGCAACAGGCGCTTTCTTTCCCCGCGCTCCGGCGCAAACCGTGCTCAGAAGTCAAAGTCAGCTGCAAGCGACGGCCTCAAGGGCTACGAATCGACGGAGGTAGAACTAAGCATAGGTCGCCTGGGCGCGAGAGCGGGTGGGGGCGGGGCGGGTAGGCTGGCGGGGCGGAGCGAGGAGCGGCTGAGCCAATCGGCGGAGGAAGCTGGACTTCCCAGCCTCTTGGCCGCCTCCCCTCGGCCGCCTTTCCGCCTCGCCTTTTGAGCGGGTGCGTCTCTCTCTCTCTCTCTCTCTCTCTGGGCGGCGCACTCTGACGCGCGGAGGCGCTGCTGCCGGCGAGATGGCGCTGAGCTCGGCCTGGAAGCAGATGTCGTGGCTCTATTACCAGTACCTGCTGGTCACCGCTCTCTACATGCTGGAGCCTTGGGAACGGACGGTGTTCAGTATCCTTTCTGGTGCGGTTGAAGGGGAAGCCGTGAGGGGAAAAGGGCGCCGCCGCCGGGAAAGTTCGCGGTGAACTGGGCGCGGGCTGGGCAGGGCGCCGGCGGGAGGGGAAGGTAAAGGACGGCCAGGGGGAGGGAGCGGCTTCGGCCGAGAGGGAAGGCCGCTGGGCTCCTGAGGGCGGCGGAGGTGCGCAGTTAGCTGGGAGGGACTTGGGCCTGAGGGTATAGTGGTCGGAGTAGCCCTGTACAGTTCAGGTTGGGGGGTCGGCGGGAATAAATGTATATTTATGGGAATGTCGGTCAGGCCTGTTCCTGCCTGGGTGGAAGGTCGTGGCACACCTGAAGGCGCGTGTATCAATCATTCAATCTCTCGCTCCTCTTTCTTTCCGCCCTACCCTCGCAGCTCCCCATTTGCCCCCTTTCGGTGCACTTTTTACTTCGCCATTGCTCTGGGGTGTTTTTTTTTTTTTTGCAGGCTCTGCTGCTGCAGCCAACAAGTGACTGCTGACGTCTTTTTCGCCAAGCTCTGCTTAGGATGGATTCAGCTAAGGCTCGGCGCTTTGCATTGTCTGGTGACTTGTGTTTCAGTGTATCTGAAGAAGTGTGCATGCACACGAAAGCTCATACCAATAACAAACTTAGTTGGTCTCTAAGGTGCTACTGGAAGGAATTCTTTTATTTTTTTTGTTTCGACTATGGCAGACCAACACGGCTACCTACCTGTAACGTTTTGCATTGTGTACTTGCGGTTTTGCGGCTGTTTAAAGGAGTTGTGTGAGTTTCACCTAGAGTTCCCCGTGAATGATGGAGAAAAGGCAGTTCTGGTCAACGGATGGGGTCCTTGGGATCCGCCTTAGCAGGTGTGCTCTGGAGAAATGAGGACTTCAGTAACTGAAATGGTTCTGCACGACCCCTTTAATTTTTCAGTGACTTGAGAGAAGGGAATTAAACAGGGAGGGTTTGTTTTTTTAAAAGGTAAGAGGCTTTATGTAGCTTGGGATGCTGTGTTAAACCTCTTTGGGGAGGTGGTTAGAAGGTGGTGTTAGGTCACTGGGTGGATGGCTGTGCAACTGAGCGTTTATGTAGCTTGGGACTATAAAGCATTTGGGTTTGGGCAATTGTATTTCAGAGCTAGGGAAACAAGGAAAACAAGATACGTTGTGAATGGATTTGAGGGTGGTTTTTCACATGTGTGGTGGGCTATTGGCGCTATAGTTACCATGGTTTCCTATATGGGTTTCATTTCAAAGCGAGGTTGAGAATTTATGTTGCGAAGAAAAGCTGTTATCTTTCATGATAACTTTTGTGTGATTCATGAGAGATCAAGGCAAACCAATGAAGGGTATATATTTCTTGATATGTTACTGTTTATGCGCCAGAAACAAGGTCAAGATTCCTCCCTTGCTTGCTGTGTGTTATGATTGGGAATGATAAGGACACACTAAGCTATGTTGCCAGGCAGAGTAACAATACAGTGGTACCCTGTTTCTCAAACTTAATCCATTCTGGAAGTCCGTTCCAAAACCAGAGCATTCCAAAACCAAGGAGTGCTTTCCCATAGAAGGTAATGCAAAATGGATTAATCTGTTCCGGACTTTTAAAAAGAACCCCTAAAAAGTAATTTAACATGAATTTTACTATCTAATGAGACCATTGATCCATAAAATAAAAGTAATAAACAATGTACTGCAGTTACACAATCAATCAGTAGCTGAACTGGGTTCCACACAGTCATAAAAACAAAGAGCTGCAAAAAGACAGACAGACCTCAGACACTCAAAATGGAAGTGTGGCATTCAAAACGGAAGTGTGGCACTCAAATCGGAAGCGTAACATTCAAAACGGAGCATGTTCAGCTTCTGGAAAAAGTTCGCAAACCGGAACACTTCCGGGTTTGCAGTGTTTGGGTTCCAAGTTGTTTTGAGTACCAAGGCGTTTGAGAACCAAGGTACCACTGTGTTGTTCAAGCACATTTGCAAAGCTAAGCAGGGTCTGGTATAGTTTCAAATTGGATGGGAAACTGCCTGATGAGATTCTTGTATTGCGGGGGTTGGACTAGATGACCCTCAGGCTCCCTTCCAACTCCACAATGCTATGATTCTAAGATGTGAAGTAGTATCTATTTCACAGGACTACTAGAGTCTTTATACATTCTATCCATTTGCCACTAATGAAGTAAAGTGGCAGGAACAGATTCTCCTATGACCAAGTGTTTCATAATTTCCCTTTGATTAACTCTAATGGGAGGGAAAATAACTTTCTAGCTGTTCTGGGGTGTGTTGAGGGTGAATAGGACTGGAAGACAAAAGGTGAAGGAGTGATGGAGCTTTCCAACATCGCACCATTCTACATATTTGTGCTTATCTGTTGTTTTAAATTTTTTACTAACAAATTTTCAAATGGTCCATTAGTTCAAATAAGAGATGATAGTTTACCACTAATTTCAGTTATGAAAGTATACAGTATTCTGTATAAAATGTTAGATAAACAGTCTAGGCTCACTAGCCAATTTCCTATGTGAAATAGCTCCACTAGTTTTGGTCTACAGACTACTTTGTCATTGGCATTAACACAGCATAGTCTTCATTTTAAAAAGACTCTTGTGGTTTCATCAGCTGGCTTTGCTGGAAGGTGAATACCACATGATTTTGGCTCTTTAACCTCAGAGTTCCCTCAAACATGATGACCCTTAAGGTCATTATTTTGCTAATGGTGGTATTCTTCTGTTATATTACTGGCTTACTTTGTCATACTGATTGATAATATATCTGCAAAAATAATCATTATATGATATATGCTGCTGTTGGTGCATAAGTTACCCAGACAAAAGTGAAATGGTTGTGTGCAACTCACATGTCCACATGGTGCATTGCTGTAGAAGCCATTTTTGGTCACAGAAAAGCTACAGCTTGCTTCTGGTAATTGGCAAATGAGGAGACTCACTGTATTGTCAATGTTTACTCTTTGGAATTAGTGTATTGATCAGCAACTGGGCGTTGTCCCAGATCAAATTTGGTATATTGATAAGGGACACCTACTCTCCATTCCAGATGCTAAATCTCCTTTTCTTTCCCAAGTGACTTGGAGGGCTCTGTAGTGAAGAGCTGTCCTACTTGTTCATATTCCCCCCTCTTTCCTGAAGTCAGCATGGGTGGGGATAGGAAAAACGGTTCCTTCCATTGTGTTTGTGTGCACACCTCAATCATCTTCGGTACGTTTTAACTGCCAATGTGACATAACTCCTATCTACTTGCAGAACGCACTCATGAGTTACCGGTATGTTATGCTTCATTCAGTTCCTTTCATGAAGGAACTTACATACTGACAAAGCTATTATGTACTAGATTCCAAACACTCCATACTATTAATATTATTATTTTCAGGCATCCCCCCTATTTACACGGGTTATGTTCTGGGCCCTCGTATGTGTAAGTGAAATTGCGTAAAGTGGGGAACACCCTCTAAAGACCCTTTGAACTTCCTCTCTGCCACTCTCTCTTCAATCCATACCAAAAATACTGTATCCAAAAATATCCACAACTAGAATTGAAGCTCTGGGGCCAGCAGGAGGCTGGAGGACATGTGGGAAGGCAGCTACTGCTGTGGCACTAGGCCCCACACCAGTTGTTAGGTTGTCTCTTCCAGGCTTCCTCTGCTCTCACTGATGTCCTCTTTGGGCTCCAGAGAGCATCTCTTTGCGAGCCACAAGGACTCTCTACCTCTCACCGTTTATAGGTTTGAATTGAATTATTAGTTTTTTCCCCAGCTCTACACATACATGCAGTTGCATGTGAGTCAGTTGTGTGGGAGTGGGAGCCTGTATTAAATTTGTATACTGCCCTTAATCGGTAGCTCTTAGGACAGTTCACAAGATAAATGTAACTTTTGTTACATTGGCCCCTAGGGATTTTAAACTTAGGCCTTGTACCAACTTGAGTTCTACCTGAGAGATGGTACAAAAGGAAAAGCAACTGATGAGAAATAGAAAAATATATTGTGTGACTTCCTCTATTGTTAGTGGTAAGCAAATCAGGTTTTGTATATTTTTGGCCTAACTAAAAAGCTAGATCTGTTAGTGGGGCATAATTAAGTCTAAATACTTCAACTTAATGGGTTCAGTGATTAGGTTGAGTTTCCAAAGGTAGTTATTACTGTTTATTCAACTTTCAGTGTGACCTTCTGAAGTCCAGTGCAGCACTTTTAATTAGTATATTCTTCATTACTATGATGTTGCGCTGAGTTGATTCCAGTTAATATTCTGTATTAGTTCAGTTGTCTATATACAAGACTTAAATGTTCATATGGCTTAAGACATGGCTTTATAGCATTCTTGCACTGTGATTTTAATACATTGTCAATATGTGGTTTTCCTTTACTGCCATTCAGATTCCATGTTAGTATCAATCCTTGGAATGGCACTTTACACTGGCTATGTTTTCATGCCTCAGCATATTATGGCAATATTGCACTATTTTGAAATTGTGCAATGATGAAGAATGTATCAAGCAGTGACCAGTCAGAAGCTGAAGAACTGACCATCTACAATTAAGGAGTTCTACAGATGACGAGACAAGCAAGAAGTGATTGTGAACACAGCTGATAGTCACCACTAAGGGATGCAGTATGCCCTAAGTTTTGGTGGCATTTTCTTTCTTAACAAAAAATTCCTTGTATAGCAATTTGTCTATTAACATTGTGATTGTTTGTACCTTTGATATCAGTATTTTCTTAACTTTGTGACAGTCTCAGTATTACACTGTGAAAGCTTTTCTTACTGTAACTTTGAGTGCATTTTGCCTTCTATTTTTAATCAAAAATCATCTTATTAAATGGGGCTTAGAGCTTTTGCTATTGTATGGGTTATATGTGCAACTGGGTATATTTCTAGCTAACATTTTGTAAGAAAAAATGTTTAGATTCATATGGAGATGTGGATATATTCATGGAATCTTACAAAACCTTGTTTGTAAGACCTAACTCAGGTGCTTTAACTGCTATCTGGACTGTTCAACAGAATACTTTGGTATCATTCTATTTTGCTTTAGGAATAAATGGAAATGTTTTGTTCCATTTGGAGAAGAATAAGACCACTTGGCACTGCATGTATGGAACACTACTTTGTAAGAGGAAAGTGTGGGACCCAACTCCTGTCTGAACATAAAATCTTAATTTTATTTTATGCATGTCATCTGGAGTTTTGTGATAACATCTTAAAGCTGCTATTATAGCTTCTTACTGTACTATACTTTTGTTTGTTTATTTCCCAAGGAGCATATTTTAATATAGACTGAGTTCAAAGACCATGTCTATGGCAGTTGGCTATAATATAATCATGTCTGTATTGTGAACCCTGTATTGTAACTGTTGTCCAAACACCCTTGAATACTTAGACCAAATGACCAAAATATAATGTTTGATGTAGACTTGAGTTAAAAACCACAGCAATAAGGAGCTGTCTACTAGGCTGAAGTCTTGTCTTAGTTTTTATAGCTTTTTTCAGATTTCTATTCTGAAATGTAAGATGGCAGTTTTTAAGGTGTGGGTTCTTTTCCCCCCCAAAATAAAAGCTGAAAGCAGAGTTGATGCCTAATGTGGTAGTACTTTAATTTTAGGGGGCTGTATTGCAGGATGCAGAACCTTTGGCTGTTTACATGTGGCTGAACTCCAGCTCCCAACAGCCTCAGCCAGCATGGGCGGGGTAGTGAGAGTTTTAATTCAGTAACTTCTGGAGGGACAGAGGCTCCCCATCTGTGGTGTATTGTTGTACTGGATAATACTCTTTCAACAATGTTCTAGAAAGTAGACCGGCAGCTGTGCAGGGGAATGCTGAGCTGCTGCCAGAGTCGCCCTTGTCTGGGTTGCTTCTCCAGTGGTAGCAGAAGTGGTGGGGTGCCGCCTCTTGCATTTGAGGCCCATTTCATAGGTGGGCCGGCTCTGCCTACCATTAAACTCGGGGTGGGGGTGTTGAGGTGAATTCATATAATATTAAGCAAGGGAGCTTTCAAAAGTTTAAGCCAAGTCTGTTGCCCCTACACTGCACTCTTGAGTACGTATATCAGTGCAGTGAGTGGAGAATGCAGAGTTTCACATAAAGAGTAACTTCAAAGGGCTTCACATCCTATAAGACCCTATCGCCCTTCAACACAGTCTTCAATTTCTCTCATAATGAAGCTTCAAAGTGTCCTCTGAATGTTCACTATTTTAATCAAAACTGGTTTTGTAGCCCATCTTTCCCTTGCTGTACCAGTCATGTTTTAAACATCTTTATTAAGTTAAGACATCAAACGGACAATTTCCAAAGCCCCCCTTCTAGCTGCTGAATGAGGAAATTGTATCCTTTGTGAAATACAAAAATAGGAAAGTCTGTCCTCTACTTCAGTGTTTTTCAACCACTGTTCCGCGGCACACTAGTGTGCCGTGAGATGTTGCCTGGTGTGCCGTGGGAAAAATGGTGTTTATTTGATTCCTATTCAAGAGAATTACTTTATATATAGTCAATATAGGCACAGAGTTAATTTTTTAAACATTTTCTAATGGTGGTGTGCCTCGTGATTTTTTTCATGAAACAAGTGTGCCTTTGCCCAAAAAAGGTTGAAAAACACTGCTCTACTTCAGCCGCTAAGTCTAGAACTATTTGTGAAATGAAGGCTCATGCTATTTTAATACCACAGTCCTTTGCACAACTTAAAGGTAAAGGTACCCCTGACCGTTAGGTCCAGTCGCGGATGACTCAGTTGCAGCGCTCATCTCGCTTTACTGGCAGAGGGAGCCAGCGTACAGGTTCCGGGTCATGTGGCCAGCATGGCTAAGCCGCTTTTGGCGAACCAGAGCAGCGCATAGAAATGCCGTTTTACCTTCCTACCAGAGCAGTACCTATTTACTTGCACTTTGATGTGCTTTCGAACTGCTAGGTTGGCAGGAGCAGGGACCAAGCAACGGGAGCTCACCCCATCGTGGGGATTCGAACCACTGACGTTCTGATAGGCAAGCCCTAGGCTCTGTGGTTTAGACCACAGCGCCTTACGTGGGACTAAATCCTATTGAACCTAGGGAGGCTTACTTCCAAGTTTAGAAGTGACTCATCATTGAAAGCTATCTGATTTCCTTCCTGAACCCTGTATGTGCAGCAGTCTCTGTTTTAGGCTGGAGAAGAGATGATTAAGGGGAGACATGATAGTGGGCTTAAAATTTCCATTCTGAAGTCTTCTGCTCTGTTGCTCTAGTCTTCAGAGGGCAGGTCTAGAAAAATATGTGGAAATGGCAAAACCTAAATAAGACTGGTTTTACAGTGGAACAGACAACCGTGTCAGGAGGTGGTGGGTTCTCATTCACTGGAGGTATTTTAGTAGAGGCTGGATGCATCCTGCATTGCAGATCTGCAACTGAGCAGGGAGTTAGGAGATACCTTACATCACCACCTCAAGGCTCTGGTTTTATGTCTTAAAAGATGGATTTCTGTATGGGAGCTGCCAACAATTGGAAATCTCAGGGGACATGAAGCTGGTCCACAGCATGTCAACACTGAGTTGTGTGTGGGGGTGCGATAAGAGTTCTCAAACATGGGCATATATAATGCTAGGTGTGGGGGATAAAGAGTACTATGTAGAAAGTCTCAGACATGCAGATTTGAGGAAAGGTCAAGAAAGCACCACACTTAAAACAGCACTACCACTAATGTTTAATCATCGTTTCCCCTATTGAGCAATTGAAATGAGGTGGATAGAAGTGTCTCAGGGCTATTGGAAAACTGCTAATAGGAAATGACAAGGCAAACCAGATAACTCCCTTTCGCCTCCAGCTCAAAAGTAACCTCTGTTGAGGAAGCTATGTTAGAGCACTTGGGGACTGAGGGAAGAGGAATGCTCTCAAACTAGTTCCGGTGATTTTGAAAGAGGTGGTCAAGTAGCCAAGGTATATCTGCTTTCTTCCCTCATAAAAAACTTTATGGTGCTCAGGTTGGTTTGGGTCAACCTCGGGGAAAGTGTCCCTCATCTACAAGGGTTAGAGAATGATTGCTGATTTTAATGCATTTATTTTAAAACATGTATAACCTGAGAAAAAGAAAGCATCAAAAGAGACTTAAAATCAGACGTAAACACAATTGCATGCAATGAAAAAGTTAATATATAATCAAAACAGCGGGTTAAAAAACACAAGAAAGAATGTAAAAAGCAACCCATTTAGTGCAATAGCCCTGAACAACCCTGAGATCTTCAGATGAAGGGTGGTATATAAATTAATAAGTATTAGTATTAGTGTTAGCATTAGTATTAGTATCCCACCCATCTGACTGGGTTGCCCCAGCCACACTGGGCGGCTTCCAACATAAAAATAATAATAAAACATTGCACATTAAAAAGCTTACCGATACAGGGCTGCCTTCAGATGAGATAACATGGCGTCCTCCAGATGCTTCAACTCCCAACAACCCTCTCAGTTCCAAACAGCAGAGCAAGTGGTCAGGGCTGATCAAAGTGGTCCAACAATATCGTTTGACAGTGGAATTTGCTGCCAGGGAGTGTGGTGGAGTCTCCTTCTTTGGAGGTCTTTAAGCGGAGGCTTGACAGCCATCTGTCAGAAATGCTTTGATGGTGTTTCCTGCTTGGCAGGGGGTTGGACTGGATGGCCCTTGTGGTCTCTTCCAACACTATGATTCTGTATCTGGACAGCCACAGTTTTACAACTGATGGTTTTATGCTGGCCCTAGTACCTCACTTCAGCACTTGCTGCCCATGGCACTAGTTTTGCTTGTTTTGAAGATTTCTATCCCTCCTCTCATTGTATGAGATTGCAGGATGGATCACAACAATTCAAAACCTAAGAAGCACAAGAGAGAATACAGAGCTTGTGTGGTGCAGTGCTAACAGCAGAAAGAGACAAGGGGCTGCATCCAACTCTGCATGTGCAGATTTCCCCTCCTGCACCAGGGCTTCCCCTTCCCCTCTCCCTGCACACCCTCAAAATCTACTCTAGAGGGTCTTCCAACCCCCTGGAGCAGAATTTGAGGGTGCTCAGGGGAGAGTAAAGTTCCACTGTGCAGGCGCAAGTGCTGCACTAGCAAAACAATATATGACCTAAGATTTTCTTCATCCACATGTGTAGAGTACTGCTGAGGCTAATGGAACCCCATGTTGGTATAAAGGGGTAAAGAGGCCTGGAACAGGGATGGTGGACCTGTGGACCCTCCAGGTGTTGTTGATGTCCAACTGAAGAAAAACATGGTGGTTGTGGGTCTGCTTTGGTAAGTTCAGTCCATCTAGCCCAATATTGCCTCCTGTGAATGACAACTGTTCTCAGAGGGTTCTCTCTCCCCCCCCCCCAGACTTGCTTCCTGAGAATCCTCAAAAGTGGAAATGTTAAGAACTGAACCAAGGGTATTATGAAGGCAGCCCTGTATCAGGAAGCTTTTAATATTTGGTGTTATATTCTGTTTTTCTCTGTGTTGGAAGCCACTCAGAGTGGCTGGGGCAACCCTGCCAGATGGGCAGGGTATTATTACTATTACTATTACTATTGTGAGGGTGTGTTCCATCACTGAGCCAGGTTCTCTTTTCGCTGGCACACCTGCCTTCCCCAATTGGGACACAGCAGCCGGGACTTCCTTCATTGCAAGTGTCTTTCTGGCATCAAGTTCCTTGTCTCACCTTTGCTTCTGGATGACATTCTTCTTGCATCTCCTCCTCTTGCCTCATCCAGCTCCCCTGCAAGTTGTCTGTAACCTTTCTGACCTTTCAAAATAACATCTCATTTGATGCTCAGCACACAATCTTTGACTTCCTTTAGTTTAAATCAAATACTTTGGCCAAATCCCCTGCAGCTCAGAAGCCCCCAAATAAGAGTCCTCAGGGGGGAAGTATTTGCTGGGATTAAACGATCCAATTTGTAGGGCTGCCTGCTGGTACCCTATCACCTCTTTTCTTCAAATATACCTTTTACCTACATGTTGTCTGAATTCTGGAAGCACGGTTGTCATATTCTTCTAATCATTCAGCAGTGGGCAGCTCTATCATTCTGTTATTGTTGGAATCTAATTCATTAGAGTTGAGAATAACATTGTGTCATTTAGGCCTCCTATATCCACTGCCCCATGTCAGGTAATTAGAATTATTCCTAAAACGTGCTTCTCGGTATCTAGTCCAATCAAATGGTAAATGATCAGATATGTGTAGGTTCTCCAAAAGACAAGTCACCTGTGACAGTCCTTGTGCCAACATTTCCATTGTGGGTTATGTCACACAAGCAGCTAAACCAATTTGCAGGCCACAGAGTTCATTCAATCAAGATTGCTTTGCTGTCACCTTTTAGAATTAGATACTACCTTTTGGAATTTTATCTGCTTCATGTACATTACAAATGGAGACCTGTAAATAGTTGCAGATCTGCCTCCCCCCATTCCTAGAATCTAGCTGCACATACAGTACATGTTATATGCACGTTCTGCTATTTGCTCATTATGCGAAAATCCACTTATCCAAATATGAGGAATTTGTACCCAAACCTTGCTGTACAAAAGGCTGTTTCAGATATCAGAACAGATGGATCTGCAATAATGACTTTCCTCGACACTGCATTTTATTTTGCAAAGAAAGCCTGTATCTACACCAGCATGATCCTCGCTGGTTACCCTCCCCAGATCTTCCTCCATCTTTGATTTGCGCCTCTGACCTGTTCTTGGTGGCAGTGGTCCTGTCCCTTTGCCACCAGTTTTTGAACCAGCTCCCCATCCCCATTGCCTGAATTCTTTTCACTGTGGACATTTTCTTCTCCCAAGGAGGAATGAATGAACCTAATTCAACAAAGGACATTCGCAGAAGGGTGAAGGGAGACTTTATTGCTCAGGTTTCTAAGATTCTCACTGCTGGTATGGGAAGCTGGCAAGGATACAGTACCTGACTGCCCTTCTGGGTAGACTAGGGATGGAGGAGAAATTAATTTTTTATTTAACTTTTATCCTGTCCTTTCAAAGGAGCACAGAATAACATGTGTGATATTCCATGCTGGTCCTACTCACGAGTGGAACCATTGAAAGTAATGGACACGACTAACTTAGGTTCATTAATTTCAATGGGTCTACTCTTAGTAAGACTTTGTTGAACCCCCCCCCCCCCCGATAAAAACAGTCCAATACAGATGCAGACTGGGAAAGATCTCAACTTAAAAGGCTTATTGAAAGAGGAAGGTATTCAGTAGGCACTGAAAAGACTACAGATATGGTACCTAATATTCAAGGGACGACTGTCCAAAGATTAGGTGCCAAATCACTAAATTTCATTCAGTTCCCATTTAAAGGCAAACCTACTTAATTAGCACTTCCTGAAACAGAATGCAAATTGAAAAGTTATCCTTCAACATTCATACTTTTTCAAATTTTGCAGTGCAGTTTTCCAGCCAAATAATGTGTACAAAAATGCATGTACTACTAGGGTATAACATGTGTTACAATACATATATTTGTGAAAATCACTCTGTGAGGCGAATTTGCTTTGCAAAAGTGTGTGTAAGTCCAAGTTGCATACCAAAATGTGCATATTACGATAAATTTGCACTAAAATGCTGATTTATCTTTTTAGGGCTTTTTCTTTTAAATGCAAACTGATGTGGAAATTGACAGATTGCCACCCCTATAACTGACATGCAAATGGGTGTTGCCTGGGAGAAAGTTCTCACATTGAAGAGTAATGGTCTTGCACAGCATATGCCCCAACAAACAGCACTATTAGTCTGAAAGCACCAATCAGCTGTATAAAAAGCCTTTATAAAAGGAGAGATTAATTCCAGGCACCTCCTCCTCTTCCCTAAGAGGTGATCAGCACTAATAATCTGTTTGGCAGTTAGCACCTCACCTGCAGCACTGTACACAAGGCCCGCTGCTGCAGGTATGTATCGCTGAATTAGAGCCATTATACAGAGTCCTCAAGTGGAAAACCCTGTTGTAAGGTCAGGTAAGGGTAAGCTGCCTCTAGTACAGTGGAGCATAGTTAACCCTGCACCTTTTTTGAATGAAAAATGGAATGCTCATTCAACCCCTGCTGGCAAGATTAGTATCTTCTCCCTGCGGTACCTCCTCATTAAGTTCTGGTTGACTTCCAGGGCTTGTTGAGTGACAGTGGCTGAAGAAGGCCAGGTAACATGTGGGTGCAGCTAAGCATATGAATCTTAATTAGAACTGCAGTTTGATTTGGAACTAGAAAAGCATCAAGAACAGTCACTGCCTGACTTACGAAAGGTTGAGGGTGGTTGTAGCCTATGTCTCTCTCTTGCCATTATTGATAAATCAGTTGTCACCCCAAATCAGCCAACTAGGCCTTCATTTCACTTCCACATGTTCCAGGGAGCTTAACTTGATCACATTCATAAGGAAATTTTCACAGGGTATTTTTAGTCATTAGGGTTTTACTGTGCAGCCATTTTGGACTGTGTACACCTTACTGCTTATTCAGGCTCCAGTGTGCCACTGGTGTTTGAAGCAAAGTATACATGCCATATTTATCTTCTAGTTTTTTGAGAAATACTCCTGCTTGATGTGCTTCCGCTCAGATCAGCCTCCAATTGATTTGAAAATTCAAGCTGCGGTTAAGCTGATGTACACATCAGGTTTTGAACCCTGGCCTCCTAGATCGTAGTCCAGCACTCTAACTCCTGCGCCACACTGGATATCACAACAGGGACTTGAAACACAACGGGCAGAAATGACCTTGCTGCATTTTAAGTCCCTAATATGTACATAGCCTAAGGTGTGAGTTTTACCTTTGACACTGATGAAAAGCATCAAGTGTTGAAATTTCAGGACTAGAATGTTAGTCCTCCGATTGATGATGATAATAATAATAATAATAATAATAATAATAATAATAATAATAATAATAATAATAATAATTTTATTATTTATACCCCACTCTGGGCAGCTTCCAGCAGAATATAAAAACATAATAAAATAGTGGACACTATTTAAGGTCCATTAATCTGAGTGGGTCTACATTGTGTATAACCTATACGTTGTGTGTAAACCAAAGTTTGCTATGCATTATTTTATTTTTTTACAGATATAAAGGAGTTCACACATTATGATCGGTATCTGCTCCCACTGAATGCCCAAATAATTTTGTCCTAATGCAACAGATGTCTTTGTCTTGAGCACAATCTCTCCCGACCCACAACATTTCATGGATGTTCCTCCTCCTCCTCACTTCACTTCTTCTAAACATCATTTGTTCTTAGATCAAAGCCTGAATTTTTGCCCTTGTGCGACAGCTCAGGCTTTTTCAGACAACATCCTCCTCCACAGCAGGCTGCTCTAATAGCTGGGAGGCAGAGAAATCTGAGGAAGCCTTCAGAAGAACAAGGCTGTTTCAGGACCGGAGGCTGAGCTCACCTACCCTCTCTGTATAGATGGGTTTGGTGCTTTACAATATTGCCATTTCAGCCCTTAAAAACAAGAACACTGAACACAAATCACTTTATTAATCTGGAGCTGACTGCACAATAACAACATATCACATAATAATATATGCCTGCCTGCTGAATAATAAACTGTTTCCAAAACACCAACTGTTGCAGAATGTAGGTACTCATTAATCAACAGGAACATTTCTAGTCTGGGTCTAGCACCACAACTTTGGCCCTCGGAGCGAAGCTGTGCTTGGAGAACAAATACCACCACCTGCTGAGGTTTGAGGCTCATTCAGACTTCACCAGAAGCATCTGACAACCATTCTCCCCTGTAGTCTTTCCCAGCGGCACTTTCTCCCTTGCTGCTTCTGGCTGTGCACTCTCCCCCACCTTTAAAAATGAAACAACAACTGGTGAGACAATGCCAGGCTATGAAAGGCAGCAGTGATTAAATCTATTCTATGATGTGGCTAGTCAAGCTATTCAAAAAAACATAATTTCTCATCCCACCTCCAAGGAGCTCAAGGTGGTATCCATAGGTCTCTCTTCCCCAATTTTACCCCAGCAGCTAAACTGTGACAGTTTAGGTCAGGGGTCAGCAACCTTTTTGAGCCGTGTGCTGGTCCACCGTCCCTCAGACCATGTGGTGGGCCAGACTATATTTTGGAAAAAAATATGAACGAATTCCTATGCCCAACAAATAACCCAGAGATGCATTTTAAATAATAGCACACATTCTACTCATGTAAAAACACCAGGCAGGCCCCACAAATAACCCAGAGATGCATTTTAAATAAAGGACACATTCTACTCATGTAAAAACACGCTGATTCCTGGACTATCCATGGGCTGGATTGAGAAGACGATTGGGCCGCATCCAGCCCACGGGCCTTAGGCTGCCTACCCCTGGTTTAGGCTGAATGACTGGCCCAAGGTCACCCATGCAGCTCTGTGGCTAAATGGGAATTTGAACCTGGATCTCCTGAGTCCTAATCTAATGATAGGGTGGTCACTTTGCATTAGAAAAAAACAACAGTTCTTCATATGTGTCAGGAAACCGCCCTCGCTGCAGCGGGAAGCAATCCCGGGGCGGTTGCAGTACAGGGAGCCCCCGTCTCCGTTGAGCAGTTCGCCATCCTCCTCGAATGGAGGAAGCAACCGCTCTTCCAGTGGGGAGAGGGAGATGGAGACAGGAAGTCGGAGCAGGGGCTGTGGCAGGGATGGAGAGCCTCTGCACCAGGCTGGAAGAGGGGGAGAGGAACCCTTTCCGTCGTCCCGTTTGAGCAGAGAGGAAGGACGTAGAGGGGGGAGGCGGGGGTTCAGGATCCCGCGCCTCTTATGTTGGGCAAAGAGCCGGAAACAGACATTCCCGGACTCTGCAGAGGGATGAGCTGGATGTCTATATTTTAGCTCCACTGTAAATAGCTGCACAATAAAGAACTTAGTTTTTAGAAGTTCTGTGTCCGCCTGATTCCTCATGAGCAACCACTGAAAAGCCTCACAATATGCTATATAAATGTGTATTATTTATATGTACAACATCATTTGGGTGCAGCTGTGGGTAGGCCCAGAGAGGCCCGCCACAGGAATATTGAGGGGGATAGTCCCCTCCTTGAAATATTTAGGGGCCCCTTGGCCCCTCCTAGATGGTTCCCAATAGTAGCTATAGAATAGCACTTGCATTATGGACATCGTATGAAGACTAGGAATGGCCCATGTGATTACTTAGTGGACATTCAAAGCCAACAGGCTGTGAATTTTGTTAGTGTTCATTTCAGAGGTACAGTACACATGATTTCTATGATAAACGGTAGAAGACAACACCTACGTGGACACATATGAAACCACTGAGATGCAATTGGTCCTCTTTTTATCAGCTTCTGACCTCTTTGCCTATTGTTTTACCATTGGGTTATCTGCTGTGATATCAGAGCAGTAGGGTTTTGTAGGCAGATGTGTATTTCTTGCTGCCATGGGCTTGTTGTTGTTCAGTCGTTCAGTCGTGTCCGACTCTTCGTGACCCCATGGACCAGAGCACGCCAGGCACGCCTATCCTTCACTGCCTCTCGCAGTTTGGCCAAACTCATGTTAGTAGCCTCGAGAACACTGTCCAACCATCTCATCCTCTGTCGTCCCCTTCTCCTTGTGCCCTCCATCTTTCCCAACATCAGGGTCTTTTCCAGGGAGTCTTCTCTTCTCATGAGGTGGCCAAAGTACTGGAGCCTCAACTTCAGGATCTGTCCTTCTAGTGAGAACAGCCCTGAAATTCCACAGAGACTGGGCAACTGAGTGCCAAGGAGAACTTGGGATATCTTCCAAGATCCATAACAACTTTTATTGATTAAAACACCATAGGCTCTCAAAGGATACCTTATGGTTTCACATCTTCTTTGCCATATAATTTTGGAGACTTTTAATAGAATGGAGAGATGATGCTTGCTGCTTACATATGTGATGTTATTCTTGCAGACAACACTAGATGACACTATATTGTCAGGTATACAGCATCAGCAAATCACACCCTATGTATAATACTTTCTCTTTGCATCGTTTAACATTCAATTGCAAGTAAGAACATAAGGGACCTGAAGCTGGATCAGGCCAAAAGCCCATCTAGTCCATCATTCTGTTCTCACAGCGACCAACCAGATGCTCACGGGAACCCCTCAAGCAGTACCTGATTTTCCTTTAAGTTATCATCATTATTAATTTAAAACAACAACAGCCCTCACCCTTGATCACTTCTGTATAGCATGGTTCATCAGCAGCACTGTCTGAAAACAAATATTCAGCTGTTGGTTTCTGTCCAACATATTTTGCAATCAAAGAATTCACTCAATTCCTCTGCAGTTTATCTGTCTGATACATCTTAGTCATCCGACATTCCACTGATCTTTCTGGCGATTTCTTGCTTGTAACATGTTCACATGGATAGGAACATGGGAAATTGCCATATACAAAGTCAGAGCATCAATCAGTCTAGCTCAGTATTATGGGCACTGACTGGCATCATCTCAATCGTTTCAGCTCGACTTAAGAGATATTGAGGATTGAACCAACCTTGGTTCCTTTGTTTGGTACTGAACTTGGGCTGCAGCCCTTCCTCATTTACTATTTGATTCCTCCCCCCCCACCTCTATTTGTTAGTAGCTTGCTCCTCAAATTCCTTCTTGGTATCGCTTATTGTAAACTTGTTTATGATGTGCCAGAGTTAGTGCACTTTTAAAATTCACAGTCTTTGGGCAATACTTTAATCCCCACCCCCACCCCTGCCACAGACAGTATGTTTTAAATATTCTGGCATCCTTTTGTGTCCCTTTCTAATGTATGGTATATATTTTATTAGGACTTCTATTAAAGTGGTTTAAAATAGTCATCTAAAGGAGTTTGACCCTCCCAATATTACCTCTCTTATTTTTAACTAATCCTCCTGTTCTTAATTAATGCCATTCTCTGAAAATAAATATGACTGGATTTATCCAAACATGACTTTGGATTTAATTGGACCTTTCCCTGCATTGCTCAGGCCACTTAGGCCAATTAGCTTGCATCACATATGTGATGGGTTATTTGTTTTGCTGGGAATAAAATAGCCCAAATAGTTAAATAGTGCTTAAAGGTATTATGGCTATATTCAGGAGGAAAGTGGAGATGAGAGGCATGGTAGAATCCAATGTGTTCTCCAAATGAACCAGACAAATCAGGAGGGAAAAATAACAAGAGATAACAGGAGGCTGCTGTTAGTTTTTCATCTCTAGGGAAATGTTTTTTGCAAAATTGCAATGGCAACAAGAAGAGAACTTGAAGCCACAGCTGTGTACATACCCATTTACTTTGCATCCCGTTTGATCCCACCACTGGTTTGGGAAGCGGTGTGCACACACTAGCCAAAATCTGTATCTGCACCATTGTTTCTTATGAAATGCTGTGTTTTGATGTCATTCCCGCCACAAGCCAGCGTCAATCTGAACTGAGGGGGGCGGGGAGATCTTGCTTCTAATTCCTGCACACACAGCCTATATTTCAGTTTCTGCGTCTTTTTTTTTTTTTTAAAATTATATTTAGTGTTTTGGAGACTAACAGTACAATTCTATGCATGTCTACTTAGAAGTAAGTTCCGCTGAGTTCAATGGTACTTTATCCACTGACCTGGGAGTAAGTCCCATGTATAAGATTGCACGGTAAATAGCACTGAAAATGGTTTTCCCCACTGGTGACTTGTTTTCCAGGTAACTATGGGACACACCACACACCTCTTTAATGCAATTCACATGTTTGGAGATGAGTAGGAGAAAAGGGGGGGGGGCAAAAGGGATGAATTATGAAGAAGTAAAGAGGAAAATAATTTCATGAGGTAATGGATGAGCTCTGTCCGGAAGATTAATCAAGGCAGTTGCAAGAGAGTGCCAAAAGCATAACTGAAGTAGAACTAAATATCTGATTGTAATTAAAACTTTAGCCTTCTAATGGCTCCATGAAAGATATTTTAATAAACGTGAAATGCACTTTCTAAATGGCACGCTAACTTTTAATGACTTGGGTGTTTTGTTTGATTAGTAACCTGGACTGTTAAATTAAAGCCAACTGCAAGTGCATGATAAAATATTGATGGTTTCAGGCAAATGAATTGGGGGAGTTATGCTTGACAGATTTTTTGGTATCATTAGGGATTTTAACTGGTGGAAAATATATATTCCTGGTGCTTAAAGATAGTTAAAGAGGATCTAGCCATTTATATGCCCTCGTTTTAATTTTACAGTAATAATGGAGGAGGGATCTGAATTATTCACAGATGGCTGGTCAAGAGGGGTCACTTAATTTAAAAAGTGTTAGTTTAATTACACCTGTTTCTCATTTCCAGCATAGATAATTAAATATTCAGAGGTATTTGGTTATTTCTGTTTCTTAAGAATGCCTGCAGCTTTTGGGGGGAATTTTCCCTTCATAAGAAGATGTGTATATATGGCAGGGGAAAAAAATTCTATTGTTTCTAGGTAAAGCTAGTTACAGGGAGATAATTGAATCTGAAATGTATTGTTGAACACTACCCCAACCTCCGAGCGATGTGAGATTCCAGGGGTTCCATGCGCTTCCCCAGGATTTGTGTTTCCTTTGGGGAATGAGGTCTGCGGGTACATGGTCATAGCTGGGTCTGGACTTACTGGCAAAAGCTTGAAAAATGGGTGGGGTTTCCACCTGTCGTACAGAGATTGCCTTCTAACAGGGTATACCCAGCAGGCTTAGGTTGTGATGGGATAACCAAAGGTAGACAAACCTTCATAGGAAGCCCCTGTGCCAAAGCCTGATTCCATTCTTGGTTCCTTAGAACCTTCCAAATGCAGTTCAGAAATACAGAAAGGTTTCCTTTAGGCATTGTCAAAGGGATTAGGTGGTATTTAAAAAGCAATCGCTGATTTGCTTGTGGAGACCCTAGACAATGTTGTGTCCAAGCTCTGTGTTGTTTCATACTTTCCCATTGCATTTCTCCCATCACTTTGTTTAGTGCAAAAAGACATTTTGGGGAAGCAGGTTTGCTGCGCAAAAACTCCAAATTGACTTTAATCCTGCCCCCTGAACTTGCTTGTATGTGATTGAATCCCACGTGAAAATAGCGAGGAGTCCAGAACATGGGTGTGGCCAGGATTTTTGTTGGGGGGGGGGAGAGGACTTTTTTGGGGGGCAGAACTGACGTGATTGGTCAGTTAGTTAAGTATTTCTATTGTTTTACTTGATCGGGGAGGCAGCTGTCTGCCTGCCTCCCCCCCCCCCCCAGCTATGGCCATGGTCCAGAAGCATGTCCTATCTCACTGTGGAACCATCCCAATATTCTTCATAAACAGCTTTTCAGGGAACTGAAACAGCTGAAATGCGGAAGAGTGGAGAGGAGAAAAGCCCCAATGCATGTACAGAATACTATGCATGGCATTTGGGATTCCAGCCATTGCTGGGGTGATAAGATGGGCTGCTGGAAAAATGAGTCTCTCCTGCTCACTCAAACCATCCAGTCATTTTACATAAAAAAAGAGGAAGTATTGTTTAAATGGAGTTAAGAAGATGCTCCTCTAGGGGAGCCACATTATTACTGGGAAACCCAGCCAGATGGGCGGGGTATAAATAAATTATTATTATTATTATTATCATTATTAGGTGAAACCTGAGGGAAAAACAACCAGGCAATATCTGCAAAAGTGCCACAAGCGGAAAAGGCTAAAGGCAGCAGCCTAACCCCTCTTTGAAAAGTAAAAGAAAGCCTTCAGTAACAAAAGCTAATGAGCCCCTGAGCTACAGGAGAAAGGATGTTCCCAATGAGATGTCAGCTTTTTAAAATTTCTTCAGAGGAACAATTGCTCTAAGCAGTGAAAAATGGAATGTCTGTGGCAAAACAACTAACATAGCACCTGCCAAGCATATTATTCCCTTTGTTGTTGTTAGTAATTTCTTTTTACCAATCACTATTTATTTATGTTTTGCTGATCTTTTTAATCGACCTTATCCTAATTTTGTACACTGTACACAGCATATATTGCTGCATATCTATGAAAGTGCAGTCTATAAATATTTCAATAAATAATGATAACAACAATACCAGTAATATAAGACAATATCATCACCACCATCATCATCATATACCCTCTTCAACCTGGGACCTTCCAGATGTTTTGGATTACAGCTCCCACCAGCTCCAGATAGCAAGTGCAAAAATTTGGAGGGCAACAGGTTGGGGAAGGCTGATTCACATATGCATGGCACTTACGAATAATAATTGCAATAGTAACTAGTTTTGAAGGACCTATTCCTGTTTTAGGGATAAAGTTAGTGGATAAAGCAGGTGATAGCAAGAAAACTGAGCCAGACATGCTGCTGACCATATTGCTAATATGTTATAACATACAACAGATAAATATTGTGACAAAAAGCCCCAAGGACTCCTAATATATAAAGCTTCAATGTTCACGGAAAGATAGACCTCTCAGCAACACTCTCATATTTATACTGTCACCTGTCTATTAGATTTCAATAAGCGGATGAGGCGAGGCATATTTCAATTTCTGTGTAACTACAACTGTTATTAAGAGTCGTCTGTGGTCTTTATTGAAGACAAAAGTTCTCTTCAGAAGCAATATCAGTGTTTTCATTGCAAGGGATAATGTGATGTTTATGAACTGGCATGTGATGTGTTGTACCGTGAGAATATAAATCCTCGTATATAAACTGCTCATAAAACAGGTGTACCATATACCCCAAATGTGCTCATACCATGACAAAATTCCCGCAGCCCTATCTGCATTGCACTGAAAGCACAAATACAACTGCATGTTTGTTATGTATCACCAGCAGAGCTTTGATTCAAATAGACACTGGGTGATACCAAACTCAAACGAGGCCCATAGAAATAAATGAGTCTCCTCTGAGTATGACTAACATCAGCTGTCATCCTTTATCTTTCTGGACAGTCCACTGAATTCCACCAATGTCTCTTGCCCATTTTTATTTTTATTTTTTTGGAAAAGAAAGCGGGGGTGGGGGAGGGAAGCTAGTGTATTTAACTTTTGGGGGGAAACGGGCCCACAGAGTCACTGGAAGCTTAGCGGGTCGCTATCTGGCTTGAGATGCCTTGTTAGCAGCACAATCTGTCCCGGAAATGAGACCATGACGCAAATCACCTGATTCACACACACAGCCAAAGCCAATGCACACTCATAATATATACACTTCTAATATATACACATTTCATCCTATTGCCAGAAGTGAACTTTGCCTACATAACCCAGGTACCAGGAGTACCTCTAACTTCAAAACGTCTTTCATTATCTATGCAACTGTACCTTCCACACTGCCTTCTTAAGAGTCATCCTGCATATAAATATTAGGAACACCACCAGCCCCTTTTACATTATACATAAAATTTCTTATTTTCCCATGTTTGCTTCACCTTTACCACTCAAATGATTTTCCTGGAGTTTCCTCCAATCATTTGAAAAATCATCATTCTTAACGTTCACGTGGATCAGCTTGTAGCCGTTCTGCCGTTACACAAAATGGAAGCTGTGTTTGCTGAACCTGCTGTGTGTGGTGTCCATTTTCTCTACCTTTTTGTCTGTCCTCTGACCCTGCATGTGTTCTCTTACTGTGAGGCAGCATCTTTGAAGTGAGTGGGGGAATTGCCATTCTTTTGACAGCTACTTTGTAATGCTGTTTCCATTTGCTTGGTAGGTTACAAATATTTCATAGCCTGTTTTTCCCCAAGTTTGATTTTCACGAAGAGAGAAAGTATCTCTAGAGAAATATATTAGGCAACTGACAAACGTGTGTTTGTGTGTGTGTGTGTATGTGAGATATATATATATATATATATATATATATATATATATATATATATATATATATATATGTTTGTATCTATAAATTCTGAAAATGCAGACCATTTTTCGTTCACTCTGACAGCTCGATCAAAACCTGGGATTTGGAAACCAACAAATTGGCTTTCCCTAGTTACTGTGTGAAAGAACAGCGTCATTATATGATCACAACACCCTTTGTTAGGATCAGTCGGTCAGTGTGTTGCTTTTTAATAAAAGCCACAGGGAAGCAATCAGAAGAATCCTAAGTTTTAACTCTAGAGGGCAGTACAACACAATGCGAATGGAATTCTTACCTTAGACTAGAACCAGACATCTCTCACAACAAAGGCCCCAATTCAATCTTCTTCTTCAGGACAGAGACCATAGAGTGAGGAGCAGTTTTCTTTTGTCTCACTGTTAAACATTGTGCTAAAAATCCTCTTTCAACCATCAGGTTGTGGAATCCAGTCAGTGACTTCAGTAACTAATTTTTATTGGGGTGTGTGTGTGTGTGTTTGTTTGTTTGTTTGTTTGTTTGTATGTGCGGCTCTCACTAACACTACTGGTAACCTCTAGTAAAAGAAGCATGTGATATTCTTGCAATCCATCATCAGCAAGTGGCAGCCCAGTGAACTGGCAGGGGTGACAGAGAGACGAGGTTGAACGCACCTCTGTGACATTACCAGGGGGACACAGACCAGCAATTGTTGTTGTTGTTGTTGTTGTTGTTGTTGTTCTTCTTCTTCTTCTTCTTCTTCTTCTTCTTCTTCTTCTTCTTCTTCTTCTTCTTCTTCTTCTTCTTCTTCTTCTGTCATTTAGTCGTGTCCCACTCTTCATGACCCCATGGACCAGAGCACGCCAGGCACTCCTGTCTTCCACTGCCTCCTGCAGTTTGGTCAAACTCATGTTAGTAGCTTCGAGAACACTGTCCAACCATCTCGTCCTCTGTCGTCCCCTTCTCCTTGTGCCCTCCATCTTTCCCAACTTCAGGGTCTTTTCCAGGGGGTCTTCTCTTCTCATGAGGTGGCCAAAGTACTGGAGCCTCAGCTTCAGGATCTGTCCTTCCAGTGAGCACTCAGGGCTGATTTCCTTAAGAATTGATAGGTTTGATCTTCTTGCAGTCCATGGGACTCTCAAGAGTCTCCTCCAGCACCATAATTCAAAAGCATCAATTCTTCGGCGATCAGCCTTCTTTATGGTCCAGCTCTCACTTCCATACATCACTACTGGGAAAGCCATAGTTTTACTATATGGACCTTTTATCTCATTATACATAACAAAGCCATCTTTAGCCATCTCACCCCTTGCCTTTCCCTGCAAGACTAATTGCAGCCGTTTAGAGTCGTCAACAGGTTTTCCACACTTATCAGCCTATCACCCATTCCCACCACCCTTCTGAGTAATACCCCTCCCCACTCCCCCACTATACTTAAGGATCTGGTGACTTCTGTTTCAGTGTATCTGAAGAAGTGTGCATGCACACGAAAGCTCATACCAGGAACAAACTCAGTTGGTCTCTAAGGTGCTACTAGAAAGAATTTTCGATTTTGTTTTGACTATGGCAGACCAACACGGCTACCCACCTGTAACTGGATATATGGACCTTTGTCGGCAAGGTGGTGTCTCTACTTTTTAAGATGCTGTCTAGGTTTGTCATTGCTTTTCTCCCAAGAAGCAGGCGTCTTTTAATTTCGTGACTGCTGTCACCATCTGCAGTGATCATGGAGCCCAAGAAAGTAAAATCTCTCACTGCCTCCATTTCTTCCCCTTCTATTTGCCAGGAGGTGATGGGACCAGTGGCCATGATCTTGGTTTTTTTGATGTTGAGCTTCAGACCATATTTTGCGCTCTCCTCTTTCACCCTCATTAAAAGGTTCTTTAATTCCTCCTCACTTTCTGCCATCAAGGTAGCATCATCAGCATATCTGAGGTTGTTGATATTTCTACCAGCAATCTTAATTCCAGCTTGGGATTCAACCAGTCCAGCCTTCCGCATGATGAATTCTGCATACAGTGGTACCCCGTGTTACGCACGCAATCTGTTCCGGATCACGCTACGTAACACGGGCATGCTTAACACAAACGCGCCCCCCAAACAAAAACCCCAGAAGTTCGCACGTTTTTGCGCTTCTGCGCAGAATGCTTCTGTGCACCCGTGTGCACCCACATGTTGCACGCACTCTGGGGAGGACTTCCGGGTTGCGGAGGTCCATAAGTCGAACATACGCAACATGGAGTGTACACAACTCGGGGTATGACTGTATAAGTTAAATAAGCAGGGAGACAATATACAGCCTTGTCGTACTCCTTTCCCAATTTTGAACCAATCAGTTGTTCCATATCCAGTTCTAACTGTAGCTTCTTGTCCCACATAGAGATTTCTCAGGAGACAAATGAGGTGATCCGGCACTCCTATTTCTTTAAGAACTTGCCATAGTTTGCTGTGGTTGACACAGTCAAATGCTTTTGCGTAGTCAATGAAGCAGAAGTAGATGTTTTTCTGGAACTCTCTAGCTTTCTCCATAATCCAGCAATTTGGTCTCTGGTTCCTCTGCCCCTTCGAAATCCAGCTTGCACTTCTGGGAGTTCTCGGAGCAGCAGTAGAGATGGGCAAATTTGTCAATTTTAGGTTTTCTCACTTTCTCATTTATCCAATCTTAAGATCAGTTCCCCACATTTCTGTATTGGTTTGACACACACAAATAAATCCTCACAAAAATACATATACCACACCTTGACAGCCAAGCACCAAACCACTAGGTATCTATGATTTAGTAATATCAAGAGGGGAATCTAGTGAATGCAGAAAAATCTATCTCAGGTTTCCTCTCCACAGTCCTTTGAAGGGATTTTCACAAGGTATGCAACAGGGTGTGGACTCAGTCTAAGGCAAAGAATTATTTCCGTCCAGAGCCCTCATGAGCTGTGATGTACAGGCAGCCCTCTGTTTATGTGCGTTCAAGATGTGCACAACCAGGTCATAAAGATGTTACTGAAATATAAACTAAAAGGGCAGAACGAGAGTGGAGTAGAGTGGGGTGTTTGCAAGCTTTTTCAATGGGTTTCAATTATATGCAATTTCACCGACATGTGTGGTACCTGGGGAACTGCCTGTATACAAGAAGCTAATGCATGTGCTCCTCATTCAAGTCAGGAGAAAGAGAGAGAGAGAGGACTTCTACACATGCTCCTTCACCACTCTCAGTGAAATGGGGCATTCTTTGCTGGAGAACTGCTTGTGTTTCAGAGCCCTCACCATACGAGAAATCCCTTAAGTTGAGCGCCCGTGATTTGATCCAGATAAATTTAAGTCATATTTAATTTAAGTAATGTTTAATTTCAAAGCATTATATATTGTTTACATGACATTTCTATTAAAGTATGAAAAACGTTTTTGCTAACTTTAAAAAGTCCCCAGTTGGGATGCAAATGTATGTATGCATGTGATTCATTAGCAGACATTTGGTAAGCTAGATGATTATTTCCATTGTCTTGAACTTCAGTTAGTTACATTTCCAATTTAGGGTCCACAACAAGAGCTATTTGGGGGGCCTGGTACTCTTTTGGTTCATCTGTCTTTACAGAACTAAGATGCTGAATGCTGTAAAATGACCTTAGGAAGGGTAAATGTACCCACCAGTTGCTTCCTGTAAGATTTAAGGCTTTTTTTTTTTCTTTTTTTTTTGCAATGGGCAGAATGCCTGGAAGTTGACAAGGGCAGGATGCAAGGCATAGAATGAAGTAGACAAGACATCTATTTATTAGCAGTGTTGTGTATGCCTGTAGACTTTTAAAACCCAGCCACTTTTTGAAATATAAACTAAAAGAAATCTTGATTTATACTGCATACATGTGGCTACTTTGACTACAATGAGGTAGCTTAATGCTTCAGTCCTTAGGAAGCAGTTGCAATGTCAAAGTCTCAAGGTGCATGCTGGGAGATATTGATGCCTTTGAACTTCCGACTGCCCACTTCTAGTGCCGGGAAGGCAGGAATGGGGAACCTTTCCAGCCCAAGGGCCATGTTTCCACTCGGGCAACCTCCCAGGGGCCACCTGTTAGTGGTGTGTAGGCAAAACATGGGCGGTACTATGAATGGGACCCTTGCCTTTGTACTGGGGGCTGCATTTGAGCCCTGCAAACACCAGAGGTTTCTACAGACACCTCTCTATCTTCAATCCAGGAAAGTCAAAGGCATTATCCTAGTTCAAGAATACCGTACATTCTAGTCAGACAAAAGCAATTGAAGAGGGCATGGAGCAGGATGAGTGTGGCTTGGGAAGAGAGGATGTGTCTGGGGAGAATCTCAAGAGCCATATGGAAAATTCTGGACATTCTGCCACTGGTTCTGAGGTTCCCAACTCCTGCTGAAAGGAAAATACTGTTTTCTGAAGCGATGCAAAATGTGTACATCTGTGATGAGCTTAGTTGTACTACACACCGTTGCTTATTATTCCGTCCCGGTTTTAGCGTCAAAGCAAATGAGCCATTTAAAAAAATAAAATCCCAGGTATGTTATTTTAATGCCATCTGCTTCCTTTCAATTTCAATACCGCCATCCTCTCTCTGCTAAAAGAAAATGATGTGTAAGAACAAGAGAGGCAGCAGGAAGGTGGTAGAGATGGAAAATCTTTTCAACGCATATTTTCCCTCTGCAGAAGTTTGTAATAAGGTGTCTGGCGATCACTCCCTGCTGAAAACTCTAACGAATAATGTCACTATTCATGGAAAGTGAGTTGGAACCGAACAGTAGCAGTTTTAGCAATAGCAGACACCTCGTGAGATCAGGGCCTCTTAACAATCACGCTCTTGTCTGGTACTATGGAATTTCTTCAAGAATTTCTATAGATTCGCTGGGCTTCAAAGGCATCTGAAGGTTGTGTAATCCAGCCGGTGTGTACAAGAAATGAGACGACAGAGCCAAACACCTCCATGGTTTCAGTTGTAGCATCGAGATTATAATGTCCCACAAGGAATCAACAAAACATACAGGGACTTGATAAAACAGGAAACTGTCCAAGGTGTGAAAACATTGCTGCTTTGTCATGATGAGTTCACACTGCCAGAGTAAATCCATATCTTGATTGTTTTGGGTTAGTTACCGGAACCCACTAGAAATGCAAACACTGGTGTAGAGACCTACCGGTAACTGGTAATTTTCCAGGGCAATCTTTTGTTCCATGTAGACATTGTTGTTTCTTTGGAGCATTATTCTATTGTTGCATGCCACCCCAATCTTTGAGCGGTGTGACAATCATTGTGTAAACTAAGTGGTGCTTAGTCTCTGGTAAGTGAACTACTCATTTACACAGCATATAGCTAAATTATAGAATTTTGCTACCACAAGTTGTATTGATGGTCACCTACTTGGATGGCCTTAAAAGGGATCTAGATAATGGAGAATAAGGCTACCAATGGCTGCTCGCCATGATGTTTTTATGCTACCTTCAGAATCAGCGGCATCATGCCTCTAAATATCAGTTACTCAGGAGCAGGAGAGTGCTATTGCCCTCATGTTCTGCTATTGGGATTCCCATAGGCATATAGTTTGCCACTGTGAGAACAGGATGCTTGACTAGACAGGCCTTTGAGCTCTTATTGTGGCCCCATCTGAACTCACAGAACTACAGTTTCCAAAAAGGCTTAACCCCTCTTCCCTGGGAACTCTGGGAATTGTAGCTCTGTGAGGAGGATAGGGGTCTCCTAACAACTGTCAGCATCCTTAAACTATAGTTCACAGGATTATTTAGGGGAAACGATGACTGCTTAAAGTGATATATGCTGACTAGGCCTGAAGCTATAGCTGTGGCATGGCAGACTTTCACAGAGACACATGCCCACCCAGTTATGCTGCTGACAGAACATGTTTGTTTTTTGTTTTTGTTTTAAAAAAATATATAGGTGACACAACAGCTAGGCCCAGCCACACAGTATTTCTTCATCTAACCTTGACTAAAGGATGCTTAACTATCATCAGTGCATTTGCTTGCACAGTGCTGGTGCCCCCTGTGGATAAGGGCACTTTTTATCTACGGTTGAACCATCTTGTTGCAAGTAGTCCTGCTGAGGACTGTTTTATTTGCGTGGAGATTTAAAGAAAAGTGTTGGTGCACAATGTGGCTCTTGGCCATTTAGCCTAGGTCAGCAAGATACCGGGAGTATGAACATAAATGGACAAAAGATTTGCTGAAAACTGTTTTTACATCAGTTCAGGGCTTCACAAGTGCTAGCTTGAATGACCCTGTTAGTCACAAAGTGTCATGGACATATCCACAATATGTTAACTGGCACCAACTAGATCTGATTGTTAATTCTCTAAGAGATGGCGAGAAAGTGTGTTGTGCCTGCAGTTATCACCATTCCATATATATCCCTGATAAGTTCATTTGGCATGCGGTAGCATTCAGATCAGAGCTGGCAAAAGCTCTGTACGTAGCCAACATAAATCAACAATGAGGACAAACCTTTCCAAGAGGATAAAGCACAGAAGAAGAAGCTTCTTCCACTGTTGGTGCCTAATGTCCTCACAAACATCAGATCGGTGATACAGACTACTAAGCTTCTCAAACTGCTCTGGCAGTCTTTGGCTGCAAGAAGCACTTACACAGAGGACTAGCTTGTTGAACCACACTTTACTGAACTGATTCCAGTGATAAAAGTGAAACACGAGAAAAAATGTCCTTATTTGGAATCATTTGAAAGACTATGGCTGGCTCAGAGAACTGCCAGGACATTTACTGGCCGACCTGTCAGGAGACATTTGGGGGCTTGCAAAGGCAAAGGGTTTGTGTTGCATCATGGTGATATATTTAAATTTGTCCATTAATTTCATAGAGCGCCCAATAACTAACATTCTTTGGGTGGTGAACAGCATACTTTAAAAGCCATAAAATGTTTTTTTTTAAAAAAAACCAACAAAATTAAAAGAAAATAAACGTTCCTAACAACAGTATAAAATATATAACAGTGGTCACAACTGTATATTAAAAGCACTCTTCTTCCACTTTGAAGTCATGACTCCTCCCCCCCACACCAAGAATCCCAAGAACTGAAGTTCGTTAAGGCAAATGAGAGTAGTTGGGAGACCCTAACAAACTACAATTCCCAGAAATATTCTGTCAGGGCAAGCATTTTGGCTTGCGAGATGGAATGATCCCTCCTATCTTTCCCGTGTGTGCTGTTCTGGGGTTCTCCTGACCCCTCCAGAACCAATTTCAGGGGGCACATGGTGGGAGGAGAAGGGAGAAAACCTCATTGCACAAAGAGGAGTCCTTGTACAGGGTTTCCACTGATAGGACTCATTGGTTGAATCCCGCCCAATAAAAATAAAAACAAGTTAACATTTATAAAATTATAAAATATATCACACTCTAAAACTGGGATGGGAAGCCTGTGGCCCTCCTGATGTTGAACTACAATTCCCATCAGCCCAAGTCAGCATAGCCAGTGGCCAGGGACAATAGGAGTTGTAGTCCAACAACATTTGGAGAGGCACAAGTTCCCTACCCTGCAGAATATATATTGAATCCCTGTCTCCTGTTATCACACTACCACATTTATATCCAATGAGCAAACATGGAGATTGTCCTATTTCATCCTCACAACAACCTTCTGAGGTAGGCTAAGCTGAAAGTGTCTGGCCCAAGGTCACCTAGTGAGCTTCGTGCCAGAGCAGGGATTTTAATATGGAAGCAGCCACAAATCCGTTTGCATCCAACTGACTGCATTACGCCAAGGAGCAATAATGGAAGAAAACATGTTGACTGCTCTTGACCTAATAGATCTTAAAGCTTGCTTGGATTGAAACACTATCTGTGCTGGCTGTAGAAATTCTGGAAACAAAGTAGGGCTGTTGGCAACATGCTGTTTTGCATTCTAATACACCCAGAAAGCTATTATTTTCTCCTGGCTTCCACAGCTGCATTATGATTGCACTGGATCTGAATTCTAAGGACTCGCTAAAAGGTTTGTTTGCCTAGACGCAGAAGCTTCTAATGTGAAACTCAACAGTTTCCCAGTAGTCCCCAGTTGCTGGTTGTTGGGATCGTCTTTGTTACTGTTTGCTGTTCTGCAAAACCCAACAGAACCTATTATGCTTACAAGTAGAAAAATTACAGATCAGTTGCAATTTTGGCAACTCTATACTCTCTGAATTTAGGGATTCGCTGGGAGCTTTGGGGCTGAGTTTGAAGGCGCTCTCTCCCCTGCCTTGCAATTTCCCATAGATTTTCTTTGAAAAAGAAAACCCGATTCATCTTTCTATCTTTGCCGTGTATAAAGGATAAAAATCTATCACCATTCTTTCTAGTGGAGCCTGCTCTATTTTCCGTCAAACACCCTTGCAAATAAGCCGGCAGATCTTTTGACACAACGCCCGAAGCCAATGCTCATGATAAATCCTTACCCAGCCTCAGCTTTCTGTAACCTTCCCCATTCCTCACAATGACAGAGACTTTCTGTCATTCATCTTTTATTACAATTCAATATTGTGCTTGAATATAATTAGTTTGTATGCTGTGTTCCCTTTCCTCCTCCTAAAAAGGACAAACTAGTGTTCCTGGGAAGATTTCATCTGGAAATCGACTTCAGTGTTGTAAGCTCCTATATATATTTACACAACAGCAGAGAAAGGTATGGGGGCAGGGAAGAGAAGAAACGTTTTTAACATCATAAACCTCTAGCAAAAATATGTATGTAATAGAATCTGGTACCATGGTTCTACACACATTACAGCTGTCACAGTGACTTACAGCCTTAGTTTAGCTGAAAGAAAATCTATAACCTTAGAAATGCAACAATGTCTGAGTCACAGTTCAGAGTAATAAATGTTTTTCACAGAATACTGTAATCCATATTTCCAATAGTATCCCAATACAACAAAGGCATTACTACTAGATATCTTTCGATTTCATGGAGAGAAAGCTCTGCGACCAAGCAGGAGACACAAAAAAGGTTTTTAAAAAAAGGTGTGTAAGAGCAGGAGGAAAAGGCTTAGGATAAATGATAAGTGATAAAACATCTCTCTGTGTTCAGAAATATTAGCCACGAAGTGCCTCTGGCATCTGATTTCTGCTTCAGGATCACATCTTAATCAATGTGACATCATTCTGGGTGGTGAGATATTTATTAAATTTACTTGCTAATAAGGAGGCTGTCACTCTCCAAAGGGGCTTTGCAATTGGAGAAGTCATTTGTTTGACCCTGTTCATTCGTTTAAACCAGGCATAGGCAAACTCGGCCCTCCAGATGTTTTGGGACTACAACTCCCATGATCCCTAGCTAACAGGACCAGTGGTCAGGGATGATGGGAACTGTAGTCCCAAAATATCTGGAGGGCCGAGTTTGCCTATGCCTGGTTTAAACATTGGTAGGGTTTGGGGTTTGTTTTAGGCATGCTGTTTAGCCCTGAAGCACCCCACCACCCCCAGCCTTGGCTTAGAAGTGTGCCATCTATTTCTGAGAAAGGAGCTAGGAAGGGGTTGGAGTACCATTTAGGGGGTTTTGTTTAGGGGTTTCCATTGCTCTTTTTATTGCCCCAACTGTTTAAAATGTTTTCAGTTGTTTTTAACTGCTTTTAACTTGTGTATCTGAAGAAGTGTGCATGCACACGAAAGCTCATACCAAGAACAAACTTAGTTGGTCTCTAAGGTGCTACCGAAAGGAATTTTAATTTTATTTTGTTTTGACGATGGCAGACCAACACGGCTACCTACCTGTAACTTTAACTTGTGTGTTTGGGTTTTTTGTTTTAATGAAGGGATGTAGGATGTGCATGGGAAGAGAAGAGCTGGGGAAAGCAGGGGTGACCCCAACTGCAATGATTAGGGGCAAGGGGAGGTATGGTGTGGGGGCAGACTGGGGAAGAGGCATGTGGCACAGGCAGTTAGTGACTGTGCTGTGTGCCACCCCCTCCTCCAGCCTGGGGAATTGAGGTTGTCCTATCAGCCAGCCCTTGGGTTTGCGGCTTGTTGTTGTTCATTCATTCAGTCGTGTCCGACTCTTCGTGACCCCATGGACCAGAGCACGCCAGGCACGCCTATCCTTCACTGCCTCTCGCAGTTTGGCCAAACTCATGTTAGTAGCTAGTAGTTAGTAGTTAGTAGAGACTGTCCAACCATCTCATCCTCTGTCATCCCCTTCTCCTTGTGCCCTCCACCTTTCCCAACATCAGGGTCTTTTCTAGGGAGTCTTTTCTTTTCATGAGGTGGCCAAAGGTTTGCGGCTGCTGTTGCTAAATGCCAGGTCAGCTCTGAGTAAAACCTCCCTTGTTCCTGATCTGATTGTGGATGAGGAGGCTGATCTGGTCTGTATCTCTGAGACCTGGGTGGGTGAGCAGGGTGGAATTGGTCTCACCCAGCTGTGTCCACCTGGGTACTCAGTGCAGCATCTGGGAGGGGGAGTTGTTGTCGTCTACAGAGATGCCATCTCTCTCTCTCCAGGCTCTCTGTGCAGTTGTGAGTGGGGATCTAGAGTGTGTGTTCCTGGTACTGGGCAATCAGAAGAAATGGATCATCAAAAAAGAGGAAAAAGATTTGTACCTACTAATTTATATATTGTACTGGGCTGCCAGGGCTCACTGGTCCTTTTCAAGTATGGCCAAACCTTCTGTAGCTCATTGCTTTCTCACAAACCAATTTCCTGCAGCTCTACTATTAGCATATTCACAGAGACAAGAAGAGGATAAAATTGTTGCTCCTGACATTTATTTTTTACTTTGTGCAGAAAGGTGGTTTTTCATGGTTTACATGCATACATGGAGAATCCAGTGATATCCTCACAGTCTGAAGTGGTACAGTGGAGGCATGGTTTAACTACCTCATATGTTATTTGTGTGTGTGTGTGTGGGGGGAAGATCTTGGATTTAACTGAGCAGTCTTATTGATCTGGTAGCCTAAAACTGTGAGTTAACACAGATTTAAGAGCTCTGGCTTAATTAGGTTATAGATCAGGCTTTCTTTCTTTTCACATATAAGTGAGTCCTATTGTGATGAAGATTGCTGCCTTGGTCATGTCATGCAACACCAGCTCCTTGCCATTGTCATCACCACTGTCTTTTCGCTTCTCCTTTCTTTCGGGTCCAAGTTGCACCACCATCCAGAGGAAAGTGGAGGCTGCTTCTGCTTCACTCCCTCTTGTCTCTGCTTACACACTTGGAGAAGTCAGGAAGATGAGCAGTGACAGCACGTAAGAGCAGCTGCAGGTTGGCTCCCTCATCTGCAGTGGGCCCTGGTAGTTGCCTAACAATACTGTTCCTTGATGCTCTGATGTGTGTGAAGTTTGATTCTCTAGACCAGGGGTAGTCAACCTTTTTATACCTACCGCCCACTAATGCATCTTTCTTGATGGTAAAATTTCCTTACCGCCCACCAGTGCTCGATGGAAGGATTCAGCTTGTGCCGTAGAACCCCCTGCCGCCCACATAGAATCCTGAAACACCCACTAGTGGGTGGTAGGGACCAGGTTCACAATCCCTGCTCTAGACCCCTGTGTGAACCTGCAGTTCATTCAGTTTGTGGAGTATGTCCAGAAGGCTGCTCCACACTCCCCTTCCTTGACATGCTCGAACCCCAAAAGGAGCTGATTTCTCATTTTTCTCCAGCTCTAACTAGCAGCCCCGTTTGGCTTCTCAACCCTGTTCCCGTTTCTAAACTATGTTTCTTGTTTTTCCATTCAGGATGTGTCAGGACACCATTGAAAAAGCACCAGCCAGTGACTTTCTACAAGAGAACGTAGAAAACCCATAATTGGGAAGGATTCCAAGGCCCCATCCACAGACCTTCCAAGTGTCCCTATTTTTCAGGGACGTCCCTGATTTAGAGACGGCGTTCCTGGTTTCTGATTTGATCCCAGAATGTCCTACTTTCCCTTAGGATGTCCCTATTTTCATTGGAGAAATGTTGGAGCTGTCTCAAGGCAATCCAGTATAAGGAAGGTTTTTTTTTTTAATGTTTCATGTTTTAGTATGTTTTTATATATGTTGGAAGCTGCCCAGAGTGGCTGGGGCAACCCAGTAAGATGTGTGGGGTATAAATAGTAAAATTCTCATTATGGAACAGGACGACCCTGTTTTCATCGGAGAAATGTTGGAGGGTATGCGCCCATAGCAGGGCCTGTTCTTGTAGCCAAGTAGGCCCTGAACCACACCTCCTCACCCAATGCATCCACTCAGCCAGCAAACAAACAATACCATACTATCCTATGAAAATAGGGGCACCCTATTCTAATAAAAAAATAAAAATAAAAATGATAATGATAATGATAATGATAATACCCCTCCTATCTGACTGGGTTGCCCCAACCACTCTGGGTGGCTTCCAACATATATAAAAACATAGTAAAACATTAAACATTAAAAAACCTTCCCTATACAGGGCTGCCCTCAGATGTCTTCTAAAAGGTTTTATAGTTACTTATCTCCTTGGCTCAGGGATCATGTAACTCCATACCCGCCAACATTTCTCCGATGAAAATTGGGACGTCCTAAAAGAGGGACATTCCAGGATCAAATCAGAAACCAGGATGGCTTCTGTGAATCTGGGGCTGTCCCTGGAAAACAGGGACACTTGGAGGGTCTGTGATACCAAACACCGGAACCAGCCAATGAGCAACTCCACTGATACAAACATTTAGACTAATTCAGGCAAAGCACTCTTGCTGGCTGGGAGAGCAGAGCAGGTTGGGGCCAGGTGATGCAAATGAACCCCTCCCTCGGTAGGACCGCTTCCCCACATTGGATGCAACCAATAGAATTTACATTCATTGCTCCACCCGCTTTCACCTCTGAAAGGTTGTCCAGATTGGAACATGGCCCTTGGGCAGAGAAAGGTTCCCCATCCCTGCTTTATTTTAGGATTCCTGCCTTTTCCGGCAAAATTCTGAATAGTTTGACTTGTGTGATGGAGTGGGATGTCGCCCTGCCAACTCCACTCCGCTCCTCTGCCTGCCAATCTGAATTGCGTAGGTTTCTCCCTAATTGATATTTATGATTTGTCAAAACAGTGTCCTTGTCTATATAACGGTGGTCAAGCCAATGACAGCATGAAGTTGGCTTGAGCTGGGCACTCGGCTTGGTTTGACTTTGTGCATGATGAAAAACTTGAGCTGAAGCCAAACTCCCAAGACTACTTTGGCAGAGCTTCCTGCTGGTCACACAGAACAAATCTATCAAACTCTATATTTCCTCTCTCAGAAGCACATAATCAGCTTGGTAGCTCGCTAGCATGTGTTCTGGCTCCAAGGCCCTTAATTTGTCTTTGCTTTCAAACTTTCTGGCAAGCCTGTTTGTGTCTATTAATTTTCCAAATCCCTGAAATAAAAAGGGGGGGGGAGAAGGGGTGAGAGAACAAATTGCATTAAAGTGATTTGTAATCATTTGAGTAACAGTGTGAATGATATGATGCCACAGCTGGGCTTCCTGAGAATGAGAAAGACACCAGTGAAGAACTGCATGGGAACAAAATTATTGTGCACTGTCAATACTCCAAACAGCCCAATCCTGTTGCATGTTTATTTGAAAGTAATGCCCACAATGGGACTCAGGCTGAGCAATCCTATACACACTGGGGAGTAAGTCACATTGAACTCAACAGAACTTACTTCTGAGTAGACATGTAGAGGCTTTGTGCTGTGCCTAGTTGCAACTTCAGGGTTCAGAGCACACTTTTTTTGAATGTGCAAAATTTATTTCTGCATTAAGCAGCATATAAAAATTATTCTTTTTCCATTCTAAATTGGACATATCAAAGACATATGATTCTGTTAAGTTTAAAAATACAGCTAGTTTAAAAGGATTTTAAACATCCAAACGGTTGCATTTGTATCACATTTACATTTATATTATTTACATTTATATTACATTTGTACAGTGTATTTTACATATTATGGGCTTCTTCAGACTGGTGGGTTTTGGAGCAGGGGGTTATAGAGGCCTCACATTTAGACACTTGTTAATTGTTTGACATTTTATCAGTTTGTTTTTAAGCACTTTGGACCAAAATGGATATACTGTCTCTCAGCTAGAAAAGCATTTGTGTAATAAAACAATATTCAAATTATGTCTCTCTCTCTCTCTCTCTCTCTCTCTCTCTCTCTCTCTCTCTCTCTCTGTGCCTTATTTTGTTTTCATGTATTGTCTTTTTTATTATTATTACGGCCAGGGGTCTCAAGATTTGGAAGTGGTTCCAGCCTCTCTGGACCTCTGAGAGGTGATGGGAGAATGGTCTGATGAAACCAGGTATCATTTGAAAGTAGAACTTGGATAGGATCCAGAGGCACAACCAAGGCTTTAAGACCATATACAAAATTTGAAAACATACCGGTACTATCTAAATATACCATGAAAAAGGGTTTGTTATGAAGGATTCTTCATATTAGGTTCACACCATTTGTATTTTATCGCGTTTTGTCACAGATATTTCCGCAAAATAACTTTTCGACAAATTTTTATACTATACCCCATATGAGTTACATAGGATCTACTATGGTTGTCTGTAAGGGATTCCCACATGGCAGGATTAATGCTGCCAGCCTTCGTGTCACATCTTTGTAACACACCAAGTTTGTCTGCCTGAAGCCAACTCCCCATAGAGCACATCCTTGGGGATCCTGCTATCTTGCATTCCGTGGACTCATCACCCCAAATACTATTACTATTTCTTCAGGCTGGAAGCACTTGGAGTGCACGACTAACCTCATCATCTCCACTATCCTGAGCTATCAAGTCTGTGTTAATGCACAGTGCTAAAAAAAATTCCGCTTCGCATAAATCAGCTTTATTCGCTCCTTTACTTAGTTATCATTCCTATTACTGCTTCATTACATAACTGATTCATAATCATTGGCTTATGAAGAACAGATTGGAAAGAGTGTTCCACTCCCTCATCATTTCATTGTGATTTCAGAATAAAAGAGCTGTTGGTACCACCGATGATAGGTGCAGCTAAATGGGATCCCCCTACATACATTACAAGCATAAACATGGAAATCCATTCTCGTACATCTAGGGCACATTCACACAATATATTATGTTACCACTTTAAACAGTTATGGCCTCCCCAAAGAATTTGGGAGCTCTAGTTTGTTAAGGGTGTGCTGAGGGTTGTTAGGAGACCCCTCCCCCCTCCCCACAGAGCTACAATTGCCAGAATTTCCTTTGGTTGTTGAATCACTCCGTTCACAATAAAATAAAAAATAAGAAATTCCTCCCAGTAGCACCTTGGAGACCAACTAAGTTTGTTCTTGGTATGAGCTTTCGTGTGCCTGCACACTTTTTCAGATACACTGAAACCGAAGTCATCAGACCCTTATATATAGTGAGAGAGTGGGGAGGGGTATGACTCAGAAGGGTGGTGGGAATGGGTGATTGGCTGATAGGTGTGGAAAACCTGTTGACGACTGTTAACGACTGCAATTGGTCCACAGGAAAAAGCAAGGGGTGAGATGGCTAAAGATAGCTTTGTCCGTTCACAGTGTTCACAAAATTGCATATATTAAGGGAAAGTGACAAAAACTGAAGATATGAGCAAGAAAAAGACAAAATGCATTATATTAGAAGGAATCACTTGAAGAAATGCATACATTGGTCAAAACTGCATATAAAAATGTGCTTATTTTGGGGAACTTGCACAAAAAATGATGAATAATTTTCATGAGGATTTGTTAAAAAAGGACTTCACAAATTTCTGCAAAATGTAGGGGAACTGAAGTTAAGATTGTAAAAAATGAGAAACAGAGAGAACTGAGACTTACAGATCCTTCCATTTATAGCCCTGTCATTCGTTCATTGATTCATTGATCATTTTATTTGTTTACTGCCTTTCCATAACTGAAACTAAGCTCAAGGCGGCTTACAACTTGAAAAAACTTACATAATTACTGTACAAAAGTAGCCATAAACAATAAATAAAACACATAAAAAGTACACAACCAAATTTGACAATTTTTGCACAAATCATAATATCAAAAAAATTATGGGAAAAAGATACCAAAATTTGGTATCAATAACAGCAACAACTTTCCCCTAGCAACCCCCACCAAACAATGTCCCAGTGCAAGAGTCTGTTCATCTGGCCTGGCTCCCTCCACTTTGTACATCCTCCCTGAAAAAGTTCTGCATGTGGAATTGGATAAGGGGGGGGGGCGCTATCTTATCATTTTCCTCAGGCAGAAACAGGTAGGTAGCCGTGTTAGTTTGCCGTAGTCGAAACAAAAAATAAAATAAAAAAAATCCCTTCCAGTAGCACCTTAGAGACCAACTAAGTTTGTTCTTGGTATGAGCTTTCATGTGGTATCTGAAGAAGTGTGCATGCACACGAAAGCTCATACCAAGAACAAACTTAGTTGGTCTCTAAGGTGCTACTGGAAGGGATTTTTTTATTTTTATTTTGTTTTGACTCAGGGAGCTAAACGTTGCGGGCTACCAAAGAAACAAAGAAACAAAAACAAAACACCTCAAGGCCCTTGGTTGAAAGAGCTATTTTGTACACGCATGCACGCACACACGCACACACACACCAGCTCTTGGATCCACCTGGTAGGATTTTTTTTAAAAAACTATTCCTCTCCCTCTTCATTAAACAGCACATTTCAGTGACAAAACACAACTTAGTTTTGAAAGCTTCCTTGGTTTCAACAGCAGTTTGCCATGGGATGGGTGGCTTGCTGTTTGAGAAGAAGCCATGCCTAGTGTACCACTGAGTACATGGAACAAGTCATACCATTAATACGAATCTCAGCCGTATGCCTTTTTAGTTATAATATCTGCTGGTTTCTTCTACAAGGGAACCAAATGAAAGCATGCAGATATAGTCACAGTTATTTGTAATTTGCGGAATCTTCATGCTAAAGAATGAACATGCACAGGAAAAAAGCCTCATACATATGGTGTACGGAAGGGCCTTGTGAGGTTTCTGAGAATCATCATGCAATGGTGCGCAAAAGAACAAAACTTCTAAACCCCACTGGGTAGGAGACTCACAGCAGATCTATTACAGCTAGCCCCAGCAGCAATAATTTAGGGTTTTAATTTCCTCAGTTGTCCCACAGGCTCCCTATACTCAGCTAAATGATTCTTGCAAAAGTTGGCAGTGCAGAGACTTTTTATGGCTTATCCCACAGGTGCCTTTTGGCAGGAGCCAGAAAGAGAAAGGAGCGGCGAGTAGAAGGAACTGATCGCAATCTTTGCAGTTCTCAGGGTGATTTAACTTGCATCATTCAGAAAGTACATCTTGGTTTTGGCGCAATACTCTTTTGTATTTATAAAAGCTAAGCAGGGCCTTCATTTTCAGAAAACGAACCTTAAAGCGTAGTGATTGAAGAGGCCACATAGTAACTCAGTAAGTAAAGAATTTCAGGTAGAAGGTTCAGGGAAGACCTTGAAGCAGAGCTGTCAACTTTCCCTTTTTTGCAATGGGAAACGGCGCTGGAATAAGGGAATTTCCCACAAAAAAAGGGAAAATTGACAGCTATGCCTTGAAGAGCTGATGTTAGAATAGACTAGCCTATCCCAGCCTTCTGTCCTCCAGATGTTTTAGACCACAGCTTCCACCAAGCATAGTAAATTAACAGGGATAATAACTGTAGTCCTAAATCTGGAGGGCACTAAGTTGAGGAGGCTTGGAATAGATGGTGCTAGGCTTGACGGGCCAGCATTCTGACAATACCAGGCAGCTTAGAGAGGGCCAAGGATTGACCCATGTAGAAGAAACTCCAAATGAGGAGCAGCTGAAATGATCTTTCAAGCAGCTTTCGTGAAAGTCATACTTCATGCTGTACTTAAGTTTCTGGCTTGCATTTGTCAGTAAATATCCATCTGCTTGTAAAAGCTTGGTACCTGCTGTGAAACGGGTGAGACCCTCTTGGCAAAGACTATGAATGCCCCCCTACATACGAACTAGGAATGCATATAGACTAAAACACACACCCTCCCCTTAATGGGCACAGTTCAAACAGAATTATCCATGCTGGGTGCCATTTTGATGATCCAGGGCCATCTGGTGCAGAAATGTGGAGAAAGAGAGCAGTGCTAATGCGTACCTTGAAGGCTCAGCTACAAAGAGGTTGGCAGCTGGCTTTTGAGGCTCTCTAGGTCCAAGTACACAAACAGTCATTAGTATATGGCTGATGGTTTCTTCCAAAGGCAATTCTTTGGAATAACCATGTCTATACAAGGATGGCTCGAGTTAGGGTCTGATTGCAAGGACATGGTGAGCCTATGCCAAACCACATGCCAGGGAGCCCGCAGTAGTTGGTCAAGTGGTCTTCTGCCAACCTGGTGTTCTCAAGATGTTTTGAACTCCCATCGGCCACAGCCAACATGACTAGGTGAGGCTGCAGTAAAGCATGTGACATTCTCTCTTATAGCATTCATTAACACAAAGGCAGATGGGAATTCAAACACAGCCCTTAACACTGGCTAAGCCAGGGGTATCCAAACCTTTTTCAAAGAGGGCCAGATTTGATGAAGTAAACATGCGTGAGGGCCGACCAAAGTTGTTGAGCTTTTTTCAGGCTTTTTACCCCAGTAAATGAACTGCCACAGGGGCTGGATTAAGCCAACTGGTGGGCCGGATTAGGCCCCCCAAACGGACTTTGGACATGCCTGGGCTAAGCTAACATGATAGCCATGTTCAAATATATAAAAGGATGTAATATAGAGGAGGGTGAAAGGTTGTTTTCTGCTGCTCCAGAGAAGCGGACACGGGGCAATGGATTCAAACTACAAGAAAGAAGATTCCACCTAAACATTAGGAAGAACTTCCTGACAGTGAGAGCTGTTCGGCAGTGGAATTTGCTGCCAAGGAGTGTGGTGGAGTCTCCTTCTTTGGAGGTCTTTAAGCAGAGGCTTGACAGCCATCTGTCAGGAATGCTTTGATGGTGTTTCCTGCTTGGCAGGGGTTTGGGCTGGATGGCCCTTGTGGTCTCTTCCAACTCTATGATTCTATGAACAATACTTTACATTTCCTGTACAGGTGACAAATTGTTGTTAACTTGTTGTGAGTCAGCTTTGAACAAGGCAATTACTGTAGTCTTACTTACCTAAGGTGGATCTACGCTCATGGGTTTTAATGTTAAGGAAAAGTTAAGGAATGGTTTTCATAATGTACTTGGACACATGACATCCTACGTTCAAAGTTCATAATGCATTATGAATGCATTATTAAAATGTGACACCAGAGGGTGCTGCAGAGCAACCAGCAACAGGCAGTAAGGAAACAGCGTTTTGACGGGGGACAAAGGTAAAAAACGCTTTAAATTACAAGTATGCCCTGTGGCGTTTTAGAACGATATATCTAATATCACTCTAATAATGTTAAATAGGTCAGTGTAGATCCAGCTCTAGTGAATAACCAACATCAGGTGGGCCACTAGAATGACCCTGCAGGCTCTTATGTTCTTATTTTGTGCTATCAATGTTCTTATTTTGTGCCAGCGGGACATTGTGATGTCATTTGTTCAACTCCACCCCCCCAATCACCATCACAAGTTGGTGCCTCTGGCCCTGTTCCCATACAAAAAATTTTCACTGCACGCCGCTGATTTCAATGGGTCTACTCTGAGTACAGATCTCCTCATAATTAGATGCAAACCGGAGAACCATAAAGCAGTACTGCTGAAAAAGGCAACAAGACAGAAGAATCAACATTAGCCTCTGTGATCTACAGAACTGTTTGTGCCCCTGTTTTTGGAAAAGGTGGTTGCTTCTTTGAAGGACTCTTCCTGTGTGTTTCCTCTGCTTCAAGAACCCTTAAAATACAAAACAGATTACACCCAAAATTGCTGCCCAGAGTTGCCTTCCTCTGTAGTATAATTGCAAACCTGGCACTAGGGTGAGTCATGAGAGTGAGGGCTCAAAAGGATGTTTCCAGTGCTCCTGATGCAAGACAACTCAGCCAGAATGCCAAAACTTTACTTCAGCGTGTGTTGAAACTTCAATAGCACTTCTTGATGCAAAGCTCCTCAAACATAAACATTTTTTGACAAGTGAGTGTGCAGTTATCTACGTGTTTCCCCCAGCCATTATTTTTATGAATATATTCAATGACAAGAACTAGCTTGTTTCCAAGACAACAAGATCCAAACACCAACAATTGCTTGCTTGAAAGGAGGCCCTCCCATCTTTCATTTCTTTGAAGGAACTCACAACTTGACGGACAAAAATGGCAAAAGTAATTAGTTGGAAAAGTTCCGTAAGCACCATTGGAAACAAATTGTTCTGCTGTAAGGATTTTCTCACCAGAAATCATGATAATCAAATTAAAGCCTGGAGGAGATCCACACTGTTGAGTATTGGGGCACACACATAAACAACAAACTCTCACTCACACACAAACACGGTTGAGAGAGAAGCGCAGAATGTTTCTAGCTCATGTAAGAGAATACTAAAAGACCAGAAGCCTTGTGACTTGATGGGTTCTTCAAGTGAAATAATAAGTGGGCAGGGCAATCAAATTTAAAGCAGTATCCCTCAAAGCAAGGTCAAAAACTGCTAGAAATGTTCATTTCATTTTTATTTGCTTTTCCTGTGAGGTATTCTCTCTGGCTATAATTTCCCATTCTTTATGTTGAGATCAAGAGATTTGTGCTGTGCAGCATAGGAATCAATTCAGCCACCCTGGCAGCATGCCAATCTTTATTACATTATTTGTTACCCCCAACTTATTGCAGAATAAAATGACTGCTCTACAGGACAAAAAATTAGTTCGTTTTTTCTTCTTTCCTTGACCTTGAGTTCCAAGCACCCACCTTATTTCCCTCAGCACCCACATGCAGATAATGATTGTCTGTGTTTGAGAAAATGAGACATAACTGCGGAGTCTGTGCCAAAGGAAATTATTGATCCTGTGGCGGGCAAACTAACCAGCAGGCTAATTCTTTTTCTTTTTTTTTTTTGCAATAGCAGTTCTTTTTCTTTGTAAAGCAAACTGAGATGAAGCCTGCAAGGCCAAGTTGTTAGCAAAAATCTGGGAACCAGCATGCAGAATCTTTGCAGAATTGGTACTAAGCAGAGTTGCTTCTGTTCTTTAGTGCAGCTGAGGCATTGCTTTTCTGCAATTAGCAGGATGTGGAATTAAAATGAAGGTTCCACAGAAGCATTTACTTTGGTTCTATATTATTCAGCAATGGCCCTTCCCATAGTCAAAGGCCCTATAAAGCTCAATGTTCATTCTTAGCAAAATTAATTAAAAGTTTCTTGCTTGAAGTGTTTGTCCATTCTATTGCTTCCTGATGAGAGTGGATTGTGGATTGACCATTGAATCATCTCTTTCAGTTACGTCATTTTCTGTTCCCGTGAGAATAAGAGAGGCATTGCTTACTGATTACCCCTTACTGTTATTATTGCTTCTTTTCATTTTTTAAAAATAGCAGAATAAAACCATTTTGCTATAACAATGAAAAGATAAAAAGCAGTAATGAGGGCAAGTCACTAATGATATTCTCTATTCCTTTAGGCACAAACTGATGCTAGGGCGATAAGAGAGGCTATGGGTCCTCAAGAGGTAATAAAATGAGTTACACCTGCACAGGAAGTGTTTAATTAAAGGCAAAGGGGTGCTCAAAAATAGCCACAAATCGGATCTGAAAAAATATAGGGCAAGATAGAAGACTCTGGAATGTGGACAGCTGAGAATGATGTTATGCAATATGTTCCTTAAAAAAAATGAGTGAACCAAGGACCACAATTTCAGAGACAAGGTCATATGTGGAAACTGCTTAGAATTATGTCTGGGCAGGAAACCCAGTGTCAGATCAGGAAAGGAATGGCAAAGGTGCTGGCCAAGTGGTTGTAAAAGATTAGAGCATAATTGGAGGATAATGTTATCCATGTGAAGTAGTGAGATTCTCTCTTCTTAATCCTTTTTCATGGGTTTCTGGGAGTAAATGAGAACAAGCCATGGCTAGTTGAAATTCACCCTAAGAGGGATGAGAATAAAGCATAGCTACCAACAAGAACATAAGAATGTAAGAACACAAGACAAACCTGCTAAATCAGGCCAATGTCCCATCTAGTCTAGCATTCTGCTCTTATCCTGACCAGATACCTGTTGGAAGCCTGCAAGCTGGAAATGAGTGCAACAATACTCTGCCCACCTGTGATTTATAGCAAGCAGTATTCAAAGAAATAATAATAATAATAATAATAATAATAATAATAATAATAATGCTCTGCCCATCTCACTGGGTTGCCCCAGCCACTCTGTGCGGCTTCCAACAAATAAAAAAGCATAATAAAACATCAAGCATTACAAACTTCCCTATACATGGCTGCCTTCCAATGTCTTCTAAAAGGCCTCTGGCAATGGAGGTACAGCATAGCCATTGTGGCTAGCAGCCATTGATAGCCTTATCCTCCATTAATTTGCCTAATCCTTGTTTAAAGCCAATCAAATTGGTGGCTCTTTTGAGAAGCCACATTTTGAGAAGCCTTTGGAAGCTAAGTATCTTTAGCCCTATTTACATGCTTCCGTAGTATTAATATGCAATTGAAAATGCCATAATGTACACAGATGGGCAAGAATCACACATGCTGGCTAAGGAACTATTGGATATTTACAAGAAGGGAATGTGCTCTCCCATACAAATAAATCATTCCTGCTGAGAAAAGTTTGAATTGGTGTCACTCCACTACTTTCTATTGTGGCTATAAAGGGACCAAGAGGCAAGAATGCCAGCCTGGGGAATGCAGTGCATAGCATAAGCTATGATACAACAGACACTCTACAAACTGATGGATTGGACATTCTTCCCATTACAGTCAAGGGCAAAACTTCCATTGATCCCTGCGTGTATGTTAAGGAGCGAAGATGTGAGTTGGTGACATTTATGCTTTTTTCATCCATTCATTTTGTGCCTTTGAATGTTCAGGGGCTTCCTTGTAGTTTACAATCTTCTATGGCGCACCTGATGAGAACCAACTTGGATTTCTTTTAAAAGGCTTTGATAACAATGTGTCTTTACAGAGGGTGGTGAATACAGCACATGATATCATGGGCTGTCCCCTGAGCCCGCTAGATGATATCACAAGGGATTGTTGCCTTAGGAGAGCGAGAAAAATTCTCAGGGACAATTCACACCCTGGCCAGCACCTCTTTAATCTTCTACCCTTGGGCAGAAGATATAGAAGTATAATCAGTCGTACTAACAGGCTAAAAAACAGTTTCTATCTGTGGGCTGTTAGGCTGCTGAACGGAAAAATATATAGTGCAACTGACTTTCGGGGTTGGTGTGTTGTGCGACAAGCACACAGAGTGCAATGAGCTTGAGTGTTGGGGGGGAGGCTCAGTTAATTTCATTGTACACAGGTTGTACATTGACAATAAAGGTATTATTATTCAGCAGCTGGATAACAAAGGGCATTTTGTTCTTAAAAGGCAAGTACTATAGCAGGGGTCACCAAACTAAGGCCTGGGGCTGGATGCGGCCCTATCGCCTTCTAAATGTGTCCTTCTAAATGTGTTCTAAATGAGTAGAATGTGTCCTTTTATTTAAAAAGCATCTCTGGGTTATATGTGGGGCATAGGAATTCGTTCATATTTTTTTCAAAATATAGTCCGGCCCCCCACAAGTTCTGAGGGATAGTGGGCCGGCCCCCTGCTGAAAAGGTTTGCTGACCCCTGTACTATAGGCATGTACCTGTGGATGGATGTTGAGTTGTCCACCTCAGATCAATGTGTGCAAACTAAAAAAGGATCAAACTTCATTACTCAGGGTATAAGGAAAAACTTGTCCATTTCTCCTCACACCCCTATTCCCATGTAGAGATATTTTATGTTTCTTGTTTGTTGCTATAAATAAGCTATGGCTAATATTTATTTTATCAGCATTTATAAAGCATGCCTCCCCTGGTTACAGATCTCTAGATTCTCTAAGATCTTCTGAGGAGACCCTGCAAGTTATTGCAAAACTATTGGATTGTCACTTGGTGACAAGATGGAAGCTGACCTTCTTTGTGAGTTCCCTTCTGGATTCCCCTCACATTATTTGTGAGGCAGAGACATTAATGACCTTTAAACACTTCTTTAAAAATTAGATGTTCACTCAAGCCTAGGGATGCTGGAGAATTCCAATTAAAATAGAAACAGGAGCAGAAATGAGCAGGCAGGAGAGACCAGATACCTAGTTTTCATTTAAAAAGGGAGACCAACTTACTTAACATTTGATATAAGGCAACAATCAACAGGCATCTTTTCTCATATTTTGTGTGAGAGGAGTCTGCTCTCCTCTCTTATTGTTTTACTTTGCTCTAGCCTGGAAAGATTCCTACAGATGCCCATACAAGTGACTGATCTGGAGACGTAAACAAAGACAAATAAACAAAACAGCAGTGTGCAAACCCAGAGGAAAGTATATTGGGATGATGGCAATTGAGAGGTGAACGAGCCATGCATGCTAAAAACATGCCTTTCTGAGTCACTTGCATACACACCACACATTTAAAGCACATTTAAAGTACACGCCTTTCTCAAAAGAATTCTGGGAACTGTTGTTTACCCCTCAGAGTGCTGCAGTTCCCAACACCTTTCATGAACTGCAATTCTTTGGGGGGAAGAAAGGAGGGCACTGCAGTTTTAAGTGAAAGTGCTGCTGGGTTGGTACTGTTCAAAGATTGTTGTTGTTGTTGTTGTTGTTGTTCAGTCGTTCCCGACTCTTCGTGACCCCATGGACCAGAGCACGCCAGGCACGCCTATCTTTCACTGCCTCCCGCAGTTTGGCCAAAGATTTTATATCTACAGTAAAATTAGGGAAGTGCCCCTGAAATCATTTGTTCTTGACTGGATTTGATGCAATATTATCTTTTAACAATCCAAGGTCATCAGCTTGTTTCTGTTTATCTTTTTTTGCTGGTGGAATAACTTTGGAAAAGTGGCCATGTTTGCACTGAAAAATATTTGTACAATTCAGCTAGTGCCAGGCTCATTTCCATAGTAATCATATATTATCTTTTTTTTCCAGCAAAAGGCTGTCTGCCAATGAGTATTTATTTAAAATACACGCTAAATACAATTTCTCTATACTGGCAGCAGCCCAACCCATACCTTTGTATATTTATGTACTACTCAAGTCAAGGGGATTTAGTCACCCATGACTGTGGGCTGAATTAGTGATTGTCTTTAAAGGAGATTACGTGCAGGACAAGAGACAAGGTGGCAAAACATTGTTGATAAATGCTAGATATCTTGGTTCTCTCACACTTGTTAAAGCTGCACTGTATATTGAACCGCATTTAGATTCAAACGAGGAATCTGCTCTAAGTGTGTCTTTGACCTGGTGAGCACATCACATAGCTAAATCAATCATAAAACCATAGAAGCCAAGAGAGGATAGGTACGTCCTGTTTTTTTTTAAAAAAAACAGGATTCCGCCTGGATTAGCCAGCCCCACATCAATCCATGCAGTGGAAGCTGGTGTGGTGAGGCAGAGTTGTGGAGATGCCTCCAGATACTGGCATTGCTAGTGTTTCATTGTAGGGGGCTGAAGGAGGTTGCCAATGAGAAAATGCGTGATGGAGCCAATCTGGCAGTCCTGCTGGTTCATCCTCGCAGTCCTAACCTTGCCACCACTTTCTCCACCCCAGCTTTGTCCACGTAAGCTACAGAAACATTGGTGATTGTGGGTGTCTCTAGGGCACTGTTCCACCCCACTGGTCACTTCTGGGTGGCACATTGTGGGGTTTTCTTGTCATCTAACATCATGTCATATAACACCGGTCCTGAAAGACCTACATTGGCTCCCAGTATGTTTCCGAGCACAATTCAAAGTGTTGGTGCTGACCTTTAAAGCCCTAAATGGCCTCGGCCCTGTTTACCTGAAGGAGTGTCTCCACCCCCATCGTTCAGTCCAGACAGTGAGGTCCAGCTCCGAGGGTCTTCTGGTGCTTCCCTCACTGTGAGAAGTGAGATTACAGGGAACCAGGCAGAGGGCCTTCTCAGTAGTGGCGCCTGCCCTGTGGAACGCCCTCCCATCAGATGTCAATGAAATAAACAACTATCTGACGTTTAGAACAGTGTTTTTCAACCACTGTTCCGTGGCACACTAGTGTGCCGCGAGATGTTGCCTGGTGTGCCGTGGGGAAAATTGAAAAATTCAAGAGAATTACTTTATACATAGTCAATATAGGCACAGAGTTAATTTTTTTTAACATTTTCTAATGGTGGTGTGCCTCGTGATTTTTTTCATGAAAGAAGTGTGCCTTTGCCCAAAAAAGGTTGAAAAACACTGGTTTAGAATACATCTGAAGGCAGCCCTGTTTAGGGAAGTTTTTAATGTTTGAAGTTTTATTCTGTTTTTAATGTTCTGTTGGAAGCCGCCCAGAGTAGCTGGGGAAACCCAGCCAGATGGGCTGGGTATTATTATTATTATTAGACGTATAAACTACATCCATTGTCATGATAACATGCTGAAGGTTAAAACAAGATTGCAATGGTGGAAATCTACCATCTTCCAGTTCAGATGATTTGTCCACTTTGCACAATATTGCCTACTCTGACTGGCAGTTGCTCTGCAGGTGTGAGGCAGAGGTCTTTCTCATCATTTGCTGTCTGATCCTATTAATTAGGAAGGTCAGGAGTTTAACCTGTAACCTTTTGCATGCAGAGTACATGCTCCATTACTGAGCTATGGCCCTCAGCCACACTTGTCAGCATAGATGCTGTCATAGCCAATGACGCTGCAAAGAGAACTTAGGAACTGGGCTCTTTATTATCGTTTTCCTATAATTAATAAGCAGGCCATGATGAGACACCAAACAGCATTTTCTGTAGGTAGGTTAATGGGGCTTTGGGGGAGGTGTTTTTGGGCTATTTCTTAAGGAGGTTTGAGTCTAACAATACAAATACATAGCATGCCCAACCTGGGGACTCGTTAGTACAGGAATGGAAAACCAGTGTCGCTTCAGATGTTGCTGTACTGCAACTCCTGTCATCCCTGACCGCTGGCCATGCTGGCTGAGGCTGATGGGATTTGGAGTCTAACACCATCTACAGACCCACAGGTTCCCCATTCCTTCTTTAATGTTCTATAATACACATTTGCAATAACTTGACACCACAGATATACACAAAAAACACAGTGAAAGAAGGTGATCTTTTTCATTTCCACACCTGCAATTTTCTCTTTTACTGCTTCAAGAATCTTGTGCGGAGAATCCGATGGAACCAGGAGAGTGGAGCTTAGCAGAAGTGAGGGTAGTTGCTTTTTCTGAGTTGTGTCCAAATGTATTGCTTTCAGCTAACTCTGCCACAGTTAATACCTACTGTTTTTAATGGGTAGTGAAGTGCGCAAGGGTGTGTGTATAGTGAGGAGAAAGTCAGAGGAGCGATCAGTTCTTTGCTTTGTGATAAATTTAACATGCCTGTGAGAAAGCACTTGTACAAATGCCTTTTATGAACAACAGTTTCCATCCATTTAATAATGACCTCGCTTTTCTCATGAGAATAGCACAATTATCAATCTGTCACTACGTTTTGTGGTAGGGCAAGATAGCACTTCCTGTTAGGCTTAATCGTTTTTCCCATCTGTGGAACGCTAGTCTCTCCGGAAGACACCTGCTTTCTCAAATGTTATTTTTAAGGATCAGATCCATTTCAGTTGATTGTGTGAGAGGCTTTATGGAACTGGTTTCGGTTTAGGAAAAAGGAGGGTGAAAAGAAGGCTTCCTATCAGGCACATGAGTTTATAAAAACAAACACTAATTTAAAACTGAAAGGAATGTGGTCACGCACATCAGACTCATGCAGACAACTGCATTAAGCATTTATAAGAAACATAATTGATTTAACATCTTCTCACTTTTTTGGACAGAACAAAACCTGACTCTTTCATTCCTAAAGATCTTAAGCACAGGCTTGTGACAGAGTAAACATTCAATTAGTGCAATTGCATTCATTGTTTGCTATCACATTCATCTTTACTATTTTTCAGAAATGCATGTGTTTATAAACAGCTCTATAAATTATAATATATTTACACCTCAGTGTTGATGTCTGTATACCTTTCTATAGCTCTCAGCTTTAGCTTTAAAGAAAAGCTAAATTTTCCCACTCACAACCCCCATACATACAATATGCCTTGATGCAGATAATATCACATAAGAGAAAGTTTTTTAGAGATACCAGTTGGCTTCACTTTCACTTACCATGATGGTAGAGGAAATTGTCACTGCAATCAAGGGAATTGCTACAAGTTTCAACTGTTTTTGTTCAGTGTACATATTATATTTTTGGACTTTTGTCAAGTGTAGAGTCAAAACTCTCTGGAAAAAACAAAAAGGAATGAACTTAGATATTTTCATTAAATTGCAGATACTACCTCCAGATTCAGTGCTGTTATCAAGTTGGAATATAATTTGGTTCTAACCAGCAACATTATTGTTGCTGTTGTTGTTTAGTCGTTTAGTCATGTCCGACTCTTCGTGAACCCATGGACCAGCGCACGCCAGGCACTCCTGTCTTCCACTGTCTCTCGCAGTTTGGTCAAACTCATGTTAGTAGCTTTGAGAACACTGTCCAACCATCCCGTCCTCTGTCATCCCCTTCTCCTTGTGCCCTCAATCTTACCCAACATCTGGGTCTTTTCCAGGGAGTCTTCAGTTATGCTTAAAATTCCAACCAGCAACATTAAATGTCCTTTAAAATCTTGAAGTTCCATTTGGCAAATTGGGCAAAAGCCACTGGAGGCTGCTATCAAAGGCTGCTATCAAAGAGGGAGGCCTACCAATGAGAATCACACTCGCACTGCCAGAAGGTACACCAGTGGAAAACTGAATCCCTACACATTTTGTCAGCTGGGGGCAATTGCAGGGCATCAGTGGGGTGTTGAGGGAGGCCATGAACCCACAGGATCCTAAGCCCCCTCATTTTCCATCATACATCTCCCAGTGGGCCCCAAACTATGCCAACTCTCCTTTTGGCATGTGAAATTATTGATCCACCTTTCCTTGGATAGCAGACCTCTACCCACTATTACAACCTGCTTTTGAAAATGCCTTCAGTTACAATAATGGATTGCCATATGATATGTGGGAGAAGCTTTTTCCAGAAACACAATTCCAAAGTCCCATTGGCTCCACACCTCTTTGGCTCTGGACCATTGTCTTGGTCTTTAAAAATCTAGATTTGAGTCTCCTTTGGGTAGTGAAAAGCGGGATATCAAATCCAAACTCTTCTTCTTCTAAAACATGTGCATTGGTTTTTGTGCTAGCGTTGCCAGCATTTCTTCAGCGCTAATACAACTGCTGATGTGTTGCATCCTGAACACTTATGTGCAGAGACAGGAAATCTTAGGATAAGTTTTTAAGAGCTATGTGAACCTGATTATAAGATAATTTAATCAGTTTATTCTTCATCTCATATAGACAGCTCTTAACCCTCATCAGAGATGAAGCAATCAAAAAAGAGGTTTTTTGTCTTAATCACACTAATCATTGCCTTGGTTCACTTAAGCAGTTTCTTCTCTGTGGCACTATGGGAAAGTATTTGATTTCTTAAGACAATTAAAAAATGCAATATCTGATCTATCAGATTTGCTCTTTTCAAAACACAGCCATCCTTTGAAATCCAAGCCTATCCGAATTTGCAGTGCTTTTCTCCAAGCAATTTTTTTATTTAGGTGCATACGACAGTAAAAGTGTGCCTAAAAATATAGTGAAAATAACATATGGAAATGAGAAGAAATTGCTTGCAAAAATGAATACATTAGTCAAAACTGTGTTTATTCAGAGAAATTCACACCAAAATGCTGAAAATTTTTCATGAGGATTTTTCTTTTAAAAGCTGCAAATTGGTGCAGAAATACAGAGAACCCAATTTAAGATTGGAAAAATAAAAATCGACACCTTTCCTAGTGCAGACACATGGTGATGCTGATGAATAGATTTCTTACCCACTAGGTGGGCTACAATCTAAAAATAAGTTTTAACAAATTATGATCACATGCTTCTCCCTTCCCCCATCTTATTCTCTCAACAACCCTGCCAGATAGGTTAGCCTGAGAGACAATGACTGACCCAAGTGAACCACATGGCTGCACAGGGATTTGAACCCTGGACTGCCAGCTCCTAGTGCAACTCTGTAATCACTATACCCCACTGGTTGTTTAATTGCGTTCCCCAAGATGTACGTTTCCTTGCGGCAGCAATGTTACTGTGTGTTGTGTCTGTAATAATTGCTTTAGTCTTCCTGCCACAAGGCTTCCATGTTGTTACTTTTTGAATTATCACAGAGTTTATTTTAGAAATCGCATTCGGAGCCTTGGATTTGATGATAGCACATAAACACTTTGCTGTAAATTGAGATTTATTGCATCAGATTTCATTACCAGCCATTGGCTTCCAGTCCAATATCCTCTCTTCTTTTGAGGATTAGGGCTGGCCTTATAGTAACAACGTTGTTAGGAAGAGCGATGTGAGATTAAGAGTGGGGGACTCCATTGATCTAAGTGTTTCTGTGCAAAGGAGCCCTAAATATTCCTTAATAAGTGGTAGCTCAACTTGGCTTTGCACATAATGGCTCTGTACAGAAGCATTTGAATTATGCTCCCTTGCACAAGTTTTTTTTTTAAGGCAGAGTGAGATTGATATCAGATTTCTTGCCATTTATTTATTCCTCTGGTACGTGAATAAGGTACTAATCTTGTGTGTCTGCCTTCCTTACCTGTATACATTATGTGTAAATAGAACATGATACATCAAATCAGTTTATAAAGCTTGCTTCCTATGGCTTGACCCATATGTCAAATATAAGCATCTCGTTGGCTCGGCCTGCGCATCCCTTTTAGCGGTCCCATTCTCTGTGTTGTCACAGAACACAGATACGCTGTTCGTTCCATCTCATCCTGCCATAGATCCTTACCCTTCCACATTTAGAGTTTTCATTTTTTAGGGAATCATAGAGATTTGCCAGTTATGCCTTGCCTGTCCGTTAACAACAACATGACTTGGATCTCTGTTCAGAGAAGTGCACTGGTTGTTGATGTGTTATTGAGCCAAGTTATCATTAGTGATACCATTAGTACAGAAAGTCCTTAACAGCTTGGGAACTGTTTGCTCGATTGCCTTACCGCATATATGCCCACTTGATTGCTTTGATCTGTGGAACTGGCAACTTCATAATTGTTATTCTGTACTTGTAAGGAATCTTTCAGTGTGGCAACACCTACACTTTGAAATTCCTTGCCCACTGACATTGTATTGTTTTCTGCACCTGCTAAAAACCTTTTCGTTTAGGTAAGCCTACCCAGAAATGTAAAGTTAGCATGTATTTTAATATGTAATTATATTGTATAGTCTTTATTTATATTTTGTATTTTTTTCAGGTAATGTTGTTTTTGACTTCTGACTTTTATAGATAATTTGAATATACCTGTAATGCAACAGTGCCTGGAGACGGGCAGTCAGGTTGTGTATCCATAGCAAAGACCAGAGGAGGAATGACAGCCAGGAGGATTGCAGTGAGAAGAAACACCATGGTACATCTACAGCAGCACAACTGGAAGCCTTCATCTGCCCCAGCTGCAACAAAACATGTCTTTCCTGTCTCAATCTCTACAGCCACAGCAAGCGCTGCAACCTTCCAACAGTTTGACTTCACCCCACAAAGGCACACACCCCTATTGTTTCCCAAAACAGATGAATGCCAACAATCTAATAATATGACCTTGGAGAGTTGTGATGGGTGTGTGCGTATGTGCACGTGTGGCTGACAATGTGCTTTCTTTTTTGTGTTTTGTGCTGTTTTTATGGGATGGTATCCAATTTTGTTGCACTTGTACAACGTTGTAGTTGTACAATGACAATAAAGAAATATTATCTTATCTTTTCTATAAGCCACTTAGAGGTGTTTATGATTAAGTGGTACATCAGTTATTTCTTGTAAACTGCCTCGAGTTTTTACTAAAATCAAGTGGTATATAAATGTTGGTCAGTAAGTAACTAAAACAACCAAATTCTTTAATAAAAATAAAATGTAGGCTGGATTGCTCAATTGCAAATGGCTAGGATGTAAACAACATCATCCTTAATGACTGCTGTCCAGTTTGTAAGGGGTTCAAAAGTTCAATTTCAGCCCCTCAAGGATCGGTAGCCTTAAATTACCTGGCACTCATTTATATTTCTGCTCCTGATGTACTGGCTTTATGTGAAAGCCAAGGAAGGATTTGTCCATATTGTGTATGCCACCATTTCTGGTGCCTCTCTTGCAGCTTTTATCCGAAATATGTATACATTGTTTTCTTTTACATGTGTAGAAAGAAATCCCAATCAAACTAATAATAATAATAATAATAATAATAATAATAATAGAATTGAGCATGACCTTCAGGAGAGACTTCCTATCCCAGCAAGCTCCACTTAAAGCTGTTGCTGCTGCTTTTCCTGGCTACAGACACAGAGAGAGGTAGAGATGAGCAATCAGCTTGTTTATGGCAAGTTTTAGTGCTTCAGAGCTATAATAAAAGAGGTTTTGGCAGAAGCAGCTTGGATCTGATGTGCCCGTCAACGTGTCTGCTTGGTTTTGCTCCATAAAGCCCAAGCTCTTGTTGACAAGAATTAGCAGCTTCCCAAGGCTTCTGCTGATTTTGAGGAATCAACCCCTCGCAGCTCTGTGCCACTCGGCACATGTAGCTCCTCCTTTGCCTGCTCTTTGCAAAATGACTGTTCCCTACGTGCAGTTGAGCACTTGGATTAAACACCTGCACTAAACAATTGGCAGAACCCAACGAGCTTGTTAGAGGCTCCATATCCTGTGCGGGAATCACTTCAAATGAAATTAATGATTCCGCTCTGCACGCAAGACTTTTTCTCCAAGATTCCCCCACCCCCCTTTTCCTTTCTCGGTGGCAATTAATCTGAACTGATCTGCATAACACAATATGCCGCTGCACATCTGCACTCCAGAAACTTTATGACTTTCAAACCTTTGACACCTGCACTCAGAGTGTCAGCAAGAGCCCAGTAGTCCGTAGCAATCATGTAGTACAGACCAATTTGCTAGAGCGATAAGAAATCTTGCTTTGTAAAAGGGCTGTGTGCAAACAAAATCCAATTGCCTCTCTCGGCTGGCCACACACCATTCCACCAGCACCCAGGAAACACTTACGGCTCCACTTATTCAGGGGTGCCATTTAGAGAGACACAGATGTTATTCTCGGCTCCAGTTCGAACCAGATATGGCCATTCTTCAGGAATCTCTGTCTATTATAAAAGCAACAACAACAAACTGCAGCATTTAAACGAACATGGACAGGTAGAGCCAGCACCTTATTAGTTTTCTGCAAAGCTGGCAGCCACTCATTGTATATTAAAATGAAAGCTGAGGAAATTAAAAAGGTTTGCTTTTTTGGCTACAAGTATTAACTAACTGGTTAGGTTAATTATATTTATTATTATTTATTGAATTTATATCCTGCCCTGGGCTCCTTTGGGAGGAAGGGTGGGGTATAAATGCAGCAACCAATAAATGCTTTTAAAATACACTTCTTGTTGCATTTTTATAATTTCAAGAGCAGTGAATTGTGACTGAGGTAAGATACACACACACACACACACACACAAACTTATGCAGAAGAACAGAAACTCACTCACAGAGAATCATTCTTTCATATACCTGTACATGAAAGTCCCACTGTTAGAATGCTCATTATCCAAAATCTCAGTTACCTGAACACAAATAATTATACTCAAACCACACTACACAAATGGCAAGATTCAGATATACAAACAGCTGGAGTTTGCGACTTTCTTACTGGTTGTGAACTGCTGGTCAGCAGAAACCATGGAGGGAGTGAGAGATATCGGTCAAATTGGGAAGCAGGAGAGAATCAGACAAATCAGGTTTGGCTTTTGTTGGTTGGCTGCACCAGTTTCAGGCAGACACTATGGAGGGAGGGAGGGAGAACGGACAAATCACACATTAGAAATGGTTCCATAGGAAATAATGGAAATCACCAGCTCCTTATATGAATGCTCACCTAACAATCAGTTTCGTTGGAAAAAGAAAGCAGGATCTGTGTGTAGATTATGACATTTGTTTGTTGTATAATTTAATCAATCAATTATGTTAGAACTTCAGTAACACTTATGGCCAGGCATACTTTTTCTGGATGCTCAGTTTCAATTGTAGTATACTGTACAATGAATGGCTGTTAGTTTTCTAAAAGGTTGCTGTAGGCTAATAAAGTACAGACTCTTCCTGTCCGTCATGGTTTAAATGCTGCTGTTTTGCTCATTGAAATACTATTAACATTAACACGGCACTTCTCCAGTCTCATGCTTATTAGTTTACGTGGAATCCTGTTCATATTGACTGGAACAAACTTTGACATTGCAGTTGGCTCTGGCCTTTAATAACAGAAAATCTCATTCATTCCCTTCCAAATAAATGTGACAAAATGCAAGTCTGCATTGGTCTTATCTGGTATTGTTTAGATATTGATATCCCATAACAAGAAGCAGCAGATAATGGCATCAGTAAAAAGAAGAGAAAGCAGGAGGAACAAAGTCATCTATTGACAGGACTAAATGGCTACTGGTATATATATTTTTAGTCTCATTTTTAAAAGCCCCAGAAGACTGCCTTATTTTAACAGTGTTGATCTATCACTGTATTTTCTTTTACAAAATTCTATTATACCGTAATTTATAAAAAAATAATATAATACAGAATTGCTTCATAATTTTAAGTTCTTGTTTGATAAAATTATTTCATAACACATCCACTGGAATTTCTGCACGTTTTCAGTAACATCTGCAACAGGAAAAGTTTTAAAGATGTATATCTTATTTAGCTATGTTTTAAAAAAAAAACTTTTGCCAATATTTTGTACTATTTCTGCCCAATAAACCTAAAGGTATCTCAACAGTCTATCAATTCGAAGCAAGAAGTGGAAGAATTGTATTTTGCAGACAGGAAAGGCCTGTAGATGGTGCTGTGAACTTGGGGGAAAAGCAATGAAGTTATTCATAGCTGTCTTAGTGAATCTTCTGGAACCTGGGTTATTGTTATTTTATTTTATACAGATATTGATGCTGTAAAGAAATATCAGGCATAGCAATGCCTTCAGTAGAGAAGAATCTGCTTATTTGAATATTCAAACATGTTTAGATAAGCATCAAGGTTCCTTGATGCTCTCCTCCCCACTGAAGTGTTCCTTTCTTTTTGAAAATGTCTGTATTGCCTTTCAGTATAAATCTCCCAGGATGGCATACATAAAATAATAAAAACAATCAATAGATAGTTCCCCAAAAAAGCAAAACAAAAACATACAGCATATAAATAGCAAAAACCAGGGGGAAAACAGAGCAATACAATTCAGCAGAATAGATGAAACCATATTTAAAAGCAACTTATAATATATGTTGGAATGTCTAAAGCCCTCAATGTGCCAAAATGACCTCAAGATGGTGTCTGGCAAGCTTTCCTGGAGAGGATATTACAGTATGGTGTAGTGGTTAGTGTGTTGGAGCAGAACCTGAGAGATTGGGGTTCACATTCTTATTCAGCCATGAAGCCCGCTGGGTGACCCTGAGGCAGCCATAGCCCAAACTACCACAGAGGGCTGTTGTGCAGAAAAACTGCACCCCACCTTGGGCCCCTTGGAGGAAAGATGAAATATAAAGGTAACAAATAATTGTGGCACAATGACTGGGAAGAGCCTTTCCTAATCATCTTCAGTTGGCAGGGAAACCCAGAAGATGGCATCCGGTGCTTACTGCAGCAATGTTTGTGCAGGCCTGTGTCACAGAAGGCATCCTTTCAGATAAATGGGTCCCAAATTGGTGGCCCTGCCCATGTGCTTCTGGGCAGCCCACCCATGAGGTGGAACCCCTGTGGGCAAACCCCACCCTCCCCACCCCCCTCAACTAGTGGAGAACTGGCACTAGCAACCATCAAAATCTTCTGAGATTTCACAGAGCACATGAGATTTGGGTGAGATCTTGCAAGATCTCGTTGGAAGCCACCACGGCACAACCCAGGTAAGGGAGGCTGCAGTGGTGGTGCAGTGCAGTGGGGCAGTGATACTTCCAGGGCATGAGATCTCATGGTTGGAAGTGGTTTATACCAGGGGGCAGCAAACTTTTTCAGCCGGGGGCCGGTCCACTGTCCCTCAGACCTTGTGGGGGGCCAGACTATATTTTTTTTTTTGGGGGGGAGAACAAATTCCTATGCCCCACAAATAACCCAGAGATGCATTTTAAATAAAAGGACACATTCTACTCATGTAAAAACACTTTGATTCCCGGACCATCTGCGAGCCGGATTGAGAAGGCGATTGCGCTGCATCCGGCCCCCGGGCCGTAGTTTGCCTACCCATGGTCTATACAATTGCGAAACCAAGTGGCAAAGCTTTTGCTGAACTGTGCCTCTTTAGCCTGTAGCTGTGAGTTTTATTCAACCAAGTTTTACTCAGAGTAGACCTGTTGACATGAATGACCATGGCTAAATTAGCTGCATTAATTCCATTGTGTCTACTAGTAAAATTTAGTTGAATGCCACTATGTGTGTGTCAGTGGGTGGGTAAGAATGCTGAATGGCTGCATCCTTCACTATGAGAAACAAAGCTCCTGGTGTATGGAAAACTAGCAACTCAGGGGCCCTTTCCTCCTCATCCACCCTCCCTGCCTCTGATCAGGGTCAGCATAATTTATAGATTTCCATCCATGAGAAAAATAATGTGTAGCTGGTTTGGGGCTGAGCCATGGAATCTTCAGGTTCAGACTTCAATCTGTGTAACTGTGTTTTCCAGTCTCAAAAGACACCTGTCTGTTCTGATGACATTTAAATGCTACAAGGATTCCGGGTGCTACAATCATCATCATCATCATCATTCACCACCACCACCACTACCCTTGAGCCATATAACCCATGGCTGTTAATCCATGGTTTAGGTTTCACAGTTTTGACAGCGTACAAGGAAATGGTATGGACCGCATCCTAATCTATTTTACTTCTCTGAACCAGTGTATTCCATACTACTCACTTGTTCCCAGTTTCAACCTCATAGTGTAATAGGTGGACAATGTAATTGAGGATCTCAGTAACCTGAGTAACGAAATCACACATTATTTACAATTTGCTATAATGGCGGAGAAGGAATCCAAATGAGAGTTTCAAAAACATGAAAATGACACAAGGTTTAAATACATATAAGGACTATTCCTTTGCCAGCAAAGAATCCTGGACCCAGGCAATATCCCCAAGGGCCTTTGCACATATCGAAGTATACCCATGCACAGTCTCAGTTCCACAATAACTGTGCGAATAACATTTCATCCACAATAGTGCCCTATCCTGTCCCAACAGAACAGGTAGGCTGCACAGAGGTTTAAGACACTTAAGTAGCCCATACACACACACACACACACACACACACACACACACACACACACTAGCTGGCCCAGCCATGCCTTGCTGTGGCTCTTCCCCCCTCCCTGTTCTCACCTGGTTTCCCACAGCTTATCCCCACGAACTTCCGTGTGCCCCATTTCAGTCTTCCCTTCCCCCCGTTTTCGCCTGGTTTCCCACATGTTATCCCGATGAACTTAAGCCTGCCTCCTCTCAGTCTTTCTATCCTGTTTTCGTCTGGTTTCCCACAGCTTATCCTGATGAACTTCTGCATGCCTCCTCTCAGTCCCCCCCTTTTCGTCTTCCTCCCACTCATGCGGCGTGATTTGTTGCCCTCCCCTGCACTCTCCGTGGTCACTCCGAAACTGTGTTGATCTCCTACCTCCCTTCTCTCCGGTTTCCCCCCCAGTTTCGCCTGGCTCTCCACAGGTTGTTCTGTTGAACTCCTGTGCTGTGATTTGTTCGTCACCTCTGCACTCTCTCTTTTTTTAAATTTAAATTTTAATTTATTGAATAAAAATGATATAAAAGCTTACAGATAAATACATATAAATATACATACATACAATCTCCCACCTCTTGAATATAGAATAATTAACCGTAACTTTAAATAACATTTTACTTTCCTTCTTGCCCTCTGCCACCCTTAACCTCCACCCCCCTCCACCCCCCCACCACATCCCATGCTAGGTTTCCAATCTTCTCAGTTGCAATATCTTCTGTCTTCTATCATTTTTCATGTATACTATTAATTGTACTGTTACTTTCAATTCTATTTCTTTAAATTCCTTTTTCTCTCCTGACTCATATTTTTCACGGAACTTGTTTCATTCAGATAGGAGTTCAAGTTTTTCAATATACTTTCGTAGATATCTCCTAAAGGCATTCCGTTCCTTTTCCAACCTGTCCTTTGAAATCCCTCCAATACTCCCCATTGTCTTTATCACATTATGGTACTCTATTAGTTTAGCAAGCCATTCTGTTTTTGTCAGTATTTAAATACTTTTCCTGTTTTTCGCAACAAGTAGCCTTGCAGACACTGTTGCGTATAGATAAAGCACCCTATCTGCTTCTTTTAAGCTTTCAGGTACAATACCCAGCAGAAAACCTTCTGGTGTTTTTTTTAAAGGAATATTTAAACATCTTTTTCATTTCATTGTAAATTAACTCCCAGAATTGTTTAATGTGTGGGCAGCTCCACCAAATATGAAATAGGGTGCCTTTTGCCAAATTGCATTTCCAACAGGTATTGCTGCAGTTTTTATTCATTTTTGCTATTATTTCAGGTTTTATGTACCATCTATGTTGGACCTTTAGAAAATTTTCTTTTAATTTGTAGCATATCACAAGTTTCATATCCTTTTGCCATAATTTTCCCCATTGATCATACATTATATTTTTATCAGTATCTTGTGCCCATTTAATCATTGAACCATTTAATCACCTGCACACTCTCATGTCTGTTGCTCACTGTTTTAAAATGGGAATTGGCTGAGCCTGAGGCAAGGAGTTGTTATGGCGGTGGTAGCTAAAGGTTGATTCAGCCTCTTCCCTGCCAACAGCCTATTGGCTGAGGCGACCTCAAGTTCTGCTCCCCCTCCCACGCTCTTCCGAAGTCTGTTGTTATAAAGCGTGTGTTCCTTTGATGTCCACTGGAGGGCACTTTTTGCACAAATTCACGGATTTACCTGGGAAAGGTGTGATATTTTTGCAATCTAGGTACCTAAGAACCTTCCCATATGGCCAAGGAATGTTGTGTCCAAATTTGAAGGCAACCGGTCAAGCGGTTACGGAGCAAGGCCTTCGCGTCCACGCACCCATCTTGAACACACACACACACACACACACACACACACACACATGCAAGTTGTTTAAGAAGTGGTAATAAGAATGGACTTTCACCGTCTGATGTACACATACAGTGGTGATTCTATTCTCATCCATAAGTATCACAACTGCTCCAGCTAATTACTTCAAAATGTAAATAAAACACAAGGAGGAGGGAAGGCCTCCAATTTTACAATGCTTTTACAATGCTCTAAGATCATCTGAAGAAAAAGATGGCGTTTGGTAGCATGTGATCTTGACAAAGGGTGACTGGATGGCTCAATTCAATGTCACTGATCATGGGAAGGTAGTAAGAAATGAGTATTTATTCTGGATTAACCAATCTGCCTAGAGTCCACACAATAGATGGGATATGAATGTAACATTCTGTGGGAATGAGAACATTTCTTTCCTCAGCTTCAAGGATAAAAATATACTAATGGAGACATGATGTTAACTCCTCATGGGATGTTAGAATTAAATTCTATCTGCAGGAGCTCTGCTAAATATATTTGCAGTCTCTTACACTAAAGAGGTCTTTTGGCATAGCTGCACGGATGCAGTTGCAAAGGGAGAAGGAGATGGGAATCTGACATATATCAGAAATAATATAACAATTGGTCAATTTTATAAATCTATTGTAAAGATGAGAAACCAAAATAAATACCATATGGAGCCTAGCTATCTCCACAAGGCATGTTTTATTTGTTGCACATGCTATAAAACCTGATTGACCTACTGGGAATATCTGGTTAGTAAAAATAAACCAAAGCACAAAGTTTAGAGTAGCTCAGCTTTTTACTGTTGACTTAAATCAAGATTAAAATTGCTGATGTCTAAATTGCCCTATTTTCACCTGAAGCTAGGCACAACACAGCTGGGGTTGATAGGATGCTTGGAATTTGTTTCTTCTTCTTAAAAAAAACAAATCAATAAATCTAATGTGAATCGTATTTTAATTCTGCAGAGGAATGAGATGAGGTCTTGGAAAGGAAATCTGGATTCAACTTGTAAAGAGCCTCTGTCTTCCTCTCTCTCTTTCTTAATAATAGCAGAACTGACATTTCTCTAATCTTTGGCCTATAAAGTAGCAGGTGGGGATGGAAGAAGAATGGTTTTCTGTTCTGCCCTGTATTTGTCACAAGCAGCACTACTTCCATTCTACTGCAGTTCATCTTCCACCCAAAACTACATTACTCATCTCGCTGTCCCTTGTGATGACATTATGTAATTTATGCAATATTACATAAATTATGTAAATTACATTACATTATCCCACTTCATCCCTTTCAGTGCAAAGGAAACACAATGCAAATGAGGCGAGGGGACATAATAAATTCTATATAATTTACAGACTGAAAGCAACAACAAAAGCAACTACTAATATTATTTGTTGGATTGGTTTCTGTTCTGGACCTGGGACAAATAAGTGACAAGTAAGCGATTACTGGAAATTTCTACTCCTGTTTCAATTTTTGGCAGAATTTCCTGATGTCCCTAGTTGCAGGATGTCATTGTTTGCAAAATCATTCCTGTCTCTTTCTTAAGAGGCATTCAGGTGCAGTGCCTCCACCTTGGTTCATACTTGCCATCTCAGCTGCAATGAAATTCAGAGCGAGAAGGTGGGGAGAGTATGATTTTGCTCCCATGAGAGGCAGTCGTGGCCACCAACTTCGATGGCTTTAAAGAGGATTAGACAAATTCATGGAGGATAAAACTATGTTCTCTTGGAGGGAGTATGGCTCTGAATTCCAGTTGCTGGGAATGCTGCTGTGCTCATGTTCAGTCTGCAGGTTTCCCACAAGTTTCCCTAATATCTATCTACTCCAGACTAGACTTCTTCAATAAAAGGAAATGTTACTGAAATATATCTTAAGCATGCGTTCCATGCACACACCACCAATGGCAGTGGTACAAAGCCAAGAAAACTCTTCTAGATTTACAGTCAATTCATAATGCAATAATGTATGATTGTTACTCATTTGTTACTCCTTTATTGCACAGGATCTCCACATGCTAGGGGTTCAGACAACTTTCCTTCTCCATTATGTTCTGTTGTACACTCCAGCAATGCTAGGGCATTTATCCAATTCTACAGGTGTTGCTTTTGAAATTACCACCACCAGGCAACAAAAAAGGGGTCCTCTATTTGTAATTTACAATTGTCTTGGTGGTTGTGGGCCTCAATTTTTTGTCTCCCTATGCAAATACTGCTGATGGAGGGACCAAGGAAGTAGAAGTTCCTGGTTGGATTCTCTGTTTGGGACCTTCCCAGTCTTTAAGCTAAAGATCTCTCTTTTTCTCCCACAGTGAAAAGTAGGCAGAAAACACTCACAGCTTCAGAGTTCAATATCCATCCGATTGCAGTGTTTTGAAAAGGAAAATAGATTTTCATAAATAGGTTTACATAGACAAGTGCTATCAATGCATATCAAGAAATCCAGTAATTAATCCTGGAAATGCTCTTATTTCAATGCCCAAAGGATTCTCCATTTCTAGTGTGGAAACCAGGAACTCAGTTGCACATAATTCTGACACACAATTTTATGCCTTCTTTGTGTATAGCTATATTAGATATTTGACCAGGCAATCTTCAAAGGTCTTTCTGAAACTGTCAAAAAATGAATTCATTATATACTTTGATGGGAGCTGCCTAAGCATCTGGGACATGCCTGTCCTCAGAATGTGTGAGATCTCCCAGCCGTATAATTTACAGAGTAAGCTTCTAAAATGCTTAGTGAGAATATGGACTCTTCTCCAGGTGCCCCATCTACAGAAGATAGGCATGGACTTCTAGAGATAGATAGAACTATTGCATATGCCCAATATGAAACCTCCCTCTCAATGTAGATCCATTTGTGGGTTGTATCCAAAACAACATCAAGTCACGTTCCCGTCAGTGCAAGGTTTTCTGCTTGTGCAATGGGACATTTCCCAGCTTTCCTCCCCCCCCCACACACCTAAATCTGTTCTAGGAGCTCCCTGAACCCCCTGGAGCAGATTTGGGGAGGGGATGGGGTGCATGTGGAGAGAGTGGGGGAAGTCAGTTGCATAAGTGGAAATCCTTGCACCAATGGGGCACATTAGTTGGATACCACTCAGGGTCTTCATTATTATCCTTTAGGTGCTAGGAAAGTCTGCCTTGTTTGCTTGGGCTTTTGGTGGTTAACTTGATTTGTTGTATTTTTTCTGGCTTGTTTTTCAGTGTTTGCCTTGGGTTGATCTGTCAGCTGCTATCTAACTGCAGCTTTTATTGGTATTATTTATGTATGATGACATGCTTCCTGGTTTTATCTTCTGTTTTATGTTTTTATTACACTAATGTTGTTATGAGATTTTGTTAAGCCACCTTGAATGTCAACTATGGCAGACTAGCAGCATGCAGGTTTTTAAAAATATATACATATATATATAAACCACACCTGAATTTCATTTATTTATTTATATTTATAAAAGAATGCACATGCCACCATTTATATGTGGCAATATCGGGGCAGTGTACAGCAAACTAAAAATAAAAGTAGGCGGATGACTCTCACCAGAATCCCAAAGTCACAAAATTCCCTGATTGTAATTCTCCTACTGTGAAACTAGTGCTTGACTGATCACCAAGCGCTCTTAATTCCTCAAGTAAGGCTGCCACACAGTCACATTACTCCATGATTAAATAGGGATGGGATATTGTGTGACTGAAGCTAGACTGAAACTAGCAGAAACACAATGCTAAAATCTGTCTTTTAATATCATCTTTAAAAATCTATCTAGTCCAGGAATGGGGAGCATATGGCCCTCCAGAGGTTGTTGGCCTAGTGATTCCAGTTCAGGGATGATAGGAACTGCAGTCCAACAAAATCTGGAGGCGGTTGGGTCTTATGTGGTAGGGCAGAGCCGGGGAGCTTCCCTCCTGGCAATGGCGTTGCTGCATGTTACCTGGTGTGGGGCAAGGGCTGGAAGAGTGCACTGGCTGGAGCCCCATTGTGCCCCTGCACCTTTGATTTTGCCACTGCCCTTCCCTGCCCCAGCTCCGTTCAGGAAAGCTGCAGAGATGCTGGTGCAGGAATGGCAGCTCTGGGGCTTTGCTTACCACCAGGATCATGACTGTCCTTGTGCAAAGGGGAGGATTTCAGTGGCCAAAACCCAGAGAGAATTATCTGGGTGGAGACTGTTGAGTATAATTGTACATCAAAATGGAATGTGTATGTGTATTGTTAAAGGGAACATGGGAAATTCCACTGAAGCTAAGTGAGGCTCTCTGAGTGCCTAACAGGTTAATATTTAACTGTTTATGTATCTCTGCTACTCTGTCACAAGGTGTTTAACTTTAGATCACATGAATTCAGTTGAAAATCTCCATTTTGTGTAAGATAGTCTTTGTTCTCTAGCCGCCAAAGACAAAAGGGTGTGCTAATGATGTCTCTCCTGGAGAAAAAACAGCCTCAGACAGTAATGGAGTCTGTGTGGAAAGACTCTATTAATGCCTCCATTTCTGTTCTGTTTGAAGTAATTTCATATTTCTACGATGTTCAGCCTGTGCTTAGACAAGCACATGATTTTATTCAACTATTTGGATTATATCATTATTGTCGCAAGTCTGTTTTGGAACAAGTTCTGTTAGTAAAGCTTTGAAACCATATTTACCACCATAGCTCCTATCTTGAGATCCTATTCAGTGGTACCTTGGTTTACAACCATAATCCGTTCCGGAAGTCCGTTTGTAAACCAAAACAGGTTGTAACCTTTTACCAATGGGGCCTCCCCCCCAAAATTGTTCGTAATCTCCCCAAAATGGGTTGTAATCCAAAAAAAGGTTGCAAACCGGGACATGCACTTCGGGGTTTGACGTGTTTGTAATCCAAAGCGTATGCAGACTAAGACGTATGCAAACCAAGGTACCACTGTATTGAGAAAGAGGACCTAGCCTCAGTTCTTCATATGCTGATTATGTGCAGACTACACTGTTGTAATGCATTCTACATGGAGCTGCTTTTAAAGATGGCATGAAAGCTTCAGCTGGTCCAGAATGCCATGGCACACCTATCATTTACAAGCTGCAATTGCCGTCTGTGTTTTTCCAGTCCAAATTTATAACCCTAAATGGTGTGGGGGCGGTTAGGGCCCCCCCCACTTTCACAGTGTCAAAAAAGAGGTTATGTACCACTGAAAATGAGGTCAAAATAGGATGTTCTGAGTGTGTCAACAAGAGGCCTTTTCCGTGGTGGCCCCCTGCTTTGGAATGCTCTCCCCAGGGAGGCACACCTGACACCATCTTTATTTTTTAGGCACCATGTAAAACCTTTCCTTTTTATCCATGCTTTTGGCCCTTAATTTGAAGGGTTTCATATACCTTTGGCCTCTTTTATTAGGACAGGTTCTTTAGCACCCATCTTTTATTTGTATAGATGTGGATTTTGTAAGCTTTTTGTTGATTTGTTTGTTTTAATAAGTTTTAGTGTTGCAAGTCGCTTTGAGTCACTTCCATTTATAAAGGGACTAATAAATAGCAATAGCAATAATAGTATCAATAACAACAATTTTAATATATTGATTACAGCATTCTTTGGAGAATACTGACATGCCTGCTATTTAATTTCTTCAACAGAAGTCCCCGATATACAGGTTGAATGCTTCACTGCTAATAAGAAAAGGGATGATTCAGTACTACTAAAGGTGAGTTATGCAGAGCAATTATATTTTACTGGATCTGTTTATGAGTTACTTTCCCAGACACAGAGGTATTAAAGCTCATTCCCACAGCCCTGCCTCTCTTTGTCTTTTGTCCTCTCTCTGCTGCTCACCTTCTCTTTTCCCTACAACAATCACATGGCATTGTAGAATTGCCATTGTGATTTGGGCCCATGTGAGCATCTCTCTCTGACTCACACACACACCCCTGAGTCACAAAGGTGAAGAATCTCTTTTATGGAATTATTTTTATGATAATCTATTTCAATGGTTAATTTAGTTTAGAGCACTGATTTATAACACGTTTATAGATATATATATTTTTACTACTCTTTGTTGAATTATAGAGGTGGCATGTGTAGAATAGAAGTGCTTGGCCTATTGTTCTGCTTCTCACGCAACCAGTATAGCTCAGACAATAAAAAGATCTATAAAATTAATATATACAGAGAGAAAGGAACAAAGACTGAAAGAATATGTAATACTCTTGTGCCTGATACCACATTTATCTCCTCTGGTGAGGTTAAGACGTCACATATACATACTGAAATACTACAGAGATATTAGTGCCCTGGTAAGGATGAGAGGTGGATTCTCTGCTTCTCAATTCATCTTCTCTTTTGTTTATGCATAGTTGATCTTTTCAAAAGGAAACACATACCTTATCACAGGGTTTAATAATATGTGTAATTTCTCTGAATCAGGAGAATCTTTGACCTAACAGGTGTTTTTGGACTGCAACTCCCATCAGTTCCAAATAGCACAGGCAATTGTCAAGAATGATGGAAGCTGTTGTCCAACAAGATCTGGAGAGCTATCCCCCCGACCCACTCAAATGATTATCACCACTTGAAATGCCATCGACCCCACAGGGATGTTATGAAGCCAATTTGAAAACAACAACATTGCTGTATACTCCTTGGGAAAAGGCGGGATGTGTTTCTGATAAATAAATAAGGAACCAATTATCATTTGCTTTATTTAAGATTTCCAACCCACCCCCATCCCTGAAGGCGGAGGATGGGAGATGGAACAGAACAAATCCCATGAAAATAACATCCACAGAACAATGTAAAATGTAAGGAAATGCATACTACTTTTAGGTATGTATAGTACACGCGCGCGCACACACACATACATATGGCTTTTGGAGCTTGTATTTATCGCAAAGACAATAATCCATATTAGAAATGGTGTGTCTTAGCCTAGTTACATTTCACTTTTCCACAGATTCATTTACCCATAATATAGATGTAAGGCATCTCATTTTATGCTGCCTCTCTTATTAGGCCTTTGCAAATTTATTCTAATAGCATGTACTGTATTTTAATAGAATCATAGAATTGTAGAGTTTGAAGGGACCCTTGAGCATTATCTAGCCTGACCCTCTGTAAAGCAGGAATCTTAACCAAAGCACCCATGACAGATGACTAGCCAACCTCTGCTTAAAAATTTTCAGTGGAGTGTACCACCTTCCAAATATGTTCCACTGTTGAACAACATTTACTGTCAGAATGTTCTCCCTGATGTTTAGTCCCAATCTCCTTTCTTATAAGTTGAATCTGTTGATTTGGGTCCTATCATCCAGAGCAGAAGAAAACAAGCTTCCACCATCTTCTGTGCTCCACCTTCCATCTTCTTTAGTATCTGTTGAATAGGGGTGTGTTTGTGTGTCTAAGATTGCCTTTTCATACACTCCAGGTAATGCAAGTGGAACAGCGTTGGCAATATGCAAAATGAAGAAACAAAACAAATGTTGAAAAGACAAAACAGAGATTGCTACATATGCAGGCAGTGAAAGGAGGATGTACAACATTATTTTGTTTTAGAACTGACAAGGCTCAAAATTGGTTGCTGGTATCAGGGGTGCAGCGTGGGGGCTGCCAGAGGAGCCGTGGCCCTGGGCATGGACTTTTGAGGGGGTGCGAAGCAGGCGTGGCCATGCACCCCCAGCACGGCGTGGCCTGGCCCTCCTCTCCTGGGCATCAGAGGAATTGCTGCAGACCCGCCTCCCTGCCCCGGTGTGCGCAACCCCCAGGTGCCGGTAACTCATGCTCTGCTGCTGGTGGGGTATGAGTGTGACTGAACCAGCCACACTCCCCTAGATCTGCTTTTGTAAGTGTGCATTCTGATGGGGCACCAGTTGCACACATACCAAGGGACACCCACTGGCGGAGGAAGAGGAGTGCTGGGGGAGTACACTGCCCCTGGCAGCGCGATCCTGGTGGGGTGCCATTGTGGCTTCCCCCCACCCACGCTGGGCACCACACCCCCACAGGCACCACACCCCCACAGGTGGCGCACCCTGCCCCCAGGATGTGCACCACGCCCCTACGGGTGGCGCACCCCGCCACAGGGACGCGCACCAGCCCCGCCCCCACCTGCTCTCCGCCCCCCAGTGTTGGAGCATGAAGCTCCGCCACTGGGAACACCCTGCTGTGAACTATTTCTTTGAGAAATCCCTTATCCAGAGATTCTTGCTTTGTATAGTTGGCAACCCACTCAAGAACATAATTTTACAAAAGGATGCTACTTGAAATTCTTTCATAGTCCTTGATCTCCCTTCTCTGCCTGATTTGTTTCCCTCTATTCATTTGAGGAAACAAATAGGCAAGCTTTGGATAATTGTGGGAGTTTCTGATGCCTTTCCCTTTCATCTATGTTTGGGAGCTGTAAGCTATATCCACACACCAGCCATTTTCCTGTAATGCATAAACATGATGCCTTCTTCTTGTCACAACAAGTCACCATTCCTATTTGTACAAACTAACATAAAAATACTAAATATAATTCACAGTCCAATTGGAAAGGGTGGGGAGGGAAACCCACATGGTTTCTACTGCCAAGGAAGAATCTTGACTAGAATCTCAGTTTATCCTGTTAGATGTTAAAGGAAACCAATTTCTTTCATAAACTGGAGGGCATTTAAAGGATTCAACCATTTAAACCAAGCTGTACCAGAATTCTTTGTGAAGAAAATATCCTTCTTCCATTTGCGTGTGAGTCGGGAGCAAGAGTTCACCAGATAAAGGAAGATTCTAGTAGAAAGAATCGTGTCAGTCATGGTTGTTGTTGGTGGAGCATTCATCTGATCCCCTGTTGCCCCTGACAGGTCTCTCCATGTGGGGGTTCGGTGCTGGAGCTTCCCGTGTGTGAGTCTAGGCCACCCACACACGGGATACCAGTTGCAGGGGAAATGCGGCCAGCGTTCCACGTGCGTATCGGCACGGGCGCCGGCCAAGCCTCATAACCTGAAGTTGCGTGAGTAAGTCGGAAACGATGACGCCTCGAAAATGAATGGATGCCTCGGAAATAAATGGATGCCTCGATCTAACTTGAAGCTACTTGTGACCTCCTGTACTGTTACTGACGTGAAAACAAATGAACTAAGGGCAAAGTTAAAGCACTACGGTGAAACCCCTGGCGTTTTTTGTAAAAATCAAATAAAAACCTTTTACCCTTTCCCCAATAAAGACAGACACCGAGATACCCTTTATGGCTTTGGCTGACCCGCATAGGCTCTTTTACTTTTGCTGTACCTGGCCCTATGCTAAGGTTCCCTAAACTCTCAGTCCCTGCGCCGCCAAATCTTCCGCGATACTAAACTAAATAAAACTAAACCGATAAATCTTCCGCGATCTAACCCTATGCTAGATCTAGAAGCCTAACTAAAACCTTACCGAAAGATCTTCCGCAAACTATACCCTAACTAAAGTAAAACCATCAAACCCGTCCAGCCCGCTCCCAAAAGCCCTTAAACTAAACTTGACTGAACTAAGGATAAAAGAACTAAGATCCTAACCAAACTGAGATTAACGAAAAACTGACTCTCCTAAGCGGGGAGCCTCAGCCTTTTACTGATCCGCAAGTATGACATCATAACTAATACATTAACCAATAAAACCACTGTTGCTGCCCTCCAAAAAGGCGGGAAGCAGAATAAACGTTCATTGATAACTTCAAAAACCTCTGGAAGTATACTTTTTTGGGCGGAATGATCTTCAGTGGCAAAGTGCTCACTGAGTTTACTTTTACTTTCACTTTAGAACGGAAGGACACTAAAAATAGTACCTAAATAAACCATTAATACAAACAAATAACCGCGGATCTTTATGGATCCACAAAGTGTATTCCGACATCTCCAGTGTCTGGTTATGATGTTTCTAGCGGCTGAGAGTAGGTGGGTTATGAGTTCTTTGTGGTGTAAGTGGGTTCCCTACTAGAGGAAGGAGTGGGAAGGTGGTGGCAAGGTTGGTGTGGTATAAATCCACTAGTACAAGTGATGTGGATACAGGAGGTCAGGAGAGGTCCCCCCCCCACCGAGTGCTACTGCAGCGGTCATTTGCAAACAATGAAATCCAACTTTTAAAAATGAGTAGCAAACAATATACTGACCCCACCTTCCCACTTTCTCTGCTATGGAAAGCAAAGAATATCAAAGTGAGCAACTTAGAAGAAGGAACTGAATGAGCAAATCTGGCACAGTACTACATAACCTACATAAAGAAGAAGAATATATAATAGAAACAAAAATATGACCACAGTTACACCATACATTTAAAGCACTTCAATAGTCATAGTTTCCCTTCGAAGAATACTGGAAACCATGGTTTGCTAAAGGTGCTGAGCGTTGTTAGGCAACCTCTGTCACAAAGGTACAGTTCTGATTGTCCCTTGGAGGAGAGATGCGTTGTTAAACCAATCTGGGAATTGTAACCCTTAACAAACTATGGTTCCCAGGATTCTGTGGGAGAATTTGTTTATTTTTAAAAGTCCCCAAGATAATTCTTACTCATTTTTGTGGGCATTTATTGCAATATACACATTTTGGATGCAGTTTTATTTTGCAGGCAGTTTCCTCCCTGTCTATTGAGATCAAGCAGGTGCCTTCACTGGACTCTTTTAGGCAACTGCTGAAAACAGTCTTGTTTAGACAAGCCCATGCAGATTTTTAGAAAGTTGAGGTAATGGTTGTGAATTTTCCCTCAATTTTATTGTTTTATATTTTCATAAACTGCTTTGAGGGTTTGTTTGTTTGTTTGTTTGTTTTACAATCAAGCAGCATATAAATTTTATGAAATAAATAAATAATATAACACATTTTTGCAGGTCATTTTTACTAATATGCACATTTCTGCATGCAGTTTTCAATAATAACGTGTATTTTAGTATGGATTCTTTGGTAGGAGAACTGCATTGCAATATTCAGAGAAGAACAATTTTCGAAGGAGGGCTGTGTTTGTTTATACATTGTTTCAGAATATGAGGATTTAATAAGTTCAGATTCCAACTGCGAACTGAATGGCTTTCACCCTTTACCTTTCTTCTGGAGTCTCTGCTCCCTCCCTCGTTCCGTGGCTTTCTACCATCAGTTAGAGTCCTCTCATCAGACATGGCTTATTCCCACCCTCCCCCAACAGAAATGAAAGCATGAATTAGAATAATTGATAGATTACGAAACTGCTTCTTTAATAAATGAATGGACAATTACTCATAATTTTTAATTGAAACATTTCCCCATGAAAAGGTGTTCGGTGTTGTTGGCAATGATGTAAATAGCACTCTGTAGATTTCCTATGTCTAGTGGTGATAATTAAGGTGATCTTCCAAACAAGAAACTGTTTGTCTCGCTTAATTAGTTGAGTGGAACTGTTAAAAACAAACAAAAAACCCAACATGCAACTTGCATTGTGGCAAAAAATGATTACTTTTAATCAGTTAATGAATATAAGAACATATAGCCACCTAGTTCAGCATTCTGCTTCCAACAGAGCTAGACGGATGCCTCAGAACAACTTACAAGCAGAACATGCTCCCCAGCATCTTAGATTCAGAGGGAGGAGTTTGGATCACCAAATCTCATGAATTTCCATGAGGCCATTATAAATAAAGACCTGTCCCTTTCACAGGTTGACCTTGAGGAAAAAATAGGGTAGTTATGAGAAGCTTCTTGGCACCATGGGAGTTTTCCTGTAGTGTCTTGAGGGGCTTCATCTTGTAATAGTAGTAGTAGTAGTAGTAATAATAATAATAATAATAATAATAATAATAATAATAATAATAATAATGTTATTATAGTACTTAGATTCCCACCTATCCAACTGTGTTGCCGCAGCCCCTCTGGGCAGCTTCCAACAAGGTATAAAGGAACACACCAAAACCTTCAAACATTGATGTCTACAGAAGCTCGTAGAATTGGTTATCTCTTTGACATCTGATTGGAGGGTGTTCCACAGGGTGGGCGGGCACCACCGCTGAGAAGGCCCTCTGCCTGGTTCCCTGTAACAACAATAAGTAACCAAACAAACCCCTGTGTTGCACAAAGTACGTCAGCAATATCCAAGTATCTGAAGAAGTGTGCATGCACACGAAAGCTCATACCAAGAACAAACTTAGTTGGTCTCTAAGGTGCTACTGGAAGGATTTTTTTTATTTTTTATTTTGTTTTAGCAATACCCAAGCAACATGATGACCATGTACATACGCGCAATATACAATCTTTATAGAATTTCTTCAAACCACAACCAATGCAAAATGAAATCTTTAGTCTCAAGTCTCTAGAAGTCTTTAAATGAAGCAAGGTACCAAATTTTATATGATGAAAGACAAGCTGTGAAGCTTTGTGTACTCAGCAAATATGATGTCCAACACTGTGAAGCTTTGTGTACTCAGCAAATATAAATGTCCAACACCAAACAGTGATTCCGGATATTGACTGCTGTTTCGTAGAATTATTCATCACCGTGGTGGGAAGATATAGAATAGCTTCATAAACCCAACTTGTTTCGATTGAATATATATGAATGAAAATATCAAATGCTGTGGAACAGTGCTCATGTAATAATGTAGTCACTGCTACTAACAATTTTTTTTTGAAAATCATTGAGGGAACTGCCAGAAGGCCCTCAGAGTTGGACCTCTGCATGACAGGGGTGAAGATGCTCCTTTAATATCTATGCACCTGGAACCTTAATTGGGTATACTGGTGGCCTTCCACATTAGGTCACATCAGGTAAAATTCAGCCTTCTGATGCATTTAGGCAAGCTATTATTGGCTGTAAAAGCTCCCTCCATTGTCAATGTTGTACTGGGAATCATGAGCCATAAGGCTAGTTTTGTGTAGTGGTTAGAGTGTTGGACCCGGTCCTAGAAGACAGGGTTCAGCCATGAAGCACACTGGGTGACCTTGGGCCAGACACTGTCTATCAGCTGAACCTACCTCACAGGGTTGTTGTGTGACAAAATTGGAGAGGGGCAGAACCATGTCTGCCAAATTCAGCTTCTTGGAGGAAAAGTGAGATATATGGACAAAAACTATTTTGTAGTGGAATTATTATTGTTATTTAAATATTATAGTTGGAATATTCTACACTTCCTGACATTGGTACTTTATTTTTCGTATTTTCCCCATCAAATATATACTATGGCATGTTAGCCTACAGGTAAACCACTCTGCTGACCTCTCTGGAGGTTTTATAGCCTATGCTTAACCTTTTTTCTTTTTTCTTTGGATACAATCAATATTCCTACAAATGTCACACAAAACTTCCCATCAAAGTGTACTCATAACATTCCGATCTTGTATTTATTGCAGAGACCAGAAGGCATTACTTGAATAATGTTGTTTACTGACTAGTTTTGTTCAAATGTATCTTCTTCCTTCCTTTCTTTTCACCAGTACCCAATTATAAGTGTTTTTATATCCTGAAAGCCCAAAGTGTCTCTCTGTTCATGGTTTCAGTTTGATTAATTCCAGGCTGCCTTTCCCTTTGAGAACAAATTTGGATCTGTAAGGGGCAAATAATATGTAACACGTTTCTAATGTGCAATAATTGCAGGTTTAAATAGTTGGCACAATCAGCGCTTAGTGATTTCATTACTAGATGGCACAGTAATTTATGCTAATCCTGATAACAGTTCCAGATGAGAAGGGTCCAGACACAGGAGACTGTACTGCAATTATTTACACCCTGTATTTCTGAAACAATAGATGTAGTAATTTGAAGAATCAGATGACTGGGAGCTCATTTATTCTGGTAGGAAACACATGTAACATGTTTTGTCAACAAGTATAAAATTGAATTTGTCTCCCCGCCCCTGTAGCCTTCCCCCGCTTCCTGTTCTTGAACTCTCTCTGCCCTAATTGCTTGGCTAGAAACCACGCATGAAAAGAACACTTCTCTTCAAGCGACAATGGAGAATGTGACTACACTCACTTTTCACTGTGGAAAAAAGGTTAAGGGAGAAAGCTGGGGTCAAGCAGTAGAAACTGGGGCTGGTTCTTCTGTTTGCATCCTCTTTGGGTGGGGCAAGGGATTCAACTTCCAAGAGAATTGGTGAATAGCGACCTCCCCCCCCCCCAAAAAAAAATTGGCATTCTTAAGTTGAAGGCAGAGGAGGGGAACTGTATGGCAGCCACCAAGTCCCATCCTAGTTTATTCTCATTTGAAACATCAAGTTCATTTATCCCTGAAAAATAGCCCCTTCACTTCACTCACACACTTTGTGGGAGCACCACACATTTCTGATATGTATTTGAACACCGGGCCCATGGGAGTAGGGCCAGTTGCATGAGTCTTCTCCATCTGACCATTTTCCTGCCTCCCACAATGCAAGCAATCGGAAAAGAGTCATGATTGATCCTACAGCTATGCCTCCTGTATTCACACTTGTATAGCAGCTTGGGTTTCAATGGAGAGACGCAACTCCTATGCCACTGTAGGGGGCCATATAGAGACTGAGTAGCAAGAGAAATAGGCTCCTGGCCCCATCTGGGTGCCTTTCTTTTATTTTCTGACATTCCTGGGCGAAATCCAGCAATGCCAGCACACTATTGGTGTTAAAGATTCCTACCCTCCCCACAGCCCCCATACACTTTCAAAATGGAGGACCGTTCAGAACATATCTTGGCGGTGTCTGTAGTATGCAATAGCAGGGCAGAAGAGGAAGGGGAAGCTGCATTGCATGAGCAGAAGTCTGCATGCGCAACATCTGTTGCAACCCACTATTTTTTCCTCAGAAGATTGAGTAGGATGCTAGAAGCTCCTGACATGTTAAGGGGGTTGTGTTGCAGACAAAGCCTATGTTGTAATTATGTGCCCTGCTGCATTGAGAAGACCAGTATATCTAATGTATCGTGTATCTCTGTTTTCAACTAAACGTTCTGTTCGGTTTTTGGTCCCAGGACAAAGTGTTGCATTGTATTTGTTGTGTTTATGGCCATTGTGTCTGTCAGCACAGGTAAGATACTCCTACTGTGTGCCAGCATTGTTAAATTGCTTTGAATAATATTTTATGAACTTAACTTGTGTGAGAACACTGAATTGTACCTCCATGATCTTAGGAGCTGGATGTGTGCATGTTAAGCAAATAATCTTTTTACTAGTGGAAATGGGGGTGGGGGTCAAATTGTTGAAGTTGCAGTGGCATTAACAGATCTGCACTGATACAGCTTTTTCCTATTTGACAAGCCTTCTTTCAGACACTCTCTAAGCAAAAAAAGACCTAGGGGCAGGAATTAGCACAGTTGGGAATCCTGTGGGGTGATTTTTTTTTTAGCAAGCACCTTTCGGGGTGTGTGAGGTGCTTGTGAAGGAGTACCACCCTGAAGTCTGCAGGACTGAATCTTCCTTTCATCAGCTGGGAAGAGAAGGGTTCAATCCTGCCAGGTGCTTCTTTGCAGCTTGGCCCTCTTCACTTCCCACCCCACCCTCTGACAGCTTCAGATCACTATGACTTGGCCCAATTGAGTTCAGGCTTTGACCAAAAACCTTTTGCCATCCAACAACATAGTCATTTAAAACTAGTTCAAACAATTTAAGAGAAAAATATTTTAGAATAGTAGTGCTACAAATAATTAAAACTCAGCTCAGCATCTCAACTAAAAACAGCTTGAAATACATGTGTTTTCAAGGCTGATTTAAAAGCTGGTACTGAAGGAACCGAATGTATTTCTGCTGAAAAGCCGTTGTTTCTAGCGCTCACCAATCTGATTGATCTTGAAGGCTGGCCTCTGAGCGGGGCCTTTGAGGCTGAGCTTAAGGTCTGGGCAGGTTCATAGGGGCAAAGGGAATCCTTCAAATTACCTGGCCCCAAACTGTCCAGGGCTTTAGAGGTTAATCCCGGCACTTTAATTGGGGCTGGAAACACATGGCCAACAAATGCAACTCTTACAATACCAGTGAAACATATAAGTCTTGGGTGGGAGGAAGAATCTGATCATGCTTTGCAGCAGGAAACTTTGCCACTTTGTGAGATGTTAACCACTCAGAGTTGTTGCTATGCTGAAAATTCACAGTATGATTCTTCTTTTGCAGTGTCTATAGTTTACTTGTGAGAATGGCGATTAGCTGGGGAAGATGGCGCCGAGGTAAGACGCGTTTATCGGTGCTCATCGGATTTCTTTTAATCTTCAATTTTTTTTTATCCTAATTTGACTCTCTGGATGTCAATTTTACGGGCCGGAAAAGACTCTAAAGACTTTGAAGCACTTGTGAGAATGACTAGACTGAAGATTAATTAGTTTCCATATTTATTTGTTTGTTTGTTTGTTTGTTTGTTTTAAATTATTATAGAACCATGTAAACAAATCATCATCATCATCAACAACAACAACAGCAACATATCCAATGAAAGGCAGGGTATACAAAACCTAAACTTATTAAGTAATAATAACCAATCTAACATGACACCCATATTTCTGTAAATACCTGTAAATCTGAAACTAAACTATATGAAATAAATTCCCACCATACTGAATAGATATGTTTGAGATCTTCCTGTCCCGGTCCCTTAGATACTCAGAACCTGTGTGTTATTTCCCCCCCCCCCCCCCGCAATAACTACATTCCAAATTCTTATATTATAAGGATGTAGTCAGATTTTAAATTATTTGCACTGTTATATTATAGAGATCCTTGCAGCTGCCCACGTCCATGTCAGAAGTTTCTATGGGCAAAAGGTCTTCATAGTATCTGTCCACATGTTTAGAAGGGGTGACTGAGGATTTATTTGAATATATCTTTCAATAAGCTTCAATGACTGCTGATAAATTTCACTCCAGAATAAGGCAACCGGTGGGCATTTTGATCCTTGGCAATTCTTACTTGAGAGAGCAAGTCCAACTGAAGTCGATGGGACTTACCTCTGGGCATGTAGAGAATTTCACATTTGTACCGTTCTCTACATCATTGTTCTTGTATATGAATAAAATCTTGTTCCTTTTGTGAAGTCAAAGAGAGAGCTGAATATTAGTATTTGTGGAGTTAAGACTTGGACACTACGGGCTGAAGTTGAAACAAAATGAAGATGACACCCTTTGGCTGCTAACCAATGAGTTTATTATACCACCAGCAAGAATGTAGATATTCTTATACATTTCTAAGCATGAATATCTTGAGATGACTAACCACATTGACATTTTCTATAACAATGAACTCAAATGGGGGGGGGCAGCAGGGGAAAATCTGAAATGGACTTTCCTTAGATCTTGTGAAATTATTATAACAAGCTAGTATTTTAACTTAGCACGAAACGTCCTGTGTCAATGTATTTGGCAGCCTCTCTCTTATTCGGGCTCACAGCCAAGTTTGAAAAGCATCATATCCAGGACCTGGAGTTTTCCTGAGAATCTGGGAGTCTCCATGAACTTCTGTGCCCTTCTTTTGTCCACTGAGAGGGAATCTCCATGGAACAAAAACAATAAATTAGGAGCACAGGAAAAACATCTGACATGGGCAAAATGTGACACATTTCGAACAGTTGAAATGAGAAGTATTATAGGGTGGGGAATGTAGAAAAGTGTAAGTCCAGTCTCTGAAAACAAACCCCACCCCCCATATTTTGGGGGCATCAATTGATTTTACTCAGACATTTCAAACACAAACTGCTGGAGAGAAATTAGAAGAGTTGGCTACTATTGTTATATTTTATTTATTCTTATATTTATAATTCAACTTTCTTCTAAAACATGTATGGTGGCATATACTGTACAACAAGCCTGTGAGGTAGTTGATAGATGGCGACTGCCTCAAGGTCACTTCATGGCTGAATTTGAACCCTGGTCTCCCAGGTCCTTCTCCAACACTTTAACCACACTGGCTGCTGCTACTACAGCATCTTGGATGTTGGGAAATTATTTCTTGACCTACCCATTTAAAAACTAGGGCTAACAGTCAGCCGTGCCAGACAGAAAGCCGCATCCATTTTCTACTTTTCCTGACTAATTAGATCAGCTCTATTCAGACTCCATGTTAGATAACAAAGGTCACAAAATGTCAGGCAGGCATATCACCTCCTGTTAAAACCTGTTAACTTGTAACTGCTTTTGCTTTCACTCCAGAAAAGGCACCCTTGACAAAGTTAATCACTTTGACCTCCAAAGAGCAACCTTCCACCTAGAAAAAGCCCCTGAAGGAAAGGGGAAAGCATAAAATTCAGTCGCTTAACAGAAAGCTTGTGCCTACGGTTAAAATCTGGTGCAGCAAAAGGGAAAGCTGAATATTAATTTGCGGTTGAGTTTGAATGATCTGAATGCTATAGTGACTGAAGTTGAAACTCAAGGACGGCTACATCGCTTACGTTCTAACCGAAGGGTTTGTTATATCATCGGCAAAAGTAGATACCCCTATATACTTCTTGGGGAATACTTGTCTTATGTGTAAGTTACAATGAAATATTTTTCCTGTTGCCGCTGATGTTCCCACATTCTATTTTCTCCAGTAAAACTCTGTTGTTTGAGGCACCATATCGCCAAATTATTGTACAAAATAGTGTTATGTTGCAATGTAATATTGTTTCAGATGGCAATCGTGTCCTCTTTGCCCAATATGAAATGGGTCAAACAAAAGAAAGTTAATTTTAAAAGAATCCCAATACAATGATCTAGTGGTAGCTTTTCTCTAGTGATAACTCTCGGGGTGGCAAGGTGGTGGGACTGCCACGGGGGCTGCCAATGTGACTGCCTATTTGCCACAGTCACAATCCTGTTCAGTTCCCCCCTTCCACAGGTACTTACTTTAAAGAGGGGAAAATAGGCAGAGTAGCTACAATTACACATTTAGCATATTGCCTCCTTTGGTCCTCTGAATGCTGCAGACCGAAATGAAAGATGACCAAAGCCACATCACTTGTCTGCTAATTTATACAATCAACAGGATTTCTTTTCAAGCTGCAAATAATTAATGCTTAAAGTACCTTTTGCCAATAGTGTAACATCAAAGTCATATTGGTATTGTGTATTCAACAAACATTTACTCAGAGCAGATAGTTATTGGAGTTATGGTAATTAATTTCGGTGGGTCTACTCTGACTAAAGGGGACCCAGGTGGCGCTGTGGGTTAAACCACAGAGTCTAGGGCTTGCTGATCAGAAGGTCGACGGTTCGAATCCCTGCCACGGGGTGAGCTCCCGTTGCTTGGTCCCAGCTCCTGCCAACCTAGCAGTTCGAAAGCACGTCAAAGTGCAAGTAGATAAATAGATACCACTCCAGCGGGAAGGTAAACGGCGTTTCCGTGCGCTGCTCTGGTTCGCCAGAAGCGGCTTTGTCATGCTGGCCACATGACCCAAAAGCTGTCTGCGGACAAATGCCGGCTCCCTTGGTCTACAGAGCGAGATGAGCGCGGAACCCTAGAGCCGGACACAACTGGACCTGATGGTCAGGGGTCCCTTTACCTTACTCTGACTAAAAGTTATGTGACTGACTCTTTGGTTTCACTTTATTTATCAAGATATTTCTATGCCTTCCTGTGCCATGACGAGCTCCTACGCCCCAAAGTTTTCCCATGACAGACTGAAAAAGTGAAGCTTCCTTCCGTTATTATGTATTTGTGTTTCTGTGTATGCCCATGAATGCAGCATTTTGAATGCCAGCGTATCGATTCCCCTTCCCTGAGAATTTAGCAATTCTCTATGTTTTTTGTTGATTTAACTGCCTTTTGTGTTACTTTTTGAAATGTTAGAAGCACACATAAATATCCCTTTCCTAATTGCTTTTTTTGTGAAAAGTAACATGTGAGGGAGCAGCCTGTTAAAGTATAAATTATTAAAGATGTAATGAATAGTACTGAAACCTGATGAGGTTGGCCTAATAGAGTTTGAGAGCAAAATCATTTAATGTACGGGAGAAAGATGATATTGACTGCGGCTTAGATTGTATTTATTATACATTTCGTATCATTTAGATGTGTCATTATACATGGCAACAGAACAAAATGATGGATGCTTTTTTAAAAGAGAGAGAGAGAAAGAAAGTGAGAGATGTGATTTCCAGAATACATTTTTAAAAATCTACTTCATAAACAGAATTTCATTTTTGATACTACAGAAAATGGAAAGCAAGGCTAAATACATTTTCAGGGAAGAGGGGATCGTTTTTAACCTGGTTGTTTTGTATTCTCTGAGAACAGCTGAATGATAGTAAAATCCCTTAAAATACTGGGTTGTAACCAACAGTGGTGAGCGCCGCAACCTCAGAGCTGTTTGTGAGTGGACTTAACTGTCAGGGGTCCTTTAGTTTTTTTAAAAATCCATTATTATTGCAATAACTTAGAATTTGTGCAGTAAATACCGTAGTATCAAAAAAGCAGTTGATGAGTTGGAACCATAGCTGTTCAAGGCCACTCACTCAACTTTGGATACAACCCAGTATAAGAATAATTAAAAAGGAAATCTAAATCTACAAAACCAGCACTTACAGTAATTCTATGCTCATAAAATAAGTATGCATAGGCAAACACAACATGCATATAGCAGACAAACTGATATTATCTCACTTGCCTGAAAGCCAAAATGTGTAATGTCACCTGTACCAAAGGAAATGTTCAACTGACTAATCTAACCTGAAGGAAAAGGCTAAAAGATATATTACCTCAAGGGCAAGAGCCCACCCTTTGACTTTGGGCCCTATTCTGCCTTTGGCAGCTAGGATGTAACAAAGTGGTGGCCCTTCCTCTTCATTGTTCTTCTGCCACAACCCAGTGAGATAAGACAAGGGGACAACCTCTCTCTTGCCCTCTCCAACCCCAGCCCGCACTCTCACACAGAAGGCTATAGTGTGGCTCACACTTGCTGCACTAAATGGTCTGGATTTAACAACTTTTCTTTCATTTTTTGACCCTAACCCAGAAGTACACATATTTTTTTAAAAAAATCATAACATTTAATTCAGAGGATGTTGTGCCATTATGTTGGTCTAGTACAGCTACCTTCAGCTCTGACCTCACCCCGACAAGCAGGCTATAAATTGTTCAAATAACTAAATATATGCTAGAGCAAACCTATTCAACCTTGCATTCCTACATGTTGTTGTGGCATTCAGGTGGAGTTGTGCAAGAACAGATCCCCTCTCCCAGGGGTGCCAACTTGAACAATAGATTTTTTGGGGGGGGCAGGTAAGTCCTGCCCCGCATAATTGATCACATGATGCGGTGCACACACACCATTGGAATGGCAGTGGTCATCAACTGGGAGCTGGGGCTGGCCTCCTGAAATATTTTATTGGGGGGGCTGAAGATCCCTCGGCTCCTATTCCCTCTCCCATTCTCTTTGACAGTGCATACTCTAATTTTTATTCTGCATCCAGGGTGCTCCCACCACTGGTTTGTGAATATGGCCTTGTCAGTAGTGGTGCCCTCCCATCTGATGTCAAGGAAATAAACAACTACCTGACTTCTAAAAGACATCTGAAGGCAGCCCTGTTTAGGGAAGTTTTTAACATTTGATGTTTTATCGTGTTTTTAATATTCTGTTGGGAGCCACCCAGAGTGGCTGTGGAAACCCAGCCAGATGGGCAGGGTATTATTATTATTATTATTATTATTATTATTATTATTATTATTATTTGTTATTATTGTTAGCATGATCATCATCATCATTATGTGTACACACTATGTTAGGCACAATCCACATCTACCCTGTTATTTCTTTAGAAATACTGCATCAAACATGGTTTCATCCAAACCAGCTTTAATCACATTTGAAAATGTAAGTCATATGAAGACTTCCTCGTCCGCTCTCTACCTCCTGGTGTGGACAGTCAGAGGGTGAGTTGAAAAACACATCCAGCCATGCTGAAGTGTACAATGATGTGCAAATGTGATTTCAAATGAGAGGGTGGGTGGGAACAACTTTGCTGGCGTTAAGCTGGTAATCTGTACACAGTCATAGTTAGCATTTTCAGGATAATATATGACAGCACGTATGATGAGATAAAGCTTTCAAGTGACAATAGCTTTACCACTATTCTTATCCTTGACAGTTCTTCTGTCTCTGTAGTAGTTTGCAATGAAAATAGGCAGACAGAAATATCTCACACATAAATATGAATTATTCTAGGAAACCATGTGGTCCAGATATTATTCAGGTAGGTAAAAAATGTAAGTGTAAAAAATAAGTACTCCTGTTCTTTATTTGCGGAGTGTAGTTGCAATTGTAATAATTACACTGACAAATAAAAGTAGGGAGAAAATTTTAGTTCCCTAACCAGTAATCTAAAACAGCTAGAAACTAATTTACTTTTTTTATTCTTCTTCACAGTGAACATGAAACCCACTTTCATGCATAAAAGAGATGGGATCAAACTTATCTGACATGTTGATACCAGTGTTAGGAAATAAGTCTCTGTATGGTTTATTTTTTCATTTATCTCCCTGGATTTTGGCTACTTATAAATCCCCACCACAGGATTGTAGGCATCCACAACAAACAGATTTTATTCCAAAGGCAGCTGGTATGCTTATTATGCTGTACTACTAAAAAGTAACAGGTAGAATCACCCATTCCCACCACCCTTCTGAGTCATACCCCTCCCCACCCTTTCACTATATATAAGGGTCTGGTGACTTCTGTTTCAGTGTATCTGAAGAAGTGTACAAGCACATGAAAGCTCATACCAATGACAAACTTTGTTGGTCTCTAGGGTGCCACTGGAAGGAATTTTTTTACTTTGTTACTAACAAGTAATAACACTTGAATGAGGCTTTTTAAAAACCGCAGATACCTCAAAGGCTGAGTCTGCTTTCTGAACAAAACCCAAATAAACAAATGAATGGCTCCTATCTTAGGGAATTCCTGAGGAACTGAAGAGCCTTCATTTTGCAACAGCACATAGCATCTTCGAAAAAAGCTTCACAGGTGATACTGGACAACAGATAGCTCACTGCCATTTTTATCCTGTATCCCAACTTATTTGGGTACTCAGTCTTCTTGAGCAAGCTCTGTACAGATAATGGGGTTGATCAACCTCCCATTGCCTTAGAGATGGACTTCTGCTTGTAGCAGAGGAGGATCCAAAGATAATTTTTTGTAGCCTCATATTAGTCTGGCGGGTTTTTCTGTTAAAATCCATCTTTGAAGAGCTAACCGTTTTGCCACATGCTGGTTTTCAAAGTCCTCTTGGATTCAAAAGCAGTTTGCCATTTGGCAGGGGATTGTGCTGCTGTTTAAGAAAAAGTGCTCTTAAGAAGTACTCCAAACCATCTGCCAAACCATCTGAGCCTTACAGAAAAAGTTTCACAGTGCCTTAGATATTGACAATTGACCTCTATGCCTTCAAGTTCAGGGAGAGGGAATGAGAAAGCTGTTGGGAGTTTGGACGTGAGTTCACATTTTATTCTTGGATTTTCTTGTAAACTTGTATTCAGAGTTTAGTGCAAGCAGAAGCCACTTCTGCTTACACATGAGGGGGCCTCTTTTTCTGACATACAACTGCAAGCCAACAAATGCATTGAAGCTCAAGCCTTTTGCAAACACCTGATCTTTGTGGTCAAGGACACTCAGCAATGGAGGAAGCCGCTTGGGCGCCTTTTTAATGTTTAATTATATGTTGGAAGTTGCCCAGAGTGGCTGGGGCAACCCAGTTAGATGGATGGGGTATAAATTCCTAATTCATTGTTAACCAAGGTGTGAACCACCTTTGCACAGGGTAAAGACTTCTCTGCCCTGTCAACACCTCTGGTTGCACAGACAAACAGAAATGAAGCTGACACTAATGAAGCTGTGCTGATGTGAACAGAAAGAGTTGTGGAAAGAGTTGTGAAATGCTGTGGGTGGGGGGACAATTTCACTGCTCTCTAGGTGGTAATGTGAACACACCCTACCACAGTATAAATTCTGGCTTGCTTTCCGTGTTTATTTTTGAATGGAGCCTGTACAAACATACTGGCAAACTTAATCAAAAACCCTTTTACATGTAACCTTAGAAACCACATTTGGAAGCTATCCAATCCAGCTAGCAGGTATGTTGCCTCAAACAGAGAGAATTGTGTTGTTTGATACTGCTACATTTCCTGCAGACATCTCCTGAGCTGACCAAATTTTCAGTCACCATGTGTGTATCACAGTACTGTGTTACCATAATCCTGTCCCTTGCACCACAGAGATGTGTATTGTGGAGATATAGGGGTATTTTGTTTTTGTTTTCTTTTACTTTGTAAGAAAGTGGCTTAGTGATTAATGTAGAGACAGTTACATTTAAACAAACCATAACATTTCGTAACTTTCTTTGTCAAGGATTAGCATCTGGGGAGGGTAGCCTAGAGTAAATATGATAGAGAAATATTTTTAAATTCTGGGCTAGCGCAATAAGTCACACTGGGCTTCCCCCTTCTCCTTCTCCTTCCCCTCTGCCACTGCCACAAATCGGCTCTGGGGAGACAGGGCAGCACATGGGGGGAGGAGAGGAGAGATGGTTCCATTTGGGAAGTAGGAATACTTGTGCTGATGGAATGATTGCCTGAGTGTGATGTTGAATTCCACCCTTAATGTCTAAGAAAAACAATTTTTGTTCTTTTCGGGGTAGGTCCACTGGGAACTTCTCTTGCATGGTGACATTTAAAGGAACAGGAATTGTGCATGTTTGGTCCTGCAGAGTGACAAAAGATCCTGTCACCACTTAGTATTAAATTAAGATCCTCTTCCTTCCTTTGCTGGTTCCATGACAATGTTTCATGTTTGACCTTCCAGAGCCCCAGACTGGAATATTCTTATGATACTGAGAAGAGGAAAGAAGATCTTGATTTAATTTGAAATGGAGCGCAGGACTAGGTGCAAAATACAGAACTGCTTGGAAACTTCATGACTATCAAATTCAACAGAAGTGAGTGGAAAAATCCAGAAAATCTAATGTTTTTTTTTTTTTAAATAAGGTTGTTTAAATGGAAACTGAAATACTGTATACTATATTGACGGTTGCCTCCTTTTAGGCAGCTTTGAAGCTATTTAAAACCACAAAAGTAAGGATTCATGTAAAATATTTACCATGGATTAGAAAAGACACGAACATAATGAAAACAAATTCAGTTGTAGGAATTAGCCTCTTTGCTGAAGGAAGGTAGCCACTGGGTCTGACTATACTATTACTCCAGTTCCTCAGACTTAGCTCCTTTTTTTGAATTGGAGTGTTCCCACAATTACTGCATGCTGTTCTGCCACTAGTTTCACACTGTATGATTTCACTAATTTCAAATTCATCCATTTTAATATAGTGGCAGTTGGCAGTGCCCTCCTAACCTCCTGTCACCCAAGCAGAAGCAATGTGGAGCGATCAGAAAGACTGGACCTCGGTATTTTCCGGATGTCTACTTCTGTAGTGAGCATCACAGAAGGCAACCATTTTCAGAGGTGGTAGCCATTTTGAATTTCCCAAAGGGCAAAAAGCACTTCGGAACATGGCTTTCTGGGGGGGGGGGGGATGGTGGCCACTTCAATTCTCTTCCTGCAAAAGAATTTCACTTCATTTCTGAAATGCAACTGGGGGAAAAAACAAACCATCTGATTTCAAGGTGGCTGAAAGAGATGAGAAATGGCTATTGTCAGTTCATTCAGGCCTATCCTACACTTGTCTACTCAAAAGTAAGTCCCACTGAATTCAATGGGGATCACTCACAGTTGTGGGTACAGAATTGAAGCCTTAAAGTGCTGTATCTAAAGGAATTCTTACCAGTCTTTGTATGGACGGAAATCTATTTGAGACAGTTCCTCAAAAATCCAAGAGACTTCCACTCTCGGTTTGGGGGGGGGGGAAACCACTGTAAAAAGTGACAGGCGATAAAGTACAATTAAAACTTAGAGCGCAAGCAATAAGAAGTGACAAAGCATGCATAATCATGAGATGAATGACCTCGACGGCCAGATGAGGAGAAAGCAAGGAAAAACCAAGGTCAATTATCAGAACTGCTAATTTTAATGCCGTAATTAATAATGAACATTTCAAGAAAGAATGCTTAAAGTATAATGGTATCCGAGTATCAAAACCTGTTAAATGCCAAAGTTATGCAATTTATGCAAATTAAAATGATAAGAAGAGACAATTACGGTTTATAATTAACAGATAAATACAAATGATCCCACGATGAAGGTCTTGGCTTCTCCTCTGTCTTATGAGACAATGTAATTGATTTTTATAAATGCTAATTTATATGCTCTGTTAACCATTCACAGGCTGTAATATCATTTATTAAATTAAAGAAAAATAGGCTTGTGGGCCAAGATAATACCTGATTTTAAAAAAATCTTATGGATAAAAATGAAGCGGGGTTGCTAGATAGAGAGAGGATATTTGGAAAATAAAGTAGTTTACATTTATTCTATAGTCTGGGTTTTGTATCTTTCTTTTCCTTGGAAGAATACTTTGCTGAGGTTTCTTCTTTTTACTATCTTGGAATATAACAATGAGAAAAAGCAAATAATAATATTTTTTTTAAAAATCAATTAAATCTGCATGTTAGACAGCAGATAATAGAATAATTTTCAGATTTCTAAAGCATTCAATAATGATGAGATTATATCAATGTGTACTTGACTCTAGAACTGTAGGTAAAGGTAAAGGGACCCCTGACCATTATGTCCAGTCGCGGATGACTCTGGAGTTGCAGCGCTCATCTCGCTTTACTGGCCGAGGGAGCTGGCGTACAGCTTCGGGTCATGTGGTGAAACCAGAGCAGCGCATGGAAATGCTGTTTACCTTCCCGCCGGAGCGGTACCTATTTATCTACTTGCACTTTGACGTGCTTTCAAACTGCTAGGTTGGCAGGAGCAGGGACTGAGCAACGGGAGCTCACCCCGTCATGGGGATTCGAACCGCCAACCTTCTGATCGGCAAGCCCTAGGCTCTGTGGTTTAACCCACAGCGCCACCCGCGTCCTTAGAACTGTAGGTACTTGGGAACAAATCCCCTTGACCTCACTAGGGGATTCTAGCATGAGTGCAGAGGATGAAACTTTCACACTTTCACAAAGGCACAGTAAGAATCATCAGGGCTTTGTGAATTATATGATTCTACAATCACAGAATTCAGCACCCTGAGAATCTTAGCTTGCTTTTAAAAATAAGTTAGCAGCCCTTCTGGCTCTAAAAGCCTTAAAAATGTCATAGGTGGTGTGTAGTGAACTTTCAGAAGCTATTGGAGGGGCTGAACAAGATTTGCCATAAGCAGGGGGTGAGTTTCAGTGCCACGTGATCCCAGCCAAGTGCTGAACAATTTGAGTTCAGGATCTGAGGTTAGAGACACACTGTACTTTGAAAGCACATCTTCAAATCCCCCTGGAAACTGTAGTTTGCTAAGGGTGCTGGGGACTGTAACTCTGTGAGAGATAAATGTAGCTCTGTGAGAGTTCTAGGTGGGTAATGTGCTTTAAATGTATTGTTGCACGCCACTCCAATATCCAAATGGTGCAGGATTCCAGGGGTTCCAGGCACTTATCCAGGGTTCGGTTTCCTCAGAATGAGGAGTCTCAGCAGAGACTGTGGTGTCTTTATCATAGATGGCTTAGCTTAAGGTTGCCATGTTTCAAAAAGTTGGCCAAGCTGGTTGAGCTTTTTTCTTTTTCTTTTTCTAAATCACCATCAAAACACCATCAAGTCATGATTTCATGCAGAAATCAAGCAGTTGAGAGATGCAGGCCCGCCTATTTGCTCGCTTGCACAGAGCCTTTGTTACTTGCATGACCTATACTTTGGGGGCCCTTGCCTGGATCCAAGAATTAGAAGGGACTCAGGCAAACATCCTACACCTCCCCCCCAAAAAAACCTCACAACACTATGGTGTGTATGCAGCCTTAAAGTGGTCCAAATTGTCTGCCAGTCAACACTAAACTCCAGCATTGTTTTCTTCATCTTAATTTGCACGTGCAACCTTGTTAGCTCCTTCTACAAGTCTGGCATACAGTGGCAAATGTATTTTTGGCTGTCCTAATAATTGCAATTACTTAACATTATTCAAATTAAGGATGGGAAAGTCATTTGTGGTTTTTAAAGAAACTCAATTAGGCAGGTCTTTACAGGGCCACAACAGGAAGGGCAAGTCCCCTTTCTTCCCTCATTTAAGGAGGAGTATGGGATCCCAGCTTGGGTGTGGAGGAATAATAGTCAGGATAAATTATCTCCTGCTGCAAGCAAGTAAGTAGGAGGGGTACAGGAGGAGACTAGGAGGGGTAGGTGAGGTCACAGCTCTGCCTCTCCCAAGCTTCATCCTGTGAATCTAGTTGTACACGTGAGATAAGATGTTCCTTTTATTTGTCAATAGGAGAAGCTCCTATATTGTATCAAGCTCCCTTACATTGTTGCTTAAGCAAAGGAACTTGGGAGAAGGAATAGGGAAGGAGATGAGGGTGATAACTTGGATGCCCAGCTTCTGTGTAATATCTCTTGGTGCTGTTATTACTGTTTTCACCTGATTTAGCAGCTGCACTGCTGGTGTGGAAGGTGAAGTGGTGCTTGCCCAGAGGGGCTGTAATTTACATTTGGTGCATGAAAGAGGCATAGGGAGATGAGATGGTTGGACGAGTCAAGTGGCCCTTGTGGAAAATGAGAGCAGAGTGGTTCAGCAAAGGAGCAAGAAGTGGGCCATTTAGGAGGGACTTAAAGGAAGCGAGGAAATTGTTTGGACAACTAGAATGTAGGAAAGGCACAGGGGGGAAAGAATGGAAGAAAAGAAGAACAAAAAAGTGGGGCTTGGCAGTTTACTAGTTTGTGCACATGGTTCCAGGCATGGGAGGGTCCATGCATTAGTGTTTCTGGTGGACTCCCTCCAAGGCCAATGGTCCACTAGAGCCTACCTGCTCTGGTGATGGCACTGCTCCTTAAAATGATGCTGGGTAGCAGTTAGTGGGGTGGGGCACTTGCTTGACCTCCTGTCACTGACATTATTGTGGGGAGGGAGAGGGAAGAGGTGGTGGCAAGGTCAGTTTGGTGTAAACACCCCAGCAGAGCTAATCTGGTGCTCCTACCAGTGTGTTTGCACTGTACCAGTTTTGACCTTTCCCTTCTTGGTAATATGCAGTGATGCTGGTGACGGGAGGTCAGGTAAGTGTCATAACTCCCACTACCGGTGGCCACCATTTTAAAATCCCATAGTGCTCATGGCTTAGTGTTGTTCCAGGGCAGGGGTAGCCAGCATGGTGTCCTCCATATGTTGTTGGACTACAACTCCTATCATCCCTGATCATTGATAGTACTGGTTGAATCTGATGGGGGCTGGCATTCAACAACATTTGGAGACTCCTACATTGGCCATACCCCTCCAGGGCATTTGGGGGGATTTAAATGGCTGCCATCCTGGTTCTTAGTGGGGGAGAATCAAAGGATAGGCATTGGTAGTGAACAGTGCTAGCATGCTTGGGCCCTAACTACTGTCATAAGATGCCTCATGTTAACACTGGGCCTATTGGTGAGAAAGAGCTGAAGTATCAGGAGAGACAAGGCTATGGTTTGAGACAAGCAATTTCTTTCAAAGAGTTGAGGCATCACTTCCTGTGCAGTACGCAAACCTTATTATTTCTCCCACTCTTGTTCCTCGTCAAGTAGACTTCTGTTAGGCCTCTTCATTTCTTGGGGAAAAATATTGTCTCTCTCCAGGCATAGTCAAAGGCAGAGAAATAGAGCTTTGAAATGCCAGAATAGAAACTTGATGTGTTTGGAATGTGAGTGTGGAGGTTCTATCAGTGCCTGTGTGGATAAACTGTCATCCTGTAGGAAAGGGATTCCTCTATTTGGTGTTGGGAGAGCTTTCGGTTCAAAACTTTAAGATTTAATTGTTTGTAATTTAAAAGACTGCAAAGTGCTTCATCACTACGCAAGATGAAAGCCCTGAAATTCATAACTGATATCAAAGCCTCTGCCCCCAGACTGAGACATAAGAGAAGAGCTTTGATATGACAAAACCAAAGAAGCAAGTAGAGGAGCATGAAAGCAACCCTGCTGGATCAAACCAAAGACCTATCTAGTCCAGCATTCTGTTCTCACAGTGGGCAGCCAGATGCCTATGGGAAGCCCAAAAGCAGGACGTGAGTGCAATAGCATTCTCCTGCTTGTGATCCCAAGAAACTGGTATTCATAGGTATACTGTTACTGGTGCTGGAGGTAATGCATCCATCATGAATCCCATATCCTTTTTCAAAGCCATCCAAGCTGATGACCATCCCTATATCTTTTCTTAGCAAATTCCATAAACACTGTATGAAGAAGAACACTTCACCATCATCTTATTTATATCCCACCTTTCTTCTATCGGGGAACCCTGAGGCTCCCAGGCAGTCACCCACCCATTGTCAGGAATGTGCCCCCCCCCCCGCATAGCTGACCCAGATCTGCTTATCTTGAGTAGGTTGAAGACCACATGTTGTCTTCAGTGCCCACCCTGGGACCTCTTCTCTCTTTCGAATCTCCCAGCTTTCTGCTTAACTGGATGACCATGGGCCATCTACTTTCTATATACCATGCATAATTTTATACATTTTTATCAAAGCCCTTCTTCTTCACTCTTCGCCCCCCTCAAAAAAATAAAAATAAAACACCAAACTTTATAACCTGAAAGGCCTATAAGAAGTGCTGCTGCTGCTACCACCCAGAAGGACCCCCCTGCTCAGCGCCTGAGGGCCCCAGTCCTGCCACTCACCACTTGGCCTAGGGCGAGGCCTGATGAGCTCTATAAAGGACTGCTGCCGCCGCTGCTGCTAGGCAGTGAGGGCTCCATTTTGTTTTGTTTTTTTGGTTAAATTGCTGTTATTTTTTACTTATGTCATTTTAAACTGTGATATTAATGCTGTATTCTTAGTTTTAGATTTTTATTTATGTGGAAATTGTTTTCCACTTGGTTGTGTATTTTTTTTAATGTGGTTTATTTATTTATGACTTTTGTAATTATGTAAATCTTGTCGTGTTGTAAGCCGCCTTGAGCATTGTTTTTAACTGTGGAAAGGCAGCATCCGAATAAAAAATGATGATGATGATGATGATGATGATGATAACCTTTCCTGAAGTTGCTCTACCCCCTTGAGCACCAGTCATTTCAGTTGCCCTTTTCTGAACCTTTCCCAGCTCTACTATATCCTTTTGGATGTTCAGTGACAAGAGCTGCATGCAGTAGTCCAAGTGTGGTTGTACCATAGATTTGTAAGATGCCATTATGATCTTGGCAGTTTTATTTTTTTATCCATTTCCTAATGATTCCTTGCATGGCGTTCATTATTTCTCACAGCAACCACACACTGGGTCAACATTTTGTTTGAGGGATTTTATCATCCGATTGGAAAAGCTGACAAATAGTAACAAATAATGTGTTGTTACAGTTTTCACATTTGTAAATTGACCCACAACTCACAGTTCCATAGTTATGATAAAAAAAACCCCAAAACAAATCATAGCTGTCAAGTTTCAGATTTGAAAATAAGGGATCAGCAGTCTCCCCTATCCCGGGGACAGTCACATGTCAGTGGTGGGCGGAGTCAGAAGCAAAAGTGGGCGGAGCATCAATGTAAACTCCAAGCGGGCTCGGGCTCGGAGCGGAGCAAAGAGGAGGGCAGCCAGCAAAGAGGAGGGCAGCCATGTGCTCCGTGCGATGGAGCCCCATCGTCTTCTTGTCTGATCCCATCAAAACAGGACAGGAAGCAGCAGCTGCTCAAAGGCAGCCAGGCTCCGCCCGCCAGCTAACCCTATTGGCCGGCTGACAGGCTCGGCGGCAACAGATAGGGGCTGATGCAGGGGGAGGAATACACCCCCCTGTAAGCACGGGAAACGGCTCCCACTTGCTTTGAGGGCTGAGGCTTTTCTCTCCAAGTAGGCGAGGTCTTCCTACCCAGTCCCTGGCCAGCAGGGGAGGAGCTGCTTCCATTAAAAACGGGAAATTTAAGGGAAATAAAAAATAAGGGAGAGCAGCGGGAAACTGCTTGAAATAAGGGAGAATCCCGGGGAAAACGGGATACTTGACAGCACTGAAACAAATCATATCCGTATCACAAGCAGACTTAGCTACAGCTGTACTCATCAACTATCAGTAACCGGAAAACGAACTTCATGGTAAACAAGAAAGGGAGAGTAAATCCATATGCCCCTTGCCATGTGCTAGCATGGAGAGTCAAGGGACATGCACTGCCTGCTGGGTGTTTTGTGAAGTTGGGTGTGACTCAGATCAATATTTAGTGCAAATGGTATATGAGTGTTGAAGGTTGAAATGACTACATTGCAAGGCTGGCTGTTCCGTCCATATGTCATATTGGCATGTGCAGATAGCCAAATGCTTGTTCCCTACTTAGCACAGAGATGTTCACCCTGGATTGACCTCTAACCTTGTTTGAATTTGTGTGTGGTGGATCAAATTTCTCATACGTTACTTTTGCCAGCATATTCATTTCTACACACACTTGCCCTAATCAATGCATTTTTGTAAACATTGGTTGTAGAATTGCAGCACAAAATCGGGTAAGTGACGTTTTTGAAGGATGACTGTGTTTCAGTTCTCATAATGTTTCAGAAAGTGAGAATGGGATAGATTTGGCTTTAAATGTGAACTGAATCCCATCCCTAGTGGAGACACCCCTGGCTTTTGTGTGGCTGGCATCTAGTCAACTGTGCAAAGGTAAGAGTCACATCCATTGCCCCACCCTAGGGAACATAGTCCTTGGGCTGAAAATAGGTTTTTCCACCCCTGGTTTAAATACATCACCAGTTGCATTTGATGCCTTCCAAGCTGTACATTAGTATCTATTTTGGATGCTGAAAGTACATTGACCACATCACTTCTATCCTGCATAGAGGCCGTAGAAACTGGTGTACCCCTGATGTCAATGAAGACATTTTGAATTTGTCATTTGCCTTGACTTTCCTAAATCCCCACACTTGAATGTGATGCCCTGGTGTCTAGTCAAACAGATGGAACGATGAGGTTCAAATGCAGGCATATTAGGTAGGTTTTGAAACCTGGTGTTTAAAATTGGGCTATCCAATGGGCAGTGCAATGGCTTGCACACCTCTTTGAGAATCGGAACCACCTTAAAGTTTCTGCTTATAAATATTGAGTGAATCACTTTGCACACAGAAGGTAGTCAAGAGTTGACAGGCCCCTAACATGACCTCTATGGTTTGGAGTGTGTGTGCTTAGGGATGGCAGGCTCTTTCCCCTTTAGGCTCCTCTCTAATGACAAACCATGGTGAAAGTGAAAAAAAGTTTGTGGGGAAGGCGAGGGGCTGCATGTACACAGACACTTGTGCATGTGCTTTGTGCTCACTGAACTGCAGGCAATCTCTTCAATATTACTATTCAGACACAGAAATGCAGATTTTTCTCTAAATCTGTTGTCCTTAAACTTTAGAGTGCTGAATCTGCTATGAACTGTTCCGATCATCACAAATCATGCATTTCATGGTGACGTGTTTTCCTTTGAAATACGATCTATTGACTTTGTTCCAGCTGGGTTTTAATTAGCTTCTTGAATAGCCAAAGGTATTAAGCTTCAAGAGTTTGAGCAAATGATTGCATTCTTTAACCTTTAAGGATCCTATTTGTCCCTTTCAGCTACAGATTTAAAGCTCCACTCCCTTTGTATAACCAAGCGATACTGCTCTAAAACAATGTGGAGAGCATTATTAATAACCATCAATCATGAAGTGCATGTTCAAGGTTTCGTTACTTTAGCAGCACCTAGACATCTCGATGATTAATATCCAATTATAAACAATCGGTATTGGCCTTAAATTCTTCAACGTCATCCTGAATTCCATGAAAGAATGCATATGGCAAGTTCTTCAGGCTTGTATTATTCTTAGCTCAATACTTACAAACATTTTTGCCCAAATGCTGAATTCACATGTTGTTTTGTAGTCTTTGTTTATTGCTTTCATCTTCACTGAATAAATGCTGGCACCTTTACACCCCAAAATGACAGAGCACCTTTGACCATGCCACTGTCACAATTATGTTTGTGGTTTTAAAATACACATTTACAACATGTGTGACTTGGTGGAAGTTCATTTCTGTAACGTATTGTTGCATGCCACCCCAATCTCTGAGTAGTGTAAGATTCCAGGATTCATATTTCCTTTTCGAATGAGGCACAGTGGAGACTGCAGAGTCTTTATGACATATGGTTTATTTACACATATTTACTACCTGAGCCTACAATGGAGGGGCTCACAACATCAATACCCCAAGAAGGCCACAGCGACAGCCTTGGATTCAAACAAAAAGCAAACTTTGCTCTGACTCTCTTCAGCTTGCTGCTTTTCCCTCTAGCTCAAATCACTGCATATTCTCTGCCCTCAACTCTGGCTTTGTCCTTCTAACTTAACTGCAAGTTGGGGGTGCCCCCCTTTGCCATCTCAGTCCCTTATTGGCCCAGCACTCAGCATGAAACTAGCCTGGCTTATAGTTTAACACTTGCTGGATCTAGGGGTTAGAAGGGTTTCAGCATACAGCCTACTTCCCCTACCCCAACCTCATAAAAATATACACCACCTGTTATGTGTGACATGATAGTGGTTTAAAAATTAAATTAAAAATTCAGTGGGGAGACTGAACAGAGAGAAATCCTCTGAAAAGATTAGAACTCAGTGATGCAGTGAAATTGACTGGCATCTGGGACATACAAAAGGAAACGTTTCATTATGCTCCCTCTATACAATTGTCTTATAGAACTACTACAAAACTGGGGTGGTGAGGAGCATAAGCCTTCCTCAGATGACAATTCAGAGAACAGTAGAAAAAGGCAGGTTACAGGTCACATGGTTGGCCTGTATGCTCATGGGCTTTTTTCAATAGACCAGATCATCATGTGGATATCTAGCTAATATGTCCCAGTAAACATAGAGATAATTGAGATGATTGGCTACATTGTCCTATAGCAGCTATTTCTTCTTAAAAAAACAGTAGGGACTGAGAGTTCCTGGCCTAAGAGTGTGTTTTGGCCCCAATCCTGCCCACACTTCTGGCTTGAGCCTGGACAACATGCTTTTGAAAGTCAGTATTCAGTTCTTATTTTCTCTCTGTCCTATGCATAAAAAGACAAGCAAATTGATGCAGCCTGTACCCTTCTATACAAGGTATTGGTTGCGAAAAGTGCTGATGCTGTCAGCCCCCAAAATCAACAACATGTACTGGGAAATGTCCTGAAGTTGTAAGGAAAAACACTGGATTTCACAACTCTTTAGAAGCATACACGGTGTCCTTTGAAAGAAAGCACACTTCCTGTTCAGGAGCAGTAGCCTGGTACTGTTGCTAAATCTTTTGCTTCGAAATGCTCAGATGCCTTTGCCTGCTGGGTTGGCAGCTGAAAAATGCTTTGATTAAGGTGCAGGGCTTCTGCCTGCTGGCCGTAAATAATATTTAAAGCTGGTACTTGACATTGCCACTAACACTGTGTTCTTGCTCATCCAACTAGACTTCTTTATAATAGCATAGCTTCTCAAAAGGATGTCCTTAAATGCCTGAAGCAAAACTACCATAAGCCTACTAGGGAAAGAGCCCTGTGTTCTTCTACTTCATCCCAGTCTTTCCAAGTCATCAACTACACCCCTATAACTCAGAACTGATTTGTCCTGAATTTTGGCAGTGGATTCCAAAGTGCCGATGAAATCCCAAATTGCCTGTGTGGCCAGGAATATTGATGACTAACTTAGGCTGGTTCACCAGCTACAGCTATTTCTGGACCTGGACTACTGCAAAGGACACTTAGTGGGGCTGCCCTTTACTATCCTGAAGCTGTGGCTAGTGCAGAATGTAGCTTATAGGTTGGTGAGTGGGGCAGACCAATGGGACCATGTGTCATTGGTCCTGAAAGCCCTGCAGTGTCTGCGAGTGAGTGATCAGGTCCAATTCAAGATTCTAGTACTAGCATATAAAGCCCTAAACAGCTTGGGACCTAAAAGGTTACCACCTCCAGTATCAGCCATCTTGGGCCCTAAAGTTGACAAGGGAAGCCCAGTTGGTTCTGCTGGTGGTGGTGTGTGCTGCCTGGATGGCAGTGACCCATGACAGGGTCTTCTTGGTGGTGGATCCCCATTTGTAGAATTCCCACCCTGGTGAAGTGTGTCTGTTTCCCACTTTATCAGCATTTGATGGCTGACATATACAGTTCCCAGCAAATTAGATTTTTTTTTTTTTTTTTTTGCCTTGCCTCCTGGAAAAGACACTCTAGTCAAACAGAAGCACTTTTCACTATGAATTGCCAAATTCCAGCACATACAGAAACATAGCAATAGCATTCTGTTTTCAAGGGTGCCTGCCTAGATGCCTCTCAGAAACTCACCAGCAGGGCATGAAGGCTACAGATATTCTTGGTTCTTTGTCCCCAGCACCAGTTATTCAGTGTTATAAAGCCCTCTGACTATTGAGGACATATTTACAGTCAGTGGAAGTGAGGAACAGGTTAAAGGATTTAGATTTGGTGGACAGAGTGCCTGAAGAACTATGGATGGAGGCTTGTAACATTATACAGGAAGCAGCAACGAAAACCATCCCAATGAAAAGGAAATGCAAGAAAGCAAAGTGGCTGTCCAATGAGGCCTTACAAATAGCGGGGGAGAGAAGGCAAGCAAAATGCGAGGGAGATCATGAAAGATACAGGAAACTGAATGCAGATTTCCAAAAAATAGCAAGGAGAGACAAGAGGGCCTTCTTAAACAAGCAATGCAAAGAAATAGAGGAAAACAACAGAATGGGAAAAAACCAGAGATCTGTTCAAGAAAATTGGAGATATGAAAGGAATATTTCGTACAAAGATTTAAGATAAAGGACAAAAGTGGAAAGGACCTAACAGAAGCAGAAGACATCAACATCAAAAAAACTAAGATCATGGCCACTGGTCCCATCACCTCCTGGCAAATAGAAGGGGAAGAAATGGAGGCAGTGAGAGATTTTACTTTCTTGGGCTCCATGATCACTGCAGATGGTGACAGCAGTCATGAAATTAGAAGATGCCTGCTTCTTGGGAGAAAAGGAATGACAAACCTAGACAGCATCTTAAAAAGCAGAGACATCACCTTGCCGACAAAGGTCCGTATAGTTAAAGCTATGGTTTTCCCAGTAGTGATGTATGGAAGTGAGAGCTGGGCCATAAAGAAGGCTGATCGCTGAAGAATTGATGCTTTTGAATTATGGTGCTGGAGGAGACTCTTGAGAGTCCCATGGACTTCAAGAAGATCAAACCTATCCATTCTTAAGGAAATTAGCCCTGAGTGCTCACTGGAAGGACTGATCCTGAAGCTGAGGCTCCAATACTTTGGCCACCTCATGAGAAGAGAAGACTCCCTGGAAAAGACCCTGATGTTGGGAAAGATTGAGGGCACAAGGAGAAGGGGACGACAGAGGACGAGATGGTTGGACAGTGTTCTCAAAGCTACTAACATGAGTTTGACCAAACTGCGGGAGGCAGTGGAAGACAGGAGTGCCTGGTGTGCTCTGGTCCATGGGGGTCACGAAGAGTCAGACACAACTAAACGACTAAATAACAACAGTGTCTTATATGGGGGTTACATTCCAGGGAAGTTGTGCATATGCAAAAATGTGTATACATCCCCTTGGAACCAACCCCATCCTTACCTTTCTGGAGCCATGTGCTGAGCAAGACTTACCCTCCAAGCAAAGCAGGGAGCTTCTAAACCTTGATTACCAGGGTCTGGGATGCTCTTATGTGGGCTCTGGGATGCTGTCACGAGTGCTGCCCTCAAGTGCTGGGTTGCTGTCCAAATCCCAAATCTTGTGAGAGCATCCCAGAGCCTATGCAAGAAAACCCCAGAGCCCATTTAAGCAAGACTGAGAGTTTAAAAGGTATTTCCAGCTCAGAAAAGCCCTGATTTGTGTGATTTCAACCAGCCACCGTTCAATCATGTGAAATCACACATTAAACACACACAAGTTGTAAGCATACTGTATTTCTCTGAATATGGAGGACATATAATCCCTTATATCATAATTATTTATTGTTCTGAATGTGAAGGACCTATATCACTAGCATCTGTGAATTTGCCTGATCATGTTTTAAGTCCATTTAAGCTCATGATCATCATAATAACTTGTGGAAGCAAATCCTGAAAGTTAACCATTGTACAGCATCAGGTACTCTCCCTACACGATTCATTAGCAGTTTTAAATTACTATTCTATATAGTTCTCTGTGGAATTGGACCTCCAGAGCATATACATCTCATTTCGGTTTCCTAAGTACTAACCTTGGAGCAGTGCTCTACCCCCAGTTGTGCAGTAGTTACACTAGTATTGATTGACATCACTTATTCCACCCAACCTCGCCCATCCTCACTTTCAACTTTGTTCTCTTTTTACCCCAGAGATTGATCCAAGCTGTTCAGAAAGACTCAAAGCTAATGAGTGTCACGCTTTGTTGCTACCCTGTATGCTGAAGCATGGCGAAAAGAATCTGTTTAGCCATCCTTATAAATGCTAATGAGTTCTTGCAGATGATACTTTCATTTTAATACAGGTGTATTGTTAAATCTTGGATCTCTGAGCCCTGCCTGTACAATTTTTATATGTCTTTGTAATAATAAAAAATAGGCAGTAAACCAGCAGTCGCAAGGTAAATTGCAATGGATGGAAGCAAAAACGCTTTGTGTCCAAAGATATTGGTGTCCTAAGAGAGTCTGCCCTGCACTGGCAAAATGCCAGGGGTTCAGTGGCTTCTTACAACTGTACCTCATAAACTTTTACATGAAAGGACTAAAGCCTATTCCCCCCTGCTATTTGCAAAGGAGCAACAAGGAATAAAATTCGAAAGTGATGTTCAGATTAGTAATCACCCTCCACTGTGATGGGCTTAAGCAAAGTCAGGTCAAGAAAGAGGAAGACAATTATCCAAGTGTACGTCAGGGACTGGGCAGAGGAGGAATGGTGGAGACCACCTCCCCAGCTTGACCCTTCCAGAGAAGAAGAAGACAGTTGAGAATTACAACAGGGGTTTGAGGGAGGTCACAGCTCAGAGGCAGATGAGAGGAAAGGCCGGGAAATAATGGGAAAGGAGGAGGAAGAAGAGGAGGAGGAGGAACAAGAAGCACCAGGGCAGTGACAGCTGATGGACTCTTGTCTTTAGAAAGCATTCCAGACCCTCCCTCCCAGAACACAGCGGGTCTTGAAAGTAGGAGAGCAAAGAGCTCAAAGGCAGAGGGCACTTTTCATCACCTGTAGCAATGACTCATGAGGAAGTGAGAGAGACAGAAGGGATGGAGATTCACTTGGGGCAATGCTGCATTCCCAAGCCTCTCTCTGTGAATATTGAATAAAAGCAGATGGTAAGGACTTTTCCTTCTCTTGTCCGTTCCTGGCAACCTGCCAGGGGGTTGGTTCCTCTGCCGCCTGACAGTGTATCATGGAAGAGTCCTAACCCAGTATTTTGGTCTAGGTTCCATGGCCGAGTCCCATGATGGACCGCTCAGTGCATGGTGATGGCAGCATGAAGGTGAGGCGAACAATGATGGATGTTTTAGGTGAGGGCTGGACTAGATGACCCTTGGGTCCCTTCCAACTCTATGATTCTATGATAGAGTCTGTGAGGTGGACAGCAGAGGAGCCTCCATGGTAAAGAAGACTCAAGAAGAGGCCCGAGGACATACACAGGCAGGCAGGGGGCAGGCAGATACCCGGGCTGCAACTGGAATGTGGAGGGAGGGAAATGGGAAGGGCAAACGTCTTCTAGAGGTAAAGGCAGCTGGGAGAGCTGGGATAATTGGAGGGAGGTAGGCAGCTCAAGCAAGGGGTTGGGAGCTTGGTAAGGGAGGGAGGAGGGTTGGTGACAGGAGCATTTGCCAGAAATGGGATGGGGGAGGCAAGGAGTGGAAGTATGTGGGAGGAAGACGGGGCTAGAGTTGAGTGGGCTGAAGAGGACTTTGCATGGTGGGGTGAGCAGTCCTGCAAAGGTGGGTGCAGAGGGGAAAGGAGGAAATGGGCTGGGGTAATGGTCCGGTTTGGACAGGGCATGTCTGTATGTGTTGGGGAAAGGACCGCCTCTTTCTATATGAACCTATCCAGACCCTGAGATAATCTTCTGAGGCCCTCCTTCGTGTGCCTCCTCCTTGAGAGGTCTGGAGGCTGGCAACATGAGAATGGGCCTTCTCTGTAGTGGTTCCCCGTCTGTAATTTACTTTTGGGATATATACATATCTAACAAAAAATTGTTTTGTGTTAGTTAACCAGTAGGAGACATATTTTCTCTCTGGTCGATTGGTTCAGGTACATCAGAAACTGTTCTTTTTCTCATTCAGATAATGTAATTAGTGGGCTTATTGCAGGTAAAACAAGGAAACAGTTTTTAGCGACAGATTTAAGAGACCCCAGAGAATCCAGAAAGTATATGCAAGAGCCATTTCCTATACATCTCTTGAAACAGGATTAGAGAACCTGTGGTTGGACCTCCATTCTCACCATCGCTGACCATTGGCCATGCTGGCTGGAGCTGATGGGAACTGGAGTACAATAGTATGGGAAGCAGGATCAACAGCCATTTTAGGTTGTTTACTAAGCTAGTCCTTATGAAATATTATGCAGGAAATGCATTGTGAAAATGATAAAAGCAAATAAACATATGGAATATTGTCTAGCAATCTGCTGAAGCACATAATACATAGATACTAGCAGTTTAATTATCTCTTGCCTCCCATTACGAGCTGACTGACCCCAGGGGCTGTGCCTTAAATCTTTGTGGAAGCGATTATCAAGTCAATGTATCTAATTATGGTTGGGAGTATATGTATATTATATATATGTGTGTGTGTGTGTGTGTGTGTGTGTGTGTGTGTATTCTCTTCAGAAGGTTTTGGGCTCTCATTGTGTTTCTGAAAACAGACACGCATAAAGCATAGTTATTTGAATAGAGCATTTCAAATACATAATTTTTCCATACTTCAAGCCCACCAATGGGAATCCTTTTCTAACTAATCGAAATGAACACAAAATGTTGTATTGTTAAGCCTATAGCTAGAATCTGACAGAAAGTGCAATGGGAAAGACCTTGGAAAAAAGAGAAATGAGTTATGTTCCAAAGGTAAGGGATTTATGTATGGGTTTAAGTAGTTCCTTTGCACGACTAAAGCAAACTTTCTTGATTAATAACATTGTGATTAGTCCAGTCAATTATTTTATTGTGCTATGAGGATTGAACTATTCTGTGTGCATTTGAACCCGTCATAATGTAACATCCCTGAGACCACTGTCCATGCTTGACAAGACCTAGTGTGGCTATTGTTCCATGCATCTATGAACTGTGAGGTCCAGCATGCCCCCAAAACACTCTGGAATTTGTAGAACCTACTGCTAATCTAGGATTTTGGGGTGCCTGTTTATTTGGGATTAAATTATGGAACACCGTGGTTTATGAAGGTTGACTACCATCCCCCTTCTTGGCATCATAGGAACACAGGGAGCTGCCTTATATTGAACCATACTGCTGGTCCATCTAGCTGTGGTTGGCAGCAGCTCTCCAGAATTTCAGAAAGGAGACATGTCCTTCCCCTTGCTGTAAATGCCAGAAACTGAAGCTGGAACCTTCTGCAAGGAAAGCTGATATTCGATCACTGTGCTACCAGCTTTCACCCTTTTGCCATATAGGGAAGACTAAATGGTAGACAGTTGTTTTTATCTGAGGACCATGTTTGATTGAGACTGAAGATAACCTGTCTCTATTTGTGCTGTTTGTTTTAAGTTGAAATATTATTCTCTTTATCACAAGCTGCTCCAAGTAATGGAAGGAGCATTAGATTAGCGCAGGGTTAAAAGTGTTTTCTGCCACACAAATAAATAAATAAGCTCAGCTAAGGTGAAATCCCATCCTGTTGCTGAAACTCAGCGTGAGCTGGACTCCAACAGAAGCAACAGATTCAATCCTAACCTCCATTCTGTGTTCTTGAAGCAAGTTAGGACTGGGCTGAGGTATCCCTTTGCCAAGCTCCAGGAGTGGTGGGGGACGAACTCTGCCACTATGGAAGCCTCTGGGCTAGCAGTGTTCCTGTGAGGACAAGACAATCTAATGTCCCAAAACAGGGTGTTGTGGGACTGGAGAAAGGCTGGTCAAGAATCCACTGGAGGGTCTCAATTTCAGCTCTTTTGCTGTGCCAACCTTGACCTGGCACAACAACAACAACAAAAAGAAAAAAGAAAAAGAATCTCCTCCCCACCATATTCCACCCTAAGAGTCAATTTTAGGGCAGGGTGACTAGTTCTGCTGAACTGGGCGCTGAGCCTGGGGGGTGCCGCAGGATGCCACAACTATGATGTAGTGAATTGAGCAGAATGGAAGGTGAGAAGCAAGGGAGGGGCTCCCCTTGATCAGTAGGAGTCAGCAGAGCTTTGAACGCAGTGGTGGTTCTACCTCATTAACAGTCCCCAGGGATGGATGGCTGTGGGTAGGAATGCTCTTCACAAACAGGGGCGGAGGAAGGGGGGCAATGGGAGCGCACCACCCCCATTGGCGCGATCCCAGTGGGGTTCCATCACGGCTGCCCCTGCCTGCGCTGGGCATGCCCTGCCCCTGGGAGGTGTGCCAGCCCCGCCCCCGCCTGCTCCCCACCCCCTGTGCTGGAGAATGAAGCTCCACCACTGTGCACAAAGTAGTAATAGTAACTGCTACTACTAGTACCTCAGGTAGGATCTGCAACAAAATGATACTTTCCCAGGTTCAAAACAGTTCATTCAATTCCCAAACCCAACAAAATCAGTCATGATGCTCAGCCTTCATTGGCTTGTTTTGTGCTGTGGTGCATCATTTTTGTTAAACGCCTGGAGCACATCCCAGTAAGGCAACAATATAAACAGGTGAGAAGCCGTAAGCAAGCCAACAAACAAAAATGGAGACCAGCTTAAGGTTACCAGATTTTTTTTTAGTGAATCCAGAGACACTTTTCAACTTCAATGGTTCCAGTTACAGGTAGGTAGCCGTGTTGGTCTGCCATAGTCAAAACAAAATAAAATAAAAAAATTCCTTCCAGTAGCACCTTAGAGACCAACTAAGTTTGTTCTTAGTATGAGCTTTTGTGTGCATAGTGTGTATGCACACGAAAGCTCATACCAAGAACAAACTTAGTTGGTCTCTAAGGTGCTACTGCAAGGAATTTTTTATTTTATTTTGTTTCAACTTTTGATGGATTTTGTATTGGGACTGATTTGTAAATCTGGGGACTGTCCCCGGGAAACAGGGATGTCTGGTAACCTTAGACCAGCTGCCTAGGACTCTGGCAAGATAAAAAAAACTATGGCTATCAGAATGGAGGTCATCCTTAATTTCTTTCTTTTTTTAAAAAATAAAAATGCTTTATTTTAATGTTTCAAATTATAATACATACACATATTTCCGACAAAACATACACAACCTACAGACATTTTTCAACATCTTAAAAACCAAACACTCCATCATACTTTCCTTATCTTCATCACACTCTACCCACCACCTTCCAACACCCCACACCCCACCCTGTGCATGACTTCCAGTCAACTCAGCTATAATAATAATAATAGTGTGTTAGAAGAAAGAAAGAGGAGAATCATCCTTAATTTCAAGGAAAGTCAGGACACTCTGTTCTTTCAGAGTGTTTAGAGTGAATCTCTTTTGACCTGAGAATTTGTATGATTTACCTGCAACTCCAAAAGAGCTGGGAGGCACAGATGCATTATGTGAAATGCTTCACGATGAGGATTTATGTAACGACCGGGGAAGAAGGAAATGTGAAACCACTAGAAAACCATGTGCATGAAAGAAAAAGGATTAAAATGTGTTTGGCCTCGGATGTCTCTTTTATTATTATTGAGCCTTGCTTATACGATGAATGGACACGGGAGTAATCTCTCATGCCAACTCATATACAAAGGTTTTGGCAGCCTGTCAGGCTGGAAATAGTAGGTGCTTGCATTTGTAATTGCAGAATGAGCAAAGGCTCACGTACACGCATGCCGACATGTAAATGTGGCCTCGGAAGTTGGTTAGTGACAACAGGAACACTTTCAGCAGTGCCTGTCCGATGGAACAAAAGTGGGCTTCAGCATGGCCAACACGTTGTCCTCTGGGTTTCTGAGCCATCAGCAGCTTTGCCAAAATGCCAGAGAGTTGAAAAGGAGAGTTCATTGTTTCTGATGAAACATGCTGTGCTCCCTTGTCCAGTGCGTGCTTCGAGAAGTGAAAGCAAAAAGATCCTTTTCATAGCCATTATTCCCTCGATGCTGCCCGACTCCCTTCTCCCCGATTGTTTGGCAGCAAATGCTAGAGGCTTCCCTGATAAAATGATGTGGAGTTTGACTGAACTGCACATTCGACTGGACAGCTTGATTGGTTCATCACTAAGCCCCTTTCTTGAAAGTGGCCATGTTACACATAACCAAAAGGTGATGCTGATGATGGTAACAACAACAACAGCAACAACAACAACAACAACAACAACAACAACAACAACAACAACAAACCCAGATACTAAGAATATACTTGAAAAGTCTGGTGGAAACAAATGCACAGAAAAGTTTGCAGCAAAAATACTCAGTATTACTGGTAAATTGAAGGTTGTCTTTAATTGGGATAATTCATACTACATTTTCAAAGCCAGTTATCCATGCTGGCTGGGATTGATGGGAGTCCAACATCTGGAGAGCCACTATTCCCCCATCTCTGTCCTTATAAGTGGCCAGGGGAGACTCTTTAGGCAGGGAGTTGCAGTGGCAGGGCACCATCTCCAAGAACTTGATGGTCCTAGTTGCCCTCTTCTTTATGTTCCACTTCAAGCCAAAAAGGGTCATACCATGGAGAGTTCTGCATCTTATCAGAAGTCTATCAAGTGGTAGTAATGAATAGACTTCTCAGTAGAAGCACCCCACTGTCGTCTGCCAAGGAAGTTGGTTTTGTCAGTTCATTGTAACCAGTAGGGATGTAAGAAGGCAGCGATTTCCATTCTGACCTGCCTTCATCACAGTCAGTGGTGTTTCCGTTCCACTGCAGTTTGGTTTCTGCAAAATACTATTTTTTTTTACTCACTGACTGCTTTTTAACATAATTTATATAATTATTTACGTAATTTATGTAAGAGGCAGATGGAGCTCACCAATCTGGGAAGGTAGCCCATCTAGGAGAAGAAAAATTCTGATCCTAAACCAGGCATAGGCAAACTTGGCCCTCCAGATGCTTTGGGATTACAACTCCCATCATCCCTGATCACTGGTCCTGTTAGCTAGGGGTGATGGGAGTTGTAGTCCCAAAACATCTGGAGGGCCGAGTTTGCCTATGCCTGTCCTAAACCTCTACTGCTTTGCAGGATATCTTTGGGAGAAGAAAAGGCTACGGAGTAAACTCTACACAGATCCAGAGTGGAGTCCCTAAGATGGCTGAATGGCACCTTGTATGCCTCCTTCCAGCAACTCCTGCAGCCAAGCTGGTGCCAAACGTATTGCTCTGCTTTCCTTTGGACCACATCAGTGAGGTCACGTCTGGGCTGCCCAGGACCTCCATACACACTGCCAAAACTCGGGGAGGTCACTTTGATGCTGCTAACGCAGTGATTTTACTTCACTCCCAGAGGCGCAACTCCATTGTCTCTCGAGACTTGCCGTGCCAGTGCAGAACACTCACAAGCCATTAAACAAATCAGGGGGGAGGTGGCTAAAACTCTCCCAGTAGAATTATCCTGGTCATTTGGTAAAGCATTGGCTTTTATTTTACTTATGACTAGCGAGTGGTCCTTTTCCCTAAAAGCGTCCCACCTCCCAGGTGTCAGGACCACTCTCTATTAAAGAGCAACTGGAGCTAGACTGAGAAACTAGTTAGATGGTACCACAAGATATAAGCATAGTGAGGTACTTTGGCCTACAGCCTCAGGTGGAACGATTCTGAGGACAAAAACAATAAATCCATAGTGTCTGGCGTGGGTGTAGCCAGGATTTTTGTTAGGGAGGGCAGGCTTTTGTTGGGGGGGGAGAACATCAGATTTGTATTGGTTTTTATTGATTTTGATTGATTGGGGGGCAGCTGCCCCCCTGCTCCCCCTGGCTACGCCCTGGTGACTGGACCATCCATTGTGTGTACTATATATCAATAAGGAGAGCAGGGGCAACAAAGCTGTGAAAGAGGGGTTGAATACTGGTTAAAATAGTGCAAGGCATAAGGTGAAGGAGCGATTTTGAAAATTCTTTAATGTAGTGGATGGTTCCAATTCTATCTTGATGTACAGTATGGGATTAATATGAATCTATAATGTTTTGGTTCCTTACAGTATTGAAAATGAGAGTGAAGAGGAAATAAAGAGCTGGACATTACATTTTCCATCAAATGCACATAGCGCTTTGTTTTTCTGTTTGTCTGAGTTCACAATAGAGCTTTGAAGTGTACTTTCCATCACACCCTCCTCTCTTGAACTTCATCACAGTTCCAATTTGGTACCTTTTTTATTATTACCCACTACTTGCTTGCCAAAGTCAAAGTTGTCAGAGTCTATTTGATTTCCCTTCCTGGTACCTTATAATGGAAAGTTAGCTATTAAGAGACATCTACAGTGAATAGTTTCTAGATAGATGTTGAGGGTGTTTGTTTTGTTTTGTTTTTGTTTTTGCTCTGTTTTGGAAATGGCCCAATCAAAACTGTGTGCTTAATGTTCCATGGGACTTAAAAATGAACTATGGCTGGCCCTTTTATTTATTCATTCAGTTCCCCTGACAATTTCCTAACCGTTAGTTTTCATATTACATTTGAGCTTTCACATGTCATAAAAGCCACTTCTAGGAAACTAAGGAATATAGCACATGTTTAGTGCTCATTTCCATGTTATTTGATTCCAGAAAGAAAGAAAAAGCTGTTTACAGCCCCCTTAATCCAGGAAATCTCAAGAGTAAAGGGAAAAATTTGGGGCAGTATATTGGCATACAGTCCTTTCCTGCTGTTTTCAAGAGGGAACACTGCGAGTAACGACGTTGTCCAGTCGTTGATTCTTGCATCACACCGCACCCACTAGTGTGAATGAAATTTAACACAACATGCTGGCATATTGGTTTATTTAAGCCACAGTTCCATAACACAACGGGTGCTGCTTTGTGAAAGGAACATTCGAAAATGGGACAGAAGCATGAATAGTATAATCAGGAGAACTCAATACTCTCCATGGCCGAATGTACCCTAAGTTTACCCTACGTCCTACTAAATTTAACGGGACCTTCTCAAGCAAGTGCATACGATTGCAGCCATGCAACCAATACTCTCCATGGCCGAATGTACCCTAAGTTTGCCCTACGTCCTACTAAATTTAACGGGACCTTCCCAAGCAAGTGCATATGATTGCAGCCATGCAACCTAAGACTCCACTTTCTCTGTTACACACCACCCCAATCTCAGAGCAGTGCAAGATTCCAGAGGTATGAGGCACACTTACCAGGGTCAGTGTTTCCTTTTGCACAGTGGAAACTACAGTGTCTTTATGATATATGGTTTATTTACACATATATACAACCTGAGCCTACTGTGGTGGGGTTCAAAGCATTGCACTCAGAGTTTTCATCTCCCTCATGGCTGCAACGTTGGATCCCAAACTGTCAGCCAACATTGTGCTGTGACCCTCTTTCCTCCAGCTTGCAAACTGCTTCCCCAAACACAATTATTCCCCCTTTTTCTGACACCAGGCCACTGCAGATCTGACACTCCTCTCCTCCCAGCTCTGCATTGTCTTTTGCTAACTACCCAGAGCCCAGGGCGGAGTGCCACCCCTCTGCATGTGGCAGAGAGTGTTTGACTTCTTGATGGTTTCCTTGATGAGCCATCATCCTGACTTCATCAGGAAGCTGGCCTGGCTTACTTATTTAACATTGCTTATATTTTAACATGCTGAATTCAATGTCTGGCACCCCAGAAGCAAAATCTAGGCACTGCACAAACTTATAACAACTCAGAAGTCCCACCAAGGACAATGGGGCTTAGTTCCAAGGCCGTGTGCATAGGACTGTGGCTCTTGCTGGCTTTCTATCTTACTCGGTACCAAAAGGTATGGTAGGTTTTAACATCTCTAGCTCCAGAAACAAAGTGATTTCTAAAACAGAATGCAAGACTTTTAGTTAAATCCTGAGAAATGCCACAGGACAAAAGCTTTCACTATCTACTCCCAACACTGATACTATTCAGTATTTAAGATTCCACAGTTGCCTAAACAGCTCTCTCAGCTTAGAAAGCAAAGAGGGTTAACAAACTAATCCATTTGATCTGAAATAGGGATCGGTGCTCACTGGCACTGGTGCTCTACTCACACTTCTTCGTGTGTGTGTGTGTGTGTGTGTAATAAAACCAATTCTGTTTTTAAAAAGGAATAATGCTTGAGTTCTCTTGATGTTCAACTGTTGCCCACGAGGTGGCAGCCCAACGATTGTTTCTTGCAGAGTCTTTGCTGTGAAAGTGCATGGTTGCCCCTCAACAAATACCCAGTGTTCAGTAGCAGAACTAAACAGCTGGCAAATGACCACAGTCTTTCTCTCCCATGGTGGATAGGATAGGGGATGCTGGTTGGTTACATCAATTTCTGAGATGAGTTCAAATTCCAGTGTCACTTTGGTCCCTGAAAATCATCTGAACTAGGTACCTAAAGCAGTTGTTCAGCAAATCTAGTCCTGTAAGCTGCCTGGCAACCAAAACAATAGCCACTCTCCCTGTAGGTCTGTATTAAATATATAAATGGGTGCTGAGAATTCTGATGTTAATATTTTCCCCAGGCCTCTTTACTTTTTTTCAGTTTTCCAAGCTAGTTAGGTAATTTGGCTTCTCTGGAAAATAGGAATGCCCTAGTACAATGGCGAGACTTCATTTGTCCAATGTTGCATTTGAACTGGAGTTCAACAGGGTTCAGTTCTGAAATATGTGCCAGAGTAATTTTGTGCACTGGGCATTATTCAAGAAAACCATTTCTTCCCTTGTAGCACTACATGTTCGTTGGAGGTAGGCCATCCATTTCATACAGTATATTAAATCTAGGAATAGAATCATTTCAGGTGTCAGAATTATTCATCACCTTGTGTTAGCCCAGACCATGCTGTTTCCTGTTGGTCACTTTTCTGACTGAGCTGGCCTGGACCAGCTGTCTGTTTCGGATGACAAAGTTTGCTAGCCTCTCTGGTAGAAGCTTGACCTTATACGAACTCTTCTGGAACAACATTGGCTTCCAAATTTGAGAGCTGTGTTATTCTTTAAAGAGCCTCAGTAATCAATGGTGGCTGGTGCCCCATTGGGACTGGTAGGGCAGAAAGCAGGGAGGTCAACAGTAGGTGGAGTCAGAGCCAATGACAGTCAGAGTCAGCCAGCTCTAGTTTTGTCTCCATCCTGCTCCCTGCAAAGTTCTGCAAGGCCAACACAGACTAAGGAAGAGGATGCTGTCAGTGCCACTCCCTGGAATGGATTTTGGTAAGAAGGCAGGCAGATGCAAGTTGGCTAAGGGAAGAATGAAGTTGGTGGGGCAGGGCCCTGTTTGCACTAATGGACCAGGCCACTGGTCTTCAACAGGTGGGTCATGGCTTGATCCAAGGTGGGTCGCAACAGGAACACTGCCACTGTTGTGTATTGATTCAAGGGTTATGATATCTGTATTACTATTGTCTGTATTCACATTAGGGGAAAGTAACTGCCTTCCTGTTCCAGAAGGAACAGCTACTATTGGTTCATTCAAGTTGCTGCATTTGGATCCTCAGTCTTATTGGTTCCCACCAAAAGGCAGCTTTGTGATTGCTTGAGATTGTTCCCTCCAAAATGTATCCTCTACTGTCCCTATAAATGTATCTCCCTCTCCTCAGTTCCCCAGTCTTGTTTGTCTGAATGAAGAGTGTTACATGAAGAAGCTGTCTCCTGCCTGCTATGTCAGAGCTGAAATCACTTGCTGAATCACGATCCCCACGTTACAACAGCCACTATGCAAATTTATGGTAAAAGGTCTCTAAACAGGTTAAAAGTGGGTCCTGAAAAGGTTGACGACAGCTGGTCTAGACAGTAGAGTTTGGAATACCAATTCTGCACTGGCAGAAGCAACCAAGTATTCATACAGTCAGCAGAATTAAGTGGTAAGGCTGGACTGCACCATATCAGACTGTGTGTTTGTTTGTGTGTGTGTGTGTGTGTGAGAGAGAGAGAGAGAGCCTGTATCCTGAAGCAGAACAATAGAGGGAAATGTTGCAGTTGATTTTTCAGGTTGCCTCAAACAACCCTACTGCCGCAATCCTATACAGTGAGATTTTATAGGGTTACAGAGTAAAATCCTTTCCAAGGGAAGGGAAGCTATGGTGGCCACTCCTTTTATCAAGGCCCAAAATGCTGGTTTTCAGGACAGACTCTGAGCTGATTCTGCCCATTTAGTAGACGGAGGAATTAGTCAGTCTTGCCCCTCCAACTGGGGGTTTCCTCTGGCTCTTAGCTCTCTCTCTGTGATAGCAGGGGCAACCTAGAATGAGTGGAAGGCAAAGGACCGTGGATTAAGTGTATTCCTGCCAAAGTCCTGCCTGCTTTCCCCCAGGAACTGAATTATAAATGTAAGATGCTTGAGATTTATATTGGCATGGGGTGTGTGTGTAGTATCTTATATCTAACTCAAGTTTAAATTGTGCCTAATTACAGGACCCACAGGTGTACATAAACATACCTTAGATAATTGGTCCATCCAGCTCAGTTTTGTCTAGACTGTGTGGCTGTCTGACATGAGTCTTCCCCTGTCCTGAGATGCCAAGGATTGAATCTAAGATCTTTTGCCTGCAAAACATATATGCTACCACTGAGTTATGCTTGTAAATCAAGAGTGCTTTTATTTGTTTTATCAGTTTCTCCAATAAAGCTGTTTGCCAAGCTGCTCTTAAACCACACGTCTTTTCTTTGACTTCCAACTCCTGGCAATGCCTTGCCTTGCAACTAGTAACAAGAATGATAACATTTCCTTATAAGGTAAATTTGCATATAAACCATCAAAAATTGTTAGCAAAGTCAGGGGAAGTTTGACATCTATGACCTGTCCTAGAATATTTCAGTAAGGACTTCTCTGCGACAGGTTTACAGAAGGCTATTCCTACAAAGGAAATTATCACAGGTTTCCTGAAAAAAAATTATTTGAGCCACCATGACTTTTCTTTTGCAATGATGAGGTAAAATTGCCCAACTGCTGTGATGATCTGCTTCATATCAGTTTACTCTGTGAACTAAGCTCCACTAGGTTTCCATTCTATCCCTTTTCTATGGAACTGTTACTTTTGACCACTCACTTTTTCTGCAAAATCCAAACAATGTTGTCATCAAATTATTGCACCCCAGTATTCATACAGCAGTGTTTTCTCTTTTACGTTGTGTCCCTCCCACAAGTCTGATTTGTGGTAATTTTGAATGCTTGTTATCATCAAAAAAATTGCAATACATACTCTTCTAAGGAGGGAACAGCAATGTTTGGAGCAGTAGTTCAAACAGCTGTGCCCAGTTAAAGGCCCAAAACTACCTGCAAAAGTATCTGCAAATTAATTGTTTGACAGGCAGTAGGTCAGTATTAGGAGGAATATTTTATTGTGGAAAGATCAAATGCCAGGAGTCAAGATCCAATTATGAATTCTGGATTAGGGGCTTTTCCGCACCAGACTTTTCTGTAAGTTTGAGGCTTGCTTGAGTCCAGTTTTTCTAGCCATTGTCCATATCATGTTGCCCTCAACTAGACCCTATCTCACATTTTATTTTGTACAGTGAATTCGGATTCCCTAAAGTATAATAGTTTTAAATTTGTAAGATAAGATGTCTAGGGAATCTTGGCAAATGTTGATTGCTGCTTCCCTTTCTGAAAATCTTTCTGGATGTTAGTCTCAAGAGGCTGTATTCAACTAACACTAAATATAATTTCAGCATCAGTCTCCCCAGCTCTCAAATGTAGTTTTTCTGGGTTCCTGTGGAAAATTTCCCATTTGCAGGTCTTGGCTATTTTATTTCTTCTTTTTGATTGTAATTAAGGATTAACCCTATGTCAGTTTATTTTTGCATTGTATGGGAGAGGAGCTTTAATTTCATCTCATTCCTTTATTTTAATTTTTTATAATAAGATAGCATTATTTCATATTCTTTGGAAAGTGTGCTTTCATAGGAACATTACAATACTTCCATCATGGTGTTACAGTGGCTGGAAAAAGCTACATTGGTTCAGAGCTCCAGAATCTCTGTCCATTTTATATCTGCTTACAAGTTAGAGATAGAGCTAAAGGAACAACAAAAATCCAAATCAGTATTCCTTTTTCTATCAGTTAGTATCCATAAAAATTCACTAATTGCAATTTACAATAATGTCCAAGGGATACTAACGAAGATTTCTTTTCACTCAGCATTACATAACTTAATTACTCATCGGATTTGTACACATATCTGAAAAGTATACTGTCCTTCTGAAGCATGCTGAACAAACTTGTATGTTTACACCTGTGGTTTGTGTGACCTACTTTCCAGAATTTCCCCTCAAAGGAAAACCAGTCTCCCTGCATCTCATATGTTATGAAAGCAACCACAGATGATGGTGGGTGATGGCTGTGCTCTTATTGCTAGCTCATCTATATTCAGGTAAGTCCAAATACCCTTTCCTAGAATTGATGGGTACGGCATCTGAACCATTGTTTAAAATAGAGTAAAAAAAAATCAGCAAAAAGCCTGGCAGACAACATACAAGGGTACTTTCACCTCACATATTATTTTAGCTTTCAGTTCATATCCAGGCAAGCAATGCACCCCAAATCTTCTGGTCCTTCCAATGAGGGGCAATTGATTAATTAAAGAGGCTCCACATCTAGCCCTCCTAATACCACCCAATTTAGCTTCCCTTGATTCTAACACTACAAGTGTAAAGTGATGCATTTCAGCACTAAAAATATCTTAATTTCACATACAGTGGTACCTCGGGTTAAGAACTTAATTTGTTGTGGAGGTCCGTTCTTAACCTGAAACTGTTCTTAACCTGAGGTACAACTTTAGCTAATGGGGCCTCCTGCTGCCTCCGCCGCGCCTCCGCCACATGATTTCTGTTCTCATCCTGAAGCAAAGTTCTTAACCTGAGGTACTATTTCTGGGTTAGCAGAGTCTGTAACCTGAAGCGTCTGTAACCCGAGGTACCACTGTATATGCTCACGAGGTATGAACTGGTACTGACTGAGATCAGGAGTGAGACCTTGGGGTTGTAGTGGATAGCTTGATGAAGTTGTTGACCCAGTGTGCAGTTGTTGTTGTTGTTGTTGTTGTTATTATTATTATTATTATTATTATTTGAATTTATATACCACCCTATACCCGGAGGTCTCAGGGCGGTTCACAGAAAAGAGCAACATAAAAACCACAATATATATAATCAAAATAAAAACCACAAGCCAATAACACCCCCCCCAAAAAAAGAGCCACATTTTAAAAGAGCATAGGATGTCAATCAGATCAACCAAAGGCCTGGTTAAAAAGGAACATTTCTGCCTGGCACCTAAAGGTGTATAATGAAGGCAAATTCTATAGGGGTCATTATGGAAGGAGCTGAAAATAAAACTGCTGAGATCATAATGCCATATACAGATCTAGGATGCAACCACATTTGGAATACTGTGCGAGTTGGAAAAAGCTTCAGAAAATGGCAACCAAAGTGATCAAGCTTACTGCGTGACCTTAGGCTAGTCACTGTCTCTCAGCTTAGCCTACTTCAAAATGAATTTGTGACAGTAATATGGGAGAGCAGGGGAACTCTGCATGCCGCCCTTCAGCTCCTTAGAGGGAGGGTGGGATCTAAAGATATAAATAAAAATGAACAAATATATAACAGGTATGTTTATAACACTGGTTGAATGGGATGCTTGTCAAGGACTATGAGTGTTGCTGTTCTGTTCTGGTCTGCTGAGGGCGGCTCAGAAGTTGCAGAACTGTGGAGAGCACCAAGGGAGCAACATGTTCCAACGAAGGCTAATGGTAGAATGACCTCTTTTGAACCTCTGCCTACAGTCCACTTCTCCTGATACTAGATTATGCATTTAAAAGATGCTAACTAATCAAGTCAATGTAATTAGACACCTTATTATTTGTTTTAGTGTGGAGCAATGTAAGGTATGCAAGTGTGAAAGGCCTTCGCAATTTTTACCTTGAGGGCCTGAGGGAAAAAAAAAAATCCCCCCCCCCCAAATGAACATAACTGAACATGAGGGGAAGTATACTTTTTATTATGCTACTCTACAGTCCAACAGCAGCAATAAACAGGCTGGGTAAATAAAGGGGCCTTCTGATTTACAGATATTTTTGACCAATGAACCAGAGCTTGAATTTAGGCAAAATTCACACTGGTGACAGCACAATAAGTGTCTCAACAACTAAAATTGATCTGTAAAAATGTTTTGTGGAAAAATATGAGAGACATTACACACACTTTGTAAACCAAGAAAATCTTTAATAAGAAAAAAGAAAAGAAAAGCACTGCCTCTATTCAGATTGAACTGTATTCAAATGAATTTCTTGATAAGTTGTAATTCAGCAGTTTCATGCTGGAGTTTCCCATTGAAGTTCTCTTGTTCAAAGATGACCACCTTGAGGTCAGTAACAGAGTGTCCTAGTAAAGTGAAATGTCCCTCTCCTGGATTTTGAATACTGCTATTTCTGTTGTCTGATTTGTGTCCCATTGATTCTTTTGCATAGGGACTGGCCTCTTGATGGCATATATCAAATTTTCTGGCAGATGTTGACATGTATCACACTGGAAGATGAACAGGTGAACGAACTCTTGATGTTCTTGCTGACATTTGGTCCCGTAATTGTGCTGCCTGAGTAGATAAGACCAGACAGAATTGGCAACTGGGTTTGTTGTGGAATCTGGTCCCTGAGTTTGTACCTCTGAGACCTGTTGTTGCTGGTGAGCAGCTTATTGATTTGACTTGGTTTCTTACCTACCCATTAACACAATGTCGGGTTACAACAATAAAATATGCAATTATATGGATAAAACAAGAAAAGTGTAAAAACAGTTTTTATATACAAAACAATTAAAAATAATTCCATATATAAGAAAAATACATTCATTTAAAAACAGTTCAGTATATAGAAACAATTAAAAAATAGTTCCTGTACAGACTATAATAAAGAGCTAAGTAAAGATATATTCTGGTGTGCTCCGAATGAGCATGGGTTTCTCCAGCCATGGCTTGTATAATGCCATTGCTCTTTATAATTCAAGCTGTATCACCTAGATTGCATTGTTCAGGTCTGCTTTGTTTCAAATCCAGAAGCAAAAAACTGAGTTCCCAGAAATTGGGATTGTTTGTTTGTTTGTTTAAATACTTAAATATTTCTACACCACTGTACCTTAAAATATGTACCGGTATCACAGTGATTTACAACAACATAGAAGCATAAAACCAGGCTATAAAATCACAAAAAGGTTCAAAACAAGTTCAAAACAAGTTAAAAGCGAAAGTGAAACTAAAAACAAAGATCAATAGAATATATTTATTTATATGTAATGTAGGTCTCTCCAGCTGAGGCTTGGTCTGACAGCCTCCCTTAATTCAATTGCCATCTGCTACCAACCACAATGGGTGCCATTGACCTAGAGAAGCTATAATACTCTTAATAAAAACGAGGACTCTGTTCTTTCCCCATCTGTTGGAGAGTTTAGGTAGTTAGCTTTTCAGCAGGAGAATGGACCCACCAGCTTGAACATTAATTTTTTTTTATATTGTCATCAATAAGTACACAGCACAATTCTTGCAAAAGAGGGGGGGGGAGGGATAAAATGTAGCTTAATTAGGCAAAGTGAGATGTTCCTTGTGTGAACATCCCTTCAATTCAGCATCCTTGCTGCCTTTGGCAGAAAGTCTTTATCTTTGAAACTCTTTTATCATGATGATCCTAAAATCAGATAAATTATATCAATGTAATTAGACTGTTTATTTGAAATTTACACACTTGTTAATTGGCCTAAAAAGAGAAATGGGGATGAAAATTATACACATCATTGGCATATTAGGATAGGTAATCACTTCAGGAAAACAATGGAACAATCATATTTATAGCAATCGTAATACAATTGAAGCAGATAGCTGAAGGAATACAGATTGGGGCATGATTAATCCTCTCATACAATGAACATTAAAGAAGATAGGAGTCATGGAATTATAAAATAAGAACCTGATTGGGCCAAAACAGTAAGAAAAAAGTATTTAAAATATAATATCTTGCTTGCATGCAATTATTATTCTTAGCTCCATGGAGCTCCTCCCCAACTCATGGCTTCTGCTGCTTGATGTAGCAAGCAAAGATACCAAAGGATAGATTTGAAAATCAGTTTGAAACAAATGTCCATTTCTAAATAAAATAAAACAAGGGTTTTCTTTTTTAATGGGCTGTGGGAGTTCAGTAGCCACTTCTCACGTGTTTTATTTTTGTTTGTTTGTTTGTTTTTAAGTATTTTTTATGAAAGATTTTCTTGATTTACAAAGGTGCAATGTCTCTCTCGTATTTTTTCCATGTAACATTTTTACAAATCAGTTTCGTTTGTTGAGACATTAGGAAGAAAAGGGGGGGGGAGAGATGGGCGAGATGGGGAGGTGGGTGGGGTGCGGTGACGATGTTTCTATTTTACTTAATATATGTAGGGTTTGGTGTCAGCATTGTTTGTGCAGGTTCTCTGTTGTTTGCTTGTGCTCCTTTGGTGGTGAGAGAGGTCGGGGTTGGTGTCAGATGGTGTCATTTGTGGTTGGCTGTGGTGGTCTTTGGTTTCCTGTGTGAGTGGGGTGGGTGAGTGTTTTGATCTGGTTAGCCATATTGATTTGTATGCCGTCGGTAGATTTTTGTCATTGTCTTGTTGGGCTGTGTGTGTGATGAAGGGGGACCATACCAGGGTGAAGGCATCTTCTTCTATTTGTCCCTGTGTCAGTTTCAGCTTACTGGTTAGTTTTTCTAGTAGGGCTGTTTCCCATACTACTTGGTACCATTGGTCCATGCTTACTCCTGACAGGTCTCTCCAGTGTCTGGTTATGATTTTTCTGGCTGTTGGCAGTAGGTGGGTTATGAGTTCTTTGTGGTGTAGGTGGGCATTGTTGTCTTGGAAGATGTTTAGTAAGACCAATTCTGGGGTGATTTCTAGCACTTGCTTGGTTATCTTACACATTTCTCGTATGGTTGTTGACCAGAATCGTTGGATTTTGGGGCACTCCCACCACATGTGGAAGTATGTGCCTGTGGGGGTGCATCCTCTCCAGCATTTTGGTGAGGTTCCTGGGCGTATTAGTGCCAATTTTCTTGGTGTTAGGTACCACCTGTAGGTTAGTTTTAGGGCGAGTTCTTTTCTTTTCATTGATATGGATTTAAAGGGGGGTTTAGACCACATTCCGGTCCATTGGGTGGGGTTGATTTCATATCCTATGTCATCCTCCCATTGTTTTTTGATTGTGTCTAGGGAGTTTGTGGGATTTTTGAGTAGTATTTTGTATATTGCTTTTTGTATATCCCTTTTCTTTTTCCTCAGGGGCGGTGGCAGCGGTGGCAGCAGCAGCAATAGCGGGGTTGGACTTCTCCGGCCACTGGAGTGCTGGCACGCTGCGATGTGGGCCGCCCCAGGCCTCTGGGCCTTGGGACTCAGGCTGGCCGTTGGCCGGGTATCCCCAGCCTTGGCTTAGTGGATTCGCTGGGGGGGGGTGTTCCTGGTGGCTCCCGGTTGCTTCACCGGTTGCCCCCAGCACCCGTCCGGCAGTGGCGGTGGTCCCGGCGACTCAGGAGTCAGTCAGGTGGTACAGGGAGCACTGGCCTTTTTCAGGAGCTCCACGGCTCCGTGCCATGCGCCATGTTGCCTCGCCAGAAGTCCACCCTCACATGTACTTTATGTATGGTTTTGGAGGAGAGAGGCACTAACATTAAATAGACAAATAAATAAATAATAAATATTACAACTGTGTTCAAAAGAAAACTCAGCTAAAATAGGTGTGTGCATAGAAAAAAATATCACCGGTGTAGTTTATCGGCCATGAGGAAACTTCAGCTTCTGCTCTTTAAGCTGCTGCATTTCAGTAGCGAGGGTGAGGCCTTCTTGGACCCATGATTTGCTACCAAGATCATAGAATCTTAGAGCTGGAAGGGACCCCAAGAGTCATCTAGTCCAACCCCCTGCAATGCAGGAATCTCAGCTAACGCATCCATGACAGATGCAGTGACTCAAGTTGCCTCACTGCTATGTGGATTTGCTCCACCCTTCCTCAGAGGAGCACTTGGCCACTGCAATTCTGGTTCTTTATAGAAACTTCCCCAGTAGAAAATTTCTTGCAACAAAACGTTTGCCGCTCCTAGTCCCTGCCCTACTTCCCTACTCTTCAGGCTTTCCCTTGTTGCTTCAGCTGCACACCAAAAGGTTGTTTCCATTACATTATGAAAATAGGCTGCCATCCTCCAGCATCAGGGTCAAGAGTCTTCAGCCTCCCAAGTCTGCAATTTTATCTTTTTCCAGGATTTCTGCCCCCTTGCTTCAAATCTGTAACAGGCGAAATCCAATATAAGCTTCTGAAAGGACCCCTGAGCATGGTTGTTAGACTAGTATTGTGTTCTGTGATTGCTTTGGAGATGTCATAAAAGACAGAGCAGAAGTAATATCTGAAGAACTGTTAGAAGTCAAAGGTGGAGATTTAAAAGACGTGAGGCCTTGCATCTCTTCTGTGGTGATCTTGGTGCTCCTAGCTTCTTGGTATGGTTGCAATAGTTTGCAGTAAGGGGGGGAACACCCCACACACATAACCCCCCTTTTAGTTAAAGAGAATAGTCCCCATTCACTTTTATTCTTTCCTCTGCCTTGGAGAAAGTAGTGAGAATGGTCTCCATTTGATTTCGGTTAGAAATATTTTATTCTTGTGGTATCATATTATCACTCAGGACCTTTTTTTGTCAATATGGAATGATCCATTGGATAAACTACTGCAGAATTACAGGATATCATTTTTGAAGGCACAGATAATGTTAGAAAGATTATGTTGAAATAAACAGAAGGGTTAATATCGAGAAGAGTTTGCCAGAAAATCTAGATCGAAATACTTTTGGTTCTTTCCCTCCCTCAGTGGAACCCACAAGTTAAGAGAGATAAGGCTTAATCTTTTATTTGCATAAGAAAGACACAGTTGCTTATGGGACGTCTCTTTTCTCTGGTGAGTACTTCTAAGCCTTAGAAACTATTTTTATTAGAGCTCTTCTTTAGCAAAATGCATTTGCGAGTCATACAGTTGGTCTTGGATGGAAGGGAGGTTGTGGTCTCTGCCTGCCCCTCCAGATATAGGGCGTTCCGTTAAAGGGATCCGGGGGGAGTTGCTACTGTCCATATGCTCAAGCGGGGGTAGGGGCCTCAGCACTCATCAATACTGCAATCCTCATGGGGATCCCCCTATTTGATATAAGTCATAGGAATCCCCTGCTGCTGGATTGACCCTTGGCATCACTTCCAGCAGGCGACCCGGAAGTAAATGGTTGCCCAATGCCAATGCCAAACCACTTACATCTGTAGTCAATAAAGTTGTCGTCTGATTTGATCCCATTTAAGCTGTGTTGTGTCCTTGTATCCATTCGGGCCTGGGCACACAACAAAATGCATTTGCAAGCTGTACAGTTAATCAACAGTAAAGTCTACTTAACCAGTTAATCAATTACAGTGCATGCCTAACTATGAAAGAAAGTCCTCAGAAGAAAGCCCTCTTGAATTCAGTGGAGCTTGTTCCCAAGTAAGTAAGGTTAGCATTGCTGCCTTACATATTTAGGTTATTTTATCCATGCCAATGATCAATCTGTTTCACATTTACTTCAGGACGGTTTGTAGTTAGCCTATTATGTTCTTGTAGGCAGTTAGAGCTCTTCATGGATAGCTCAGTTGGTTAGAGCATGGTGCTGATAATGCCAAGGGTGCAGGTTTAATCCCTGTATGGGGCAGCTGCATATTCCTGCACTGCAGGAAGTTGGACTAGATGATCCTCAGTTTCCCTTCCAAAAAAAATCTCTGGAGATTAAAAACAACAACAACATGGGGTCCACAAAGTATATTCATTTGGTTTACCAGATAATTCACTTTCAATTATTTATCCTGCCCATACACCAGGATTCAGATTTCCCCACTTCTTCCCATCAATTCTCATTTTCACTAATATGGTATTAAGATACATTTTCAGTCAACTGAATCCCTAAGTATTTAAGCTGCTTAGTCTGCCATTTAAAAGGGCCAATTTCCCCTTATACTCAAACATGCTTTGCAATCCATTGGTATCCAAATGCTTCAGATTTGTCCCACTTTATTCTGTAGCCTCAAATGAGGAAATCATCAATACTTTCAAAAACTTTTGGCAAACTTATTACTGGGTTTGGTAAATATTCAGTAGGCAAACTGAAGCAGATGATTTAGCTGGTGGGCATGGATGCTCGCAAATTAGCACCCCTCCCCCAGTCTTGCTGCTTGCTTGTTAAGTGTAATTGTTTAATTGTACATTGAAATGGTGTGTATTGCTAAATGGAACATTGGGGAATTTCCATTGAAGCTAAAAGAACTCTCTGAGTACTGTACATGATGGGTTGATGATTAACCGTTAATGTATCTCTGCTCTGCTCTCTCTTGATTGATATTTAACCTTAGATCACATGAGTAAGGTATTCAGTTGCAAATCGCCATTTTGATGTAGTCTTTTTTCTCAAGTCACCGAAGAAAGAAGGTGTGCAAATCCATCTCCTGGAGAGAAAACAGCACTCCATTTGGTTCTTCATTCCTGCCTTCAGCCCAGGTGTTCTCCCTCAGGATGTGTTTATTGGTTAATCTTAAATAAACTGGCCCTAGTCCAACCCAGCCTGTGTACCTGACCCTTTATTCAGCCATCAGGATGCAACAGAGCACCCAGCTCTTGTATTTTTCCTTCAAGTTTATCCAACAGTGTTAAAGAAGAACTTCTATATTATTCACTTTCACCATATGTCTTGCAGTTTGGCTTGCAGAGCAGAGTCCAGGATGGTTGCTTGGGTGTTAATTTGCAACAGATGGTGCCCAGTGACTCTGGGTGAAGTAGCAGCAGAGATGGAAAGGGGGAAAACTGATAGCTTACCCTCCTCTCTCAGGTTTGATTAATGAACCAGAAGAATTTGCAGAGCTTCTAGAAAGGAGACCCCAAGGAGTTACGGTGCATAACTTTTTCTTTTGTGATTTCCCTTTTTCAATTAAGTTTGACATTTTTGAGAGTGTGCTTGGTTACAGGCCATTAATCTGTGCTTCGAAGCCAAAAAGGGAGAAATGCTTCCATGGAATAAAAAGAACAAATGAACATTGAAATGCCATGTTGAATATTATACTGTATTGTTTAGGTCACTACATCATGGGTTCACGAACAAGTCAAGTTTAAGCAATTAAAAAGGATTGACACCTCATACCATGAGGGAGAGATATCACCAAACTCTCCAAGCTCATTCCTGCAGCATGCTGCATATTTCCACGAGCTGATAAAATTATGGAAGAGCTAAATCATTACATCAAAGTGAAATCTCACAAGTAAAGAAGACACTCCAACCATTTTCAAACTGAGTTTTTTACATTGCGAAAAATGAGATGTCTTACAAATAAAAAACACATTTCTTAGAGTGTGGGAAGGTAATCAAACAAAAGGCCCCAAGTTCAACCCACAGCATCTACAGCAGGCATAGGCAAACTCGGCCCTCCAGATGTTTTGGAACTAAAACTCCCATCATCCCTGACCACTGTTCCTGTTAGCTAGGGATGATGGGAGCTGTAGTCCCAAAACATCTGGAGGGCCAAGTTTGCCTATGCCTGATCTAGAGTAAAAAGGATTTCAGGGATCAGGGCTTGAATGGTTCCCTGTCTTAGAGAGCTGGTGCCTGTCAGAGAAGCCAAGACAGGACTAAATGGGCCAGTGGTCTGACTCATTGCAAGGCAGTTATGGATGTATATGTTCCCATATTATGTAAACCTCTCAAATGAAAAAATCTGAAATGTCTTTTGGAAACTTTACAGACACATTTTGGGCAATGTTTGTAACAAAAGGAAAATGACCTGAATTTTGTATCTGCTCTTGTGCTTTTATTTTTTAATGAAATGTTTATTGTATTTCTCATTTAAATTAGATGTCACCCACAGAGTCTTAAACTGAAGCGTATGCTGTAAACAAACAAACAGTTGAAAGTGTAGTGGTAGCTGACCCACACGGAAGAGATAGCTGCCATGAATCACTGTAAGTAAAACTCTGCAGGGTTATGAAATAATGCCGTATCCACAGCAAATGGAGATATACAACCTGTCTCTACCAACACAGCCAAAATGATGTTGCATTCATGATGGCAATGGTAGTGACTTCATCATATGTTTCTGATGGCATTCAGTGCTGTGGTACTGAACCTTTGATGCTGCTAATAATGGGAAGCTGCAGTGGCGGAGTTTCATGCTCCGGCATCGGGGGGGGGGGGGGGGGGGCGCCGGCAGGGGGGGTGGTGTGTGCCCTGGGAAATGTGTATCACTAGGAAATGTGATAATCATGTTGATTATTATAAGGAAGTATTTCAAGGCCATAATTATATGTGCCATAGGCTGCTATATCAGCCATTCCTCAAAATGAGCATTATTTTAAAACTAAGACTCGAGTCATCTCTAACATAAACCTCCCAGGACCGTTTTCTCCCAAAGATGCTGTCGAGGAAGAAATACTTGTAGTTGTGAAATAAAACAAAATAAAAAATAAAAAAATTCCTCCCAGTAGCACCTTAGAGACCAACTAAATTTGTTCTTGGTATGAGCTTTCGTGTGCATGCACACTTCTTCAGAAACGCTGAGTTCCCTGTACCTCTCCCTTCTTTGGCTTGGTTCTATTTCCATTTTTTTAGAAAAGGGTTTCTTACTAATGGCAAGAGGTCTCCGACAATTTATATCATAAAAGCAATTGTATCTATGAGACATTCCTGCACAAGGTACAATTGCTATGAATCAAGACAACAGTTTGTAGAATTCATGTGAATTAAAATTGTTAGAAAGGATGGTGCATGGTATACAAATCCATCTTCAGTAAAGTGTGTCAGAATCAACAGACACTGTTTAGAGAAGGACAGGAGAATTATAGGGAGCATCTCTCAGGCTTTATCAAATAGATAAATCAATCTCTCAAATTTACACACCTTTTCTCCCCTCCTTGCCTTCCACCAATAACCATGAAAGTTATCATTATTGGTATTTGGGGAGAGATGTGTTAAGTCCCAAAATATCATCAAAATCTAGTAGTAGCAGCTTTTCTTCCCACCTCCCCTTATTCTTAACAATAATTTGGAGGGGGAAATAAGTCCACATATATCAAAGCTTTCAAATCATATGACAGTGTATGTAGTTTTCAGAGAAAGTCCCTGTACTTAATGCCCAAATATTTTTCATTGTTATTCTAGCTCTGTGTACATCCATCTTCCTTCAGGGCCTTAAGCTTTGCTGTTTATCAAGCAAATCAGCAAATAAGTCAAAGCACAAGTCTGAGCTGATTCGGCCTTATCAGCAATAGTGGGAAATAGAATTCTGCTATTTTATGGCATACTGTACCATCCAAGCAAAGTCTTTATCCAAATCAGATTAAGCATTACGAATGGGTCACATGGATGTAAATGATGAGGGAAGCTAAAAACTAGATGCGGGTGAAGGTTGAGGGAAGAAACCGAATCTACAATCGACCATGCTTCACACACTGCCGGTGGAATTTCGCAGTATCTGGGAAGGATCATGTTGCCGGAAATTTACTAACGGTAATCTACAACCTTTCTAAGCTCCCTGTGTAATGAAAAGAAACAATGTTTATAAATGTTCGTGCATTCACATGAGGACAAAGATGTTTGTTGCCTGAGAAAAAATAATGAATAGAAGATAAGGAAACTCAGTCTAATGTTCCAACGTGTGATGAATGGGGCTGGGGAAAAGGGCAATACATATCTGGCAGAAGATGGCCAGACACAAAACTGGCAAATAGCACAGTTCTAGCATGGAGTCACATTATTTGTTTATTTCACTTCATTTCATTTATCAGTCGCTTTTTGCAGTAAAAACAACAACCCCCAAAGCAACCTGACAGTAAAATACAGCATACAGCAATTTAAAACCATATGTGATTGATATTTTTGATGCAGAGCTCAAGCAGGATTATTATTATTTGTGTTTCAAACAAATAATTTCAACGGCAATAAATTAATTTTCATTGCAGGGATACACACACACACACACACACATATGTATACATACAGTGGTACCTTGGGTTACAGACACTTCAGGTTACAGACGCGTCTTCACTAACCCAGAAATAGTACCTCAGGTTAAGAACTTTGTTTCAGGATGAGAACAGAAATCGTGTGGCGGCGGGAGGCCCCATTAGCTAAAGTGGTACCTCAGGTTAAGAACAGTTTCAGGTTAAGAACGGACCTCCAGAACGAATTAAGTTCTTAACCCGAGGTAGATACCTATCTATCTATCTATATGAATACATATGCAGAGACAGAGAGAAGGATGGGCATACCATCCCCCCAAGACTTAATCTAAATTTAAGTGCTCTATTTTGTCATTATAGAAAGACAATCAGCGTATCTAAGATTCTCAAGCCAACCAATGTCAGAATTTGATATGGTGTTAAAAACAGCCCTGAATACTACTAACACACAAGTCTTTATTTTTCACAGCAAAGTGCTCATGCTTATTATTGTATTAAAGGAATTCTACTGGTTAAATCAAGCAGTGAATATAAATAGCTGTATTACTGCCATTGGACATTAGTGTTTATTTAGTAGATGTGAATCATGCAAGCGCCTTTGATGTGGTTGTGAATAAGCTGTTGCCTTTTTCTGTATGAAGAGCTGATTTGCAAAGGATACAAGGCTATATGATACCTTTGACATGGAATTAATAAACTTTGGAATGTCACCAGCCATTTCTATCATTCAGAGCCCTACTGACTCCTGGCGTTTCTGGAAAGGTCCACACAGGTCCATGAATACCAGCTTTCAAAGACATGTGTGTTGCTACTTGGAAGAAGTTGAAGTTTAAAAATATATATGTAACTTCTTGAAAGGCATTGCATTTTGTTTCAAATAACGGGTGTGAGCCAATGTAACATTATCATTACTTCTAGTCTCAGAGGGGACAAAGACAATCAAGGGCAATACTGATTTATTTGTGATTAATATTAATCTAGGGCATGAAATCGGAGAGTGAAATTTATTTGTGCATAATTGGATATGCAACTGAAAATAATGAGAAGCCACAAGCGAGCTTTGATTGACGACAATGGACACATACTATCAGTATAGTTGTAATATAGTCTTTTTCCTTTGAAAAGATGGCATGCTATATTTTAAAACAAATAGCACCCCTTTTTAAAATCGTATTTTGCTTTCCTTTTATGAAGGTGATGAATTGAGGAAGCAGGGGTGAAGGGTTGACTCATAAATGCATATACATAGCTTTATTTCTCCTTAATATGTGAACTGATTTCTTTGAAAAGCGCTGGGTTTGAGGTGCGGTGATATGAAAGCCCTGCCTGCAATACTGTACTGGATGAGCAGCAATGGCTCATTCATATATACAAGCCACCACTAGATGCTAGTCAAGTGATGAAAATGCATGTGTGGACCATCTCTAGAACATGCCAACATGACCAGAATGTCATTTCAGCCATTAGCAATTTCATATGGAACTCACTGGGATTGGGAGAGAAGAAAAGAACATTCTCTAATTCATGGTTTGGGCTTAAGAATATATTCATTAACCCTACAAAATTATGGTCCCTGGGAGGGCATCCCAAGCATCATAGGAAGCAGCAAGTTGCCTCCCCAAGTGGGAAGAGAGAGCTCCAACCTTGGAGCAGGAAATTTGATGTCAGATTCATTCTTCTGCTTCTGCAGCCTACACTAGATCTGCAATGGAAAAATGCTGGGGGTGGTCTGGGGGCATGAAAGGCATCTCATTGGTCACTGTGAGTACAGGATGCTGGCTGGTCCAGCAGGCTCTTCTTATGTTCTTATGTATTTCACAATGGGAGTAAAACTGAAAAATTAAAATAAGAAAACCCACCCTTCCTCAGTACTGCTCCATTAACAGGACATTGCATGAAGTGCTTCAATCCCACACTTAGGACTGAAACCTTGAACTTTCAATACTTTATGCCACATGTTGTTATTTTTGCAGCTCAACTCAGTGGCACTATTTGTGCACTGCACTCCCTCCAAATCTACTTGAAATGGTTTTTCTGGCCTTACCATTGACTGGATCATGGCCATTAACAAACAACCCCAATTGAGGCTGTGATTTTATCTCTAGCCCCTTCTGCTATGGAGACTGAATGTCTGTCTTCCGATTTCTCATCCTTAGAAGGTAATTTAATAAAAAGCATGTTGGAAAATGCCCTGGGGTGCCCTTGCAGCCCCCGAAATCCGCGCATCCTCCCATATGCACAGCTCTGGAAAAGGCATTTCTCTTCTTCTCCAGTGCACTTCAGCAACATATATCAAATGATATATGCACACTAATCTTCTAGCATAACGCAGCAAGAAGTGTGAGACATCGTAGAGCTAATCTACGTGTTTATTTACACACCATGTAGAGACAAAGGAATCATGGCATCTTCTCTCTCCAGCGCCAAAAGAAGAACAGGCAAAAATAAAAGCAAAAGTACAGTACAATAAGTACATACAGCTGAAGAGATAAGACTGTCTTCCGTTCCCACACTCTTCCCAGACAGGCATGTGACTTACACCAATTTCATCTGCAGCACCGGAGGCGTGAAATACTAACAAAATCAAATTCATTCATTTTTTTAGTGCTTCTTAAAGTGGTTCCCAACTATCAGTTCAGACTGATGAGCTCATGTTGCTATCACAATGATCAATCATAATAATCAATCATGCATGCCAGGTGCTATGGATGGTACTGAAGATGGGTATCACAGGCTTCTCTAAAAGATGGTAACAGTAATTTCATGAATTAAAAAGGCTTGAAAAAGCATGATTAGAACCGAGTAAGGCAATGCTCCCTCTGGCTCCTGCATTAACAGCAGTGACAAGGGCAGCAAAAATAACTGCTTTGCCCCTAAGGGGCCATGTCAGAACAACTCTATCCTTCAATAAGGGAAGATCATCAATTTTCCCATCCTAAAACAGCAGAACATGGAGGTCCAAGAGTGCAGATGTTTCCCCATCTGTTCTTCCCAGTCCAGCAGCTGTTCCTGCTGCTACCACTGCTGCCTTGGGCTCCTTGGAAGAAAGGTGAGATATAAATGTAACAAATAAATAAATGCTCTGAGCAGATGGTGTTGCCAACAGCTGCTCTACTGTACCTTTGGAGATTCCTTTCGGAATATTTTCTTTCCCATGTTCATCAGCCTATTTTTCAATCAAAAGCCCACATCATTCAGCTCTAATACCTTCATCTGCTGTCTAATCCTTTCCACTTTTTAAACAGCTCTAAGAGTTATTGGAGATTTTCTTTATTAGTCTTTCTCTATTCCATTCCACCCCACTGCATGTATACATTAATCAAGCATGCAGTATGTATGGGTGTAAATCTGTATGTGCAATTCCTGAGTTTCTTCTGCCCCTTTTTTAAGAATCAAGGGTTGCTAAAAACAATTTCACATCCAGGTGTACCATACCTTACTGGTTTCTTCACCACACATTGTACATGGCTTTATTGTGTATATACAAGGCCTATTGCCCAACTTCTGGAATTTTGCATTGGTGACCAGGTGTTACTTTTAGCCACTTCCTTCACTCATAGAAGTTGTGCACTATGCATGAGCAGGGTAATATGCGAATTAGGAATAGATGGAGTTTAGTCAGAGCAATTTCCGCAATTTGAAAGGTACATTCAGAGATTGCTGAATCTGCTGAAGTTGATATCCCTGTGAACTTTGAGTCACACAATTAGACAACTCCCAAGAATGAAGAAAGTATCTACAATTAACTGTGAGGCAGGGGGTTCAAGTCAGCATATGAAGAATTTCCTTTCCCATGGAAGGAGATACCAGTGTTTCTCAAACTTGGGTCCCCAGCTGTTGTCCCATCACCCCTAGCTAGCAGGATCAGTGGTCAGGGATGATGAGAGTTATAGTCCAACAACAGCTGGGGACCCAAGTTTAAGAAACACTAGTCTAGACCAAGCCAAACCCCAAGTGTCTTGCTGATAACATTTTAAACATTTGACCTCCTTCACAGCAATGATAGAATGGTTTGGATCTCCAGAAAATGTGAACATCTGCTATGAACTGGTCTAAGAATGTAAGAGCCCTAAATTAAAGCCATTTATGCTGTCTTTGAAACACAATGCTTTGGCTTGTCAAGAACTCAAGGCCACCCAATGAAGCTGAATATTGGATGGTTAAGGACCAAAAAAGAAAGCACTTCTTCACACAACAGATAGTGAAATCTACAGAATTCGCTCCTGCAAAATGTAGTCATGATAGCCACCATCTTGGATGGCTTTAAAAGAGGATTGAACACATTCATGAAGGAGGCAGCTGTCAATGGCTACTAACCAAGATGGCTAGATTTTATTTCCGCTGTCAGAATACCAGATGCTGGGAAATGCAAGTGCTTGCACTCAAGACTTGGACTTCTCCATGGCATCTGGTTGGCGACTGTGAGAACTGGATGCTGGACTAGATGGGCCATTGGTCTGATCCAGATGGGTTCTTCTTATGTTCCATCCGAGGGAAAGAAGTGGCTTGGTTTTTCAAATGCTGCATGCAACCAGAAGCAATCATTCCCTGATGTTTTGAAAGTGCTGATGTTTGGGGGTGTTTGATATGTATGTGTTCCCCTGAAAATGCATAAATCCAAGAACTGAGCCCATGTGCCTTCCCTCCACTCCTGATGTGGGGAAGGAAGAAAGATTTAAAAAACTACAGCCCCACCAACTCAAAAAGCCACCAGCTTCTGATGCCTTCGCCAGATGCGCACCTGAAAAGTATTTTAATAACAGCCATGCAAAAAACCCTAGGAGATTTAGTTCTCTGTGAATAAACATGTCCCAGAGAGACACAGAGGAGATATTTACAGTCTCAATTCTCACACAGCCACTGAAGGGAAGTTATTATCTCATGATAACCACACCCCTTGCTGCCCTTCATTAGTCACATCATATGCTTCCTGAACACAACACTTCTTTATATTCCCCTGACATTTTGCACGTCTCATAAATGCACTGCTTACCATTCTCAGGGTGGAGACCAATCAAAATACTGTTCGAGCTTGTATGAACTACCAAGAAAAAAAGTTTTAAATCTAGAATTGTCTGCATGTGGTGCAGGAAGAATAATAATAAAAAAACCTTGGAAATTTTATTCACATAGTTGGGTTGGGAACGACTGTTGATACATATGGTCTTAATTACTTCATGTCCATGAAGAGGAATCTGAAATAGCATATTCTGACTTATGCACTGGGTATTTTTGGAGTGCCTTCGGTGCTGCATGAAAATGTGTGTATGTAACAATGCCCCAATTGCTTTTTTGAAAAATGGAAAGCAGCCTTGGGAGTGGGAGACTGGAGTTTTGAGCTGAGCAGGTGCTTCCTTCCCTTGTAAATACACATATGAGGCAAAGCTTTCTGGGTGATTTTGAGTAGGCAGGGGAAAGATTAAGTACCCCTCCATTCTCTTGCTCATCTGCTAAAAAATTTAGCCTCATGTAATTGTTTTTCTTTCTTTTCTTAAAAAAAAGAAGTCTATGCAACTTCTCATTTACAGTTAGAGTGATGTCTCTCTGTGCTCTGTATGTAAGTTATGGTTGGAATAAAATAGCTTCTTCTTTGTATCTGCTTATGGCCCACTGACTCACTTTTCTTCACTGGCTTTCCCCTAAAATTTAGGACCTAAATTATACTTAAATGGACGCCTGCATCTAGACCAGGTCTGCTGTAATATTATTTAGCACTAGATGATTACTAGAGTGCTCTCCGTGGAAATAGATTTGTGAAGACATTTTGTTCGGGTTGGTTGTCCATCCTTCCATACAGTTTGATAGCCACATCGAATCATCATTGCAACCTCAGTTTCTTGGATTGTCTCCAAATAAGATGAATGGTTGCCATATCTGAATGAGATTGCTATTATTATGATTACGTTTATTTTAATATATTATTCACCCTTCACTGTTAGGTCCTAGGAAAGGCTACAACAATTTAAAATACAACACTAAAAACAGTTCAAAGCAACTTACAATTACAAAAATTGAGTGGGTCCTAAAAATGTACATCTCAGAGTAACGAGGTGCATCTTTAGCATTTCTCAAAAACTGTTTAGTCATATGCACCCTTGTGGGGATGGAGTTCCACAACCTATGGCCTGCCACTGAGAATTCCCTCTCCCAGGCCACTCCTCCAAACTATCAAGGAGGCATCCAAACTATCAAGGAGGCCTGCTCCGTCGTTCTTAACACCCAAGGGGGTCTGTAGGAAAGAAGGCAGTAAACATTAGTGTTACCTTGAATTTGGCCTAGAAACAAACTGGCAACTAATAGATTTTCACTTGGATATGCTCACAGGAACCACTCCAAAAGCTAAGTTTCTGAAATATGGACCTTAGAACTGGTCCTTAATTATTGATGCTTAAGTGAAGTAGGTGGGTAGGAAACACAAACAGTATTATTTCACTTGGATTTGGAAGCCTGTATTTTTAAACGACAGTATCCTTATCAAACAACAGGTTAAAGTATAAGAAGTAGTGGCATGAGGTCCGGTGATTTATCCCGTCCCCCCTAGTCCAGGGGTAGTCAATGTGGTGTCCTTCAGGTGTTGTTCCATTCTAGAAATTCAAGAACATCCGAAGAGCACCATGTTGACTGTCCTTTTCCCTAGTCCTAACAACTTTTGGACATAACTAACAGATCGTGACTCCTTGAGGTGGTGTATTTCTTGTTCAGAACAGCATAGGTTTTACATGCTTATACATTTCCAGCTCTAACAATTTAGGCAGTTGTGATGCTCTTTCCCACAAAACAGCTCTTTTCTGACCGTTCCAATATTTGTGTTCTAGCCTCTTCATATGTTTTGTATTTCCTCATTTTCAAGTACTTTTTCAACACTGTCTTGCCTACTATATGTCTCTGCATCTCCACAGCACCTGCCTTGTCTTTCTGCACTCTGTTTCCTACCTGACAGTTCTTTTGATCTCTTCTCGCCTTGTGCTTTTGCTTACAGATAAATCCTGAAGTTAATTTGGGGTTCCGTGATGAACAGGACAAAGGAATCAGCAAACATTCTGTTCTCTCCCTCTTGCTTCATTTTAGTGATTTTTAAGGTTGGCATTTAGCCCCTGGCACAGAAAGCATGATGAGGTTACTCACCAACTATAGAAGGAAATCAGTAAAGAGAGGGCAGTGATGATCTCAGTGGGAAAGAACATTTCTGAAGGCATGTGTGCAATTCCACAGTGGTGAAATGCTTCACTCAAAACTTTTTTTCAGAAGGACGTTTCAAAAAGTCTTTTTCACTTTCCAGAAACCAGTTTGCTAAGATACCTAATTTTTATGTTTTAAACCATGGCTGTACAACTTGAGACTCATCACATCAAATACTATCTATGGCAGTCCCCTGTGGATTCCTGTTTCTACAACCTCAGGAAGGTGGGAGAAGCAGGTGGTTTATTGAACCTCTGTTAGGCTCATGCATGGTGTTTGGCTTGTAGTGGGTTTGGTGGGTCACAAGCACTGCATAGGATGTTGAACTAGATGACCCTCAAGACCCTTCCAACTCTAAAATTCAATTCTTCTTAAGTTATGCACGCCTGCTTGAGATACATCTAGCTTTATTTTGGGCGCCTAGAAGATATCTCTTGCAGTGATGTATAGAAGTCTTAATGTACCTTTTTAGAGTAATGATTCCAAAATGGAACTACTTTTGCTTCGTAAGAGGAAGATAAAGCGTTCCTTGCAAAGCTAAAGAGCCCTTTGGCAGAAGCAAGCAAAACAAGATTTATTTTCTTCTCAGAGTGGCTCCCAGTGCACTTTAGAATAGTATTGGAAGTGTGATTGCGGCTGAATTTCAGTAGCTGCTTTTAAGAGGCTATCAGAGAACTTCTGCAATGTCATCCATAGAGTGGCATCTGTAACTATTTTCAGTTATTGAACAGTTACATAGATGGGAATCCTGACAGTCAGCTCTGAATGAATTCACAAAACCAGGTTGTTCTCATCACCATGTGGCAGGACTGACACTGAAGTGAGGTTGCCTGAACGTCCAACGTGCAATGGGCTTCATACCACACTTTCAGAAAACCACCTTATTTTATACTTGCTTTGCAGCTTCGTGCTTATTGCAGATGTCTGTCTCCACCTGATTATCAAGAAAGCTGCTGATACCACCCATTGATTGATTATAACTGGTATGAAGAAAAGACATGTTGGTGACTTTAATCCCTTTTCAAGGTTAGCGTGTACATAGCTGCTTATTTATGTATTTAAATGTACTGATTTAAAATATTTCTATACTGCTCTTCACCAAGGGTGCCTGCTGTGTATCACCTGTCTGCCTTATTAATTTTCCCTTTCCTCTGCTTCTGGGTAATTTAAACACAAGCTCCCACAGACACTAGAGGAGTGATAAACTTTGAAGTCCAGGAGCTCGTCATGATAGTCCCCATAGCTCCAGCCCCAAAGAGAATCCAAAATGGCTCACAGCTGTGTCGATCCATTATCACCCACCCACCCAAGAAATGCCATAAATTGTTAAATAACCAATGTATTAGGATCAGCATGACTGCAATCCTATGCATAGATTCCTAGGCATATCTCAATTGAACTTAATGGTGCTTAGTTTTGACTGTGTAGGTTCAATATGTAAGACACACTGAGCTTTAACAAAAGATCTTCAGCCAGCTGAAATGCAACCATTTGCTTTTAATGAGAAATGCAAGCAATCTTACAAAGAAATATTATCATTTAAACTGCTAGTGGGAAGTAGACGCAGGAGCCCCATCAAAGTAAAGAAGTCTTGAGCCTCAGTTTGGTTCTTTTTCTCATTTTCTGACTTTGTCTATGTCACAAACCTGGAAGCCTTGTTATCACGTCATTCACTTGCAAGAGCAAGGTCAGTTTCTCTGGTGTTCAGGAGGACAACGGCATCATTTGCGCTCTGTAAAAGCCTAGACTAGAGCTATGCTCCCCTGGGTTCCTCCTCCACCACACCATTGCATATAGAACTAAAAAAAGTAATATAGCAATGACGTAGATGAAGCAACATTCTACTTGCAGACAAAGAGTTCATGTCCCAACTTAATACTTGGTTATCAGTGGTTAGTTGGAAGGCATGTCTTTTTGAAGACTGACAATGTTTTGAGTGTTATGCTGAGGTGTGTCTGTTTTCGCTATTTATTTTGCATTTTTGTTTTTGTGGCTCTTTTTCGTTTTGTTTTGTTTCTGTGACTGTGTGGAACCCAGTTCAGCTACTGATTGATTGATTGTGTGACTGCAGTACATTGTTTATTGCTTTCATTTTATGGCTCAGTGGTCTTGTTAGACAGTAAAATGCATGTTAAATTGCTGTTTCAGGGGTTGTTTTTAAAAGTCTGGAAAGGATTAATCCATTTTGCATTACTTTCTATGGGAAAGTGTGCCTTGGTTTTGGAATGCTTTGGTTTTGGAATGGACTTCCAGAATGGATTAAGTTTGAGAACCAAGGTACCACTGTAATGTGGTTTTTAAAAAATGTGTTGCAGGTGACTTGGAGACTTTCGGGTAATAAGCAGCTAACAAGTCTAATAAATAATTATTATAGGATAGCGTTCAAAATCTAAAGTTTTACAGAGAAATGGGCATTAGAAACTTGATAGATATGCTGAATGTGTTTCAAAGGGAAAGCAGACGTGATCAGAGAGCCTCCCAGAGGGAGTTTCATTTGACTGATAAGCACCCTGAGTCAGAAGGTGAATACGTGCATAAGCAGATCAACAGATGGAGGAAATCCTACCCAGTTTACAGTTGTGGTGAGACGTGCTGAGTCACTTGCTATGAGAGCGACTGGGAAGCAAACAAGAGGTGGCTGGGGATATCAGAAGGTCTTGTGTGGATGTTGGTGACAAAAATGGTCTTCTGCCCTTACCTAAGTCAAAATTTATAGCAAGGGATGATAAAGTGTAGATTACTTTATCTCTAACCAGTTGTAGGAGGTTATTCAGAAAACAAGTTATGACTATTTAAAAACCAAGCGTTTTGTAGATACTGTAACAGATAGATTTTTTTTGCATATAAATGACCAGGAAAATCTGGCAAGTTCTATTAAAATATATAGGAAAAACTGAAATATAGGAAAGTGACCAGCACAGAAATCTGTTTTTATTAGGAATATGTGGTAAATTAAAGGCTGCTTTAAAAATAGGCATATACAGATTATGCAGCTATTTTATCTAAGGACTGAAAAATGTCATTTATTTTAAGAACTACACCTCCCCATATAGGATTTTAGACTTCTCTGCCTAGTACTTTCTCATGTAGATAACACTGTAAAAACGCACCTTTATTTGCCTTTTAATTAAACCTGAGTTATCAGAGATCTCAATGCTGCTTTTTGTATTCTGGGAGTGAAAAGGATTGGGACAACCTAACACAGATATCATCAACTAATTACAGGACATCTTCTTTTTCTTTTTCTTTTTTCTTTACTTATTGAACTTCAGTTACCAAACATATTCTGGCCTGTGGGGAATTGTTTTCAATTTCTCTTACATGCTCCTAATCTTCTGTGAGGGGGAAGGGAGGAGAATTAATTAAAACAATTAAAGACACTTTTAATTAGATAGAGCACAGGAGAGAAATAAGAGCCATTTACAGCATTTCCTTCCCACCTGTCAAGATGAAATGAACATGGAATCATGAGTTAAATAACATTCACAAAGAAATACGTTTTGCATGGTTTTACAGGCATGCCAAGAAAACAGTTGTGTGCAAACCAACCAATTAAAGGGGACTAAAGCGCTCTGTTGCCCTAAAACAACAAATCCACATTATTACTGTATTATTTTTAAGAATCTTTGTAGCTGAAAGATGATGGGGAAATGCATGGGAAAGTGTGAGATGAACAAGTGTGATCAACATGATGATGTATAACCACTGTGCAAGCCAATCAGAATAAATACCAAATAAAGGACCAGACATGTCTAACCTCCAGGTTCGCTTTGTGCAAGCAAATCAGGATGAAGATTTAATAAACAGGTTGTCTGGTGGAGTCTGTGGATTCACAAGTGCATCATATGCAACCTGCACCTGGAACTAAGAGGCATATGTATGTATGTATGTGCCAGGTAATATTTATTTTACTTATTAAATTTATATATTGCCCTTCATCCAAAGATCTCAGGGCGGTTCACAAGATAAGGGTAATTCACAAGATAAAGGTAATATTCCACAGTGAAGTGTTCTGTAAAGTTCTGTGGAACTGTAGCGTTTTAGAATAATGGCTACAAGTTCCCATCCTAATCCTGCAAGCAGGACTTAAGTACAACAGCACTTTGCCCTCCTGTAGCTTCCAGCAACTGGTATTCAGAAGCATACTGCTGCCGACAGTCGAGGTATAACATAGCCATTGATAGCCTTATCCTCAATGAATTTGTCCAGTTCTCTTTTAAAGGCATACAAGTTGGTGGCCATCACTGCCTCTTGTGAGAGCGAATGCTATAATTTAACTACACACAGTGAGAAAAAGCACTTTATCTGTCCTGAATTCAGGGGTTGTCAATGTGATGTCCTCCAAATATTGTTGGACTCCAGCTCCTTGACCATTGGCCATGCTAGCAAGGACTGATGGAAGTGGAATCCAAGAACATCTGGAGGAAACCACATTGACTTTCCCTGCCCTACCTCTAAGTATCACAATATACTGTGTCTTGCTTGCTCTAAGTCTCTGGAGCATTCTCCTTGCATGAACGAATGAACCTAACAAGAGTCCTGCTGGATCAGACCAAAGGCCTATCCAGTCCAGCATCCTGTTCTCTATAGTGGCTAACCAGATGTCTCTGGGAAACCCACAAGCAGGGCATATACTCAACAGCCCTCTCCTGCTCTTGCTTCCATTGTTCCTACCCTGCCATGTTTTCTTTAAAAAATAATCGAACAAGTTACACAGCGTATCAGGAATTTCTGCTGAGATTCTAATTTTCATACACTTCAGATTAGTATCAAGGTGAAATCTTCTCTCCACACAGATTGTCAACTCAGTACTAATGTGCCTTTCAGAAATTGTCTGTTGCTCTGTTGGAATTGTCAGTAACCGTGTCATTATCCCTGTTTACATGACAGAACTATTTTTGCATGTCCCATTTAGCATTTGCTAAACTGCTGCCTCTGCTTGCTCCTCCCTGCTAACAATGGACTTTGGGACTCATTTTTCTTCTGTGTAATTACAACTTTGTTTTTAAACTCTTGCACGGTGGAAGGCTTTTGCTTCAGTAGCATTCAATTTGGCATTTTCCACAGTTCTGTGAGGTCACCTCTGTGAGAATGGCCCAAGAATGTGTGAGGAAATTCTGACCTTGAGATTCTAGGGTTGAGGCTCTCCTCACTCTAATTTTACACTCACAAACAACTCATTACCCCGCCACCGCCCGCCACCCCGCCCCCCGATTCTGTAAGCAATCTATGCTTTCCCACCATTTGCATCCCTTTAGTGTTGTCCCCAGAACTTTGCATAGAGATCCAACCAAAACAACACTCGTAACACATCATTTATTTTAGTATGAAAGGTTTATGTGTGTGCTGTTCTTGCTCTCTGAAAGTCATGAAACTTAAACAACAAAACTTGGGTGGCTGTAAAGACTAATAATTTTGTTGTGGCATAAACTTCCATGGGGCAGAGTCCATTTTATTAGACGCACAAAAGCAACTGACCCATAGAAGCTTGTGTCAGTCTTCATGGCGCCACATGAGTCTTTGTTGGTTTTGCTCCAACAGATTATCACACCTACTCCTCTGGAGTGTGAAATTTAAAGTGCTTAACTTTGGGCAGACCTTGCCCATTGGACTTACGCATGAGCCACTTAGCACCAAGAATGCTGAATAAATAATCAAGAATAACAAGTATCTGTACTAGTTACTTGTTAGTTCTTTCAACAGTTACCACCATTTATAGTATTAGAAACTGGTATTGTTTTTCAGTGCTTTTAAAATGTTTTAGTGCTACACTGTTAATGCCTGAAGTACAATTTTAAAATAATTAAACCAAGCACTAAATAAAGCCAAAACATATCTCTCTCTCTGCAGGTGCTTACATGTTTTTACCTACTGAGATTATTTTTTTAAATGCTGTATCTTTAATTGATAACTTGAAGTGAAAGAGAAAAGTAGAGGAAGTCAGAAGAAAAGAAGAAAGGAAAACCTCTCCCTGACTTCTGAGTCATAAATTTAACAGGTGTGACCTTTTGAAATAGTGGAAAATTCACCTTAACCTGCCTGTCAAGTAAAAGGTGTTTTACCCTATGATTTTGTTTTTCTTCAGGAGGGCCTAGTTATTTTAATTTTTGTGTGTCTCTGCTTTGATGATGATAATAATAATTAATAATAATAATAATAATAATAATAATAATAATAATAATAATAATTTATTTGTACCCCGCCCATCTGGCTGGGTCTCCCCAGCCACTCTGTGTGGCTTCCATCAAATATTAAAATACATTTAAAATATCACAGTTTAAAAACTTCCCTAAACAGGGCTGCCTTCAGGTATTTTCTGAATGTCAGGTAGTTGTTTATTCCCTTGACTTCTGATGGGAGGTTGTTCCACAGGGCGGGCACCACTACCGAGAAGGCCCTCTGCCTGGTTCCCTGTTGTTTCTTGATCAACATTGATTTGTGCAATCCCATCCTGGGCCCAATGTGGGCAGATCCCCAATTGCTGCAGTAGTATCAGTGGTCTCTGCTGCAATTTGAGGATGGGCCCTCAGAGCAAGGCATTGTGGTTGAAGGGGCAAGGAAAGAGATGCATATGGCATGCCAGTGTGGGAATACGTTCTTAAGGTGCTCCTGCACCTGTTTGTTTATGTTTACTTTAAGGTAACCTTCCGCGCTAGGAATGAAGGGCAAAGGATCTAGCAGAGAGTTTGCTGCATGGATCCCTCCGCGTTTGGGCAAAGCGCGCCAATTTAGCCAATGTAACGGTCAGTTGATAGTTTCCCGCCCAGAAACTAGCATAGAGACAAGGTTGTGATTGGTTCTTGTAAATGTTATGACGATGTTTGATTCCTTAATAAATAGCCTCCGCTCTCTGTAGCGTGTGTGGAGAACGCGCGAGACAAGCCAGAGAGAACATCAGTGCAAGGTATGGGAATTGGCACAGCAGAGCCCCACAGGTGACACAGCAAATCAGGGATGTGGGAAGTTGCGACGTCCTGCCAGGAAGAGGGGAGGCAACCGTGCACGAGTCCAAGGCTCATGGCAGTTCCTTTCTGCTCATGCACAACTCGCCAGACCACACTCAGCCCAGTCTGTCTGCAGATTTCATGATTGCATCTCCTGGCCTCAACCTACTCCATACTGATAGGTCTACTCGGCACACGTAATTACCAAAATCAAAGCAGGATACTCTGATTTGGGCTCTGAATAGGTGAGAGATAGCTTCTGAGAGGACTGATTGAAGTTACTAAATCTCTCTGTCTCTCCTACCAACACAAACCAGAAGGTTATGAATTGCAGGGTCTGGTGAAGAAATCTGCTTACCAGAAGCATATTTACACAGCGAAACATAGACTCAAAAAACTGTAGAGTTGGAAGGCACCAGAGGGTCAAATAGTCCAACCCACTACAATGCAGAGGTTGGAGGGTCATCTATGACAGATGACCCTCCAACCTCTGCTTATAAACCTTCAATGAAAGAGAGTACACCACCTCTTGCGGGAGTCTGTTTCACTGTGGAACAGCTCTTACTGTCAGAAATTTCTTCCTGATGTTTAGTTGGAATCTCCTTTCTTGAAACTTGAAAGCCATTGGTTTGAGTACTTCCCTCCAGAGCAGAAGAAAGCAAGCCACGTGACAGCCCTTGAGATATTTGAAGATGGCTGTAATATCTTGTTCTTCATATGTATGTTTTAAAGGCAAATATTTAACCACACAGAGTACCTGTGAAGCACTTAGGTTCTGCTGGGCTAAATATTACCTTTGATGTATTACCAATTACCAGAGCATTTCTCCTTGCATCAGAGCATTTTCCCACATGTATTACACATTTTGGAGAGGGGTGGGGAAGCATTTTCAGCTTGAGGGCCACATTCCAGGAGTTGGTGGGGCCAGAGGCCAAGGTGTGTGGGGCAATGAAAGTGCTGTTTTACTGTTATTCCAGTCCTACATGACTTCAGAGGGTGGTGGTGGGGGGATGCCGTGTGGCCTGATGGTCCCTTCGATGTAGGGTGCCACAGGAATCAGTTTTATTATTATTCTGTTGTTGTTGTTGTTGGCACCTGCCTGTCTCAAGAGACAATGGAGTGTGCCTCCGGGGTGTTGTGGGAAAATATTGCTATAAGCTTGGGAGGAGGAATTTATTGGATAGCTTTAGGATCCCATCCAACTTGGAAGATTAGAGTTTGGACAATAGCCCTGGCCAGATCTTGCAAGTATCTCTTCATTTTTAAGCAGAAGTGATATGTGGCCACAGGAACTTAATAACTGAAGGATTGCTCTCAGTTGCTAGCCTTCTAAAAAGCCAGCACATATAATGAAAGAGGATGCCTCCCATCGCCCAACACACACACTCCCTGCTGAGGATGCTATAACCCAATGCTTCTGTGTGAAGAACAGACTGTAGTTTGAGACAGACTGCAGACAGAGGAAGAAAGGTGTGTGTTAGACAGTGACTTTGAAGCATCTTACTGTTGGAGTATCTCCAATGCTCAACCCGTATATATTTGTAAATACAGTAATTGCAAATGCTGCGATAAAACCAATAAACTTCCACTGTGACCTTCTTCCAAAGGAAAACTATAGCTGAGTAAATGCTGCACTCCTGGATCGTCTCACTTGTTGGAGAAGTGGGGCACAGTATCTGTGTAGGTTACCTGCCTTGCCACTTTGCTGGATCCTCAAGTTTTCTTTTCTCCAAAGAAGAGTGAAGCTAGCTTTGGGAGAAGGTGAACAGCAGGAGCTTATTATAGCAATGAGCAGGAGCTAGTTCCTATTTCTCTTCCACAAGCACACGTGTGTTACCTGCTTGCTCCCTGGTGCAGACTTCCTAGAACCATCGCACAAAACTGTAAACAAATAAATAAGAAAAGTGACTCATACATTGTCTTAAGGAGACAGTAAGCTGTGTTATGTTTCCACTGATCTGCAAAGGTTAAGGAACACATTCTGCCAGATAAAGTGAGCACAGAGGGTCTTAGGTTAACCTGCAGAGAGGCATGGGCTATGTGAATCTTGAATATTAAGCCAAACTGGGTGAGTTCCCAGTGCTTCTGATGTGTTCCCAGTCCCACAAAAAACCCAAAATTTCCCTTCTTAGCAAGCATAGAACAGAGGCAAGCTGTTGCATAGTTATTTCTTTCTCTCTCTGTCTGCCAAAGGGCAAACAGTGTTTGAGTCTGATACTAGGCAGAACCAGAATCAACTGGTAGAAACATTGTGAAATAAAATCGCAGCCAAGGAAGGGGGAAGGCAGTAGTTGTGCTTAACATTCATGACTTCTTGCCCTGTCAGCGCTGCTTCAACTCCAAAGTTCAAAATCAGTTTGAACGACAGTGGCCTTTCCACAGGATCCATAGATCCTCAGACCAATGTGAATTCATGAACCCTCCTGGATGGAAGCTTACATTAACCCTTGCAACCCAAACCCCTAGCTTTTCCTCAGTCTAAATCTGACCTTGCTTTTTCTATATCCCCTACAACATTTATGCACCTTTACACTGTTGCACCTCTAAATTTAATATATAATTCTAATAATCATTGTCCTTTTACACTAGATGTCATTCTGGGCAACACTGTAGCCCTGGTTCAGCCCAGTAGTTTTTCCCCATGACAGTTTTTCCCCATGACAGAAGACTTCCCCTTTAATTGGCACCTTGTTTAAACCAACGGCAAAGGCAGAATGAAGTCATGTGGGAGCCATAGATGTGGTGTGGTGGATAAATTGCTGTCCTTGTGAAAGCTATTTTTAAATTTGTGTTCAGCCATGAAGTTACTGGATACCATTGAGCAGATCACCGTAGCACTACTCAGTTATTCTCCCTCCTTGTGTTTCCCATCACATGAGACGAAGAATGAGGCTGTGCTCATTCATGCCATGTGCCACACCATGTGCCCTGCCATCCTCAGCCCACCATATGTTGGGTGTTGGAGATCTGAAGAGAGGAACCTGCTCTGTGCATGTCAGCTCCCCATGCAAGACAGAACCCTGTGCAATCAGATAAAAGAAAGTACATCCTCATGCAGCGCATAGCCAGGACAGCTGTTAAAGTGGATTATTCATTCATTCATTCACTCACTCACTTTATATACTGCCCTTTATGAGAAGATCCCATGGTGCTGTACAACATTTAAAAAAACAGAACATCAATAATAAAAACATAATGACAGATAGCCTAATAGTAAAATAATCATCATAATAACAGTCTACTTCACCACACATTCACATGGCATAGATTATTTAATCACCATAAAGGTAAAGGTAAAGGGACCCCTGACTATTAGGTCCAGTCTGGGATTGCGATGCTCATCTCACTTTATTGGCCGAGGGAGCCGGCTACAGCTTCCAGGTCATGTGGCCAGCATGAACCAGAGCAACACACAGAAACGCCATTTGATATGTGTCACTGGTGCACACTGGGACTGATTTGTGAACGTCCCTGCCTGCGCTTCATCAGGAAGATGCCCGGAGAGGTCTGTCTAATTCCGGGGGCTGTGTGTGCCCCCAGGCGTGTTCCGACAGCAAGCTCTGAACTTTAGATCTTCTCTAACACATGCACTAGAAGGAAAGCTGTTATTATTATTACCATCACCACCATATGCAAGTTTTTAACTTATATGAAAAAGGAGTGCTAGAAAACTTGCAAAGTAGTGCATTAAAAACAGTTGGTCCAATAAAAGTTATTTCATCATCAGTTTTATCACTTTATTCTTCATGACCAAATGGAGCAACTATCACCTGCAGTACTATGTGCTGGGAAATTCAGTGTTTGTTTGTTTGTTTAATCTAAAGGCTTCTAGCTAGGTTAAGCAATTGCCATATCATGTAGCACGGGTTGCTTTGATGCTAGAAGTTAATTATCCACACTTTAATTATCCCATGGTTTAGCAGTCATTTACCCCTTCCCAAATGAACTCTGGCAATTGTAGTGAAGGGATGGGCCACAGCATGGAAAACAGCTAGGGATCCCAAGAGCAGAATTCACAACACACTCACCATACTGCTGAGGTTGGGGTTGGGGGGGAGGTTATTAAAATTAAAAAAATTTAAAAAACCCTACAAAATATAAAGTTTTTATTTATTTATTTATTTTAAAATTGTATACCTTTGTGTCATAAAAATATATCAAAGCAGCTTACAGCAGTAAAAACATAAAAATTATAAAATAAAAACCATTAAAAGGTTAAAAACAGACACCAATTAACCATTGTGGAAGGATGCTTTCTTAACTGCCTGCATAGGTTTGGTTTTCAGCAGGCATTTATGTTTACGTTGTGCTACCAGTAGTCCTATTAAGATGCCTCAGGAATTTTTATTAATAGGCTTCTCCTTGTCCCACCCATATTAACTGCATGGATTTCAAGCTGCTATTTAAACCAATGTGTTTAAAAAGCCTTTTGGAATTTTGGCATGGGAAAAGTCTCATGCATTTCCTGCACTTCAGCAAAAAATTCTGCCCAAACTGGCAAATATACAGGAAACAAATCTACACACAAACAGCAGCAGCAGGGAAAGGGGAGATGGAATGGAATAGAGCATTCGGTACTGCAACATTTTGTTGCAGGCATCACCTGTTTTATCCAATTCTTCAACTCTTCCTTCTCAGAACTTTACTATCTCCTTCTTTTCTTTGATTAGAACAGACTTTACAGACTGTTCAGAAGCTGAAATTTATCTTGGAGCAACCAATTTATTTCATTTACCACTCTCCTTCCTTCCTTCCTTCCTTCCTTCTCAGGCTGTTTTAAAATGCCCTCATGCAACTGCAGTCATGCAATGGCTGCAGGCAGTTTCGTACATATGAAGTGTACTTTGCTCTCTCAGCTGTTCAGAAAGGGCAGGACATGCTTTTCCAGGAAAAGAAAGATTACCTAGAAGGTGTGGTGGCAAGTTATCATTAAACGAGCATATCTTTCATTATAACCTCAGGAGAATGGTATCAGGTATGAATTACAGCAGGTGAGACTTGCATACCTGAACAGTTTTGTCATGCATGCTTCTACTTTGCAATAGGCAGGGGGGTGGGGTGGGGATGGGTGTTGTCCAGCATCCATGGGAGAATTTACAGTAGAAATATGGGGAAAGAGGTGGTTGCAAAATCACTAATATGGAAAAGTGAGGGGCCACAAGATGTAAAACTTATTCCACGGAAATGAAGACTGGGAAGTGCAAAGGAAGCCAGTGTAGGAATGAGAGTTGGCAAAAGGGGCTGGTGAAACTGGCCCCCATGGGCCCAGGCCCAGGTGCGTGTGCTGGAACTAAGTTCCGGCAAGTTCTGGCTGACAAAAAGCCCTGAGTGTGTGTGGTGAAACAATATTGTGACTGTGGTGAGATAAAACGCACGAGAAGCTTCCCATCCTTTTCACACTGTGGCACAAAGGCGTGCAATTTTAAAACAAATTATTATTTTTTGCTTTCCTCCTCACCTTGCCCTCACTTTGAACACTTTGAGTACAGTACTTGAGTTGCATAAAATGTAGTAATTTCTAATGTGGCCCTTACTGTAAAGTGATTTTTTTTTCCAAAGGGGGTGGGGATACAGCTCCTTGCCAAAGGCACAGGGAATTCTTGGTATGCCTCTGCATAGGGTCAGACATTTAGGGTTGGACCAGCCATTTGCACCGTGGAGGCCGACAAACCATCATATTCCTCTGCCACTATTAGATCAGTAGAGCCTGTGAGGGCATCTATGGAGGAACCCACCCCACACGACACATGCATCTTGCAGCCTCACGTGCAAGCAGCATGTGAAATGGTGCACTGGGGTTGTATTTTGTTTGGGAACTTATATATGTGTATCAGTTTCATTTGTAACTGAGTGAAGGGCAGAGAGTGTGGTGTGTTGGGAGGAAAGCAAAAGGCAGTAACTTTAGGTTTGTAGTTTTCTACAGAATAGCAACGCTGACACCAAACCCCACATATATTAAATAAAATAGAAACATCATCACCCGACCCCCCACCCACCCACCTCCACCCCCCCCCGTCCACTTCTTCCCCCTTTTTCTTCATAATGTCTCAACAAGTGAAACTGATTTGTAAAAATGATACATGGAAAAAATACGAGAGAGAGATCGAACATACTTTTGTAACTCAAGAAATCTTTAATAAAAAATACATTAAAAAAAGAATCTGGAATTTGATAGATGACTCCCCCCCCCAGCCCCACTAATTTATGGCGGTCTATCACCTCATTTCAATCTGCTGCTTTTATAATTCAAATACTAATATTACAGGTGAAATAATAGACTTTGTTGACTCAATGTATCTCTCACAGAATGTGTAAATCCATCCGTTCTATTTCCTTCAGGCATGACTGGGTGAACAACCTCTATAAATAAGCAAAGAAGTGACATGAATAATTCCGCCTTGAATTAAGGGCCAATTCTATCCTCATGTGACTTGGGGGAAGACCTACAATAAACCTGGTGCCATCAGCAGTGCCCCTGTGCAAGAACTGCGTGCCAGAAGTCCCAGCTAATAATTAAAGGTTCACCATGTGTCAGAAGTCCCAGCTAATAATTAAACTTATTTTCGATCTTACAAGAATCACTGTATCCATGGTTCAGATTCAGTACTGCAGTGAATTCTCTTTGGAGCCAAAGGAACTTATGCTTTTCTAATGAGGAACCAAGTCTTTGTTTTACAGCAAATATATTTATATGTATATATGTATATATTTTTAAAATATAGTTACTGATTCTTTCAGATCAACATCATTTCATAGATACGGCGTGTTTTCTTCTCTAGTTATATAAAAAAATATAGCTTGATGCATGTGTTTTTATGTAGCTTGGCAACACTTTAATATATTGTTCCTGATATGGAGCACCATGACTATGTACCTCTTAATGCAAGAAACAAATAAATAATACAGATAGTATTTTGAATATTCAAGGTCTAATTTGCAAGCAAAGAAGACAAAAACCAGACATTAATTTTATACATCTGTGAATCCATTCTTTCATGTCAAAGAAGGCATATTTTATTCATGCCACAGTGATAAATTAATCATTTTTTGTTAATACGGATGTTTAGTTACATCTGAAATGTATGTAACATTTTGTTATATGGACACACATTTAATTCTTCTGCATCAAATTGAGTGGGATCAAGGGTGCTTAACTTTGACTGGATTATGCCTCGGAAGTTAAAATGAAATTCAGTCTAAGTCACTCCTCTGAGCAGACCTGAAATTATTATTTTCTGATGCAACCAGAAACGGACAGAAAATATGAAATACTGTAAAAGTGAAAAAGTGCTCAGATTGTTTTTGCTTTGGTAGTTGGTGGGATGGGGTATTGCTTCTATGATCAGAATGTAACCAAAAAAGGAAACGTCGTGGTTTGAAGAAAGACTGTTCCTCTGGATCAGATTAATCATAGCCCAGCTCTCTTCCTGCCTTCTGGTGTACGCTGCACGAAAACAGGATGGCATTTTGATGGATCCAGACAATTTTGTTCTTTTGGTAACTTTTTTTTAAGGGTGCAGCAGTGGGAGGTAGAGTGGAAATGTGATCAGAAATGAGGAATGTCAACAATGTTGCTCAGTACTCAGAGATTTACACTTGGAAAGGTTATTGCTTTTCTATAGTAGTACTGTAAAAGTAGTGCGAAACTATAAATGGAAAAAGAAACTCAGTGCAAAGGATAAGAGCTTGCATGCTGAGGTGGCTCCCTTAACCAGCATTCAGAACACCAACATATTAACATCTATGAATGTGCCTTGGAAAATGAAGCACAACATGTTCATTTTCCAGAGAAGGCCCTTTGGGTCCTCTGCTGAAGGTCAGCTCAGCTCATCTGGGAAAGAGGCAGATGACATGTAAAAAAAAAATCATGGCACAACTGCCTTGTGAGGTAGGCCTGTTGTGCATGTAGCATTTTCTATATAGCTGTCATCATTTCACTCTAGTAAACCTCTGGATCTGGTCAGAGGAGAACCCCAAATAGTTGTTAGGTTAGGTAGCAGCCAGTGTCCCTATCCCATATCTTCACAGGGCAATGAGCTGCTTTATTTATTTATGTGGAATTCCCCTTACACAGATAAATAGCATGAAGCCAACAGGTTCCAGCACATGGGAGAAATGGAGTCCCTCCAGCCTGACACGAAATGCGTATTACTGTGCACTTCTTCATACATCTTAAGAGAATGCAGTCTTCCACGGGCAATGTGGCAAGCCGCCCTCACTGCAGGCCCCTAAGGCAAGTACGTATTTGCATTCTCAGACTGTTCTGAAAGCACAATAGAAGACGCTTTGATCTTTTGTGCAAGTTAGGACAGCTGCGGAATAGATGCAAACTCCTCTTGGTTTTCCCAGTTCACCACCTCGCATCAAGGAAACTGGGAATGGCAGAGGTGAATGTTAAAATAAACCATGCCAAACCAGGGCTGTCTTAAGCATATCCGGCACCGTGGTGCAAAGATCCCCCCCGGCGGCGCCCCCGCCCCCCCCCCGTCTCTCAGAGTTGTCAAACTTTTTTTTAGGGAGCTGACACCACGCTTACACATTCTCTCTAACAAGCCCTTAGAACAAAATAAAATAAAAAGGCAGAAGAAAATCTAATGAAGTCCTCAATTCCAAAGCAGGACTCATTCAAGACTCAGCAGTTCTTCTAATTCATTCTCATGATTCAACTCACATGTCAAAAAGTTAAAGCAACCACCAATTTGTTGTTCTTTAAATAAATTGATAGACACAGAGAATGAAGTTCCCGGCCAATTTGTGTTTAAGTACAAAGTTGACGTTTTCAGACATTGTGGGGGGTGGGGTGGGTGTAAAGCAGTGACATCCTGAACCTAAAAAAGGACCCAAAACTTGGGTCACAAAGGCTGCAGCCCTAACTGCACTTACCTGAGAGTAAGCCCTGTTGAATCCAATGGGACCTTACTTCTGAGTAGACAGTAGGACTGCAGCAAGAAACACAGTTGGGAATTAGGGCTTTCTGTTTTAAGTCTCAACCAGAGAAAAATGTGATATTGGAGATTAGGGAGAAAGAAATATGAATAGATTGGGGGGGGAGGGGGCTGATGAGAGACCAAAAAACACAGTTAGCAAGACAAGGCACACTTTCTGGGGAGCAAGTCTCACACACAGTTGCTTGGGGCGAGGACTGCAGAGGGACCATAGTTGGGTTGTGTGTGTGTGTGTTTTTCAGAAAAACATAGAATTGGAAAGGATCCTGCGGGTCATCTAGCCCAACCCCCTGCAATGCTTTTTAGCTTGCATTGATCTTAAAAGCCTGCAGCGCCATTTTTTTTTAAAAAAAATTTGGATAGGCAATTAACAGGCTTGTTTCACAAATAAGGGAGAAGGAAGGTTGCTGACTTGGTTTGGTTTGCCTTTGTTCTAGTTTTTAGCATGTACTTAGTACCTTAGTTTCGCGCAGTGAGCCGCCCTGATATCTATGGGTGGAGGGCAGTAATAGTAGTAGTAGTAGTAGTAGTAGTAGTAGTAGTACTGTAATGGTGATGATATTTTTCACGGGGGTTGGAGTGAGCGGGTGATGGCCAGTTGCTGAAATGAATGGGGTTCGTGCTAAATGGTCTGGCTTGCTTTACAAACCCCTAGGGACCTTGTTGGTGGGGTGGGGGCGGATAAGGAGCCCATCCCCCAAGAAGAAGCAGAAAAGTGAGGGGGGGGAGGCTTCCCTTCACCGGGGTAGAGTTGCATATTTTAAAAATTATTTGAGCTAATTGAGTTTTCATTTGAATCAGGCTTATTTCTAACTCAATAATATCCCAAGAGAGGCCCTCTCTTGGTTCTGCCACCTTCCCTAGCACACTTGGTGGGGACATGATAAAGGGCCTTCTTGGTGGCTGCTCCCAGACTCTGAAACTCTCTCCCCTTAGAAGCTCGACTGACTCCCTCCTTGTTGTCCTTCCACCAACAAGTGAAGCCTTTCTTGTTCCAACAGGCTTTTGGTAATTGATTGCTTTTAATTAAAGGGCTGGTGACGTGCTGCTTTTATTGCAATTATTTGTTGCAGGTTTTCAGCTACGTTTGAATGCAACTGGAAACCATTTTGAATCAAGAAGACAGATGGAACCTTTCAAAACAGTCCTGATCTCAACCTAATTTTGCATGATAGTTCCTGAGATCAAAGAGTGGGTTTTCATCTTAAGTGTGGATACAGTCAGATGCCAATTTGAATCAATAATATTTGAACTTTTCAAAACTGCACTTTTTAAATTATTTCTTAGAATTCCAAAGCAATGTTGGGTATGAGGCTGCTAGTATTATAAAATATCCCTTTATGAAAAAAGAAAATTAAGTTAGTGCTTACTTGAATAAAGGCATAATCAAGTAAATTAGCATAAACTTTCATTTTCCTATATTATGTTTCTTCTTGATATTACTGTTATTTACTTTATGCCGTTGTTCTAGAACCTACTGCCCCTTCAAAGTCTCACTTTCGAACTTCTCCATTGATCCTAAAGTTGTCCCAATTCTTTGTCTTTAGAAGATTCCACTTCCAAGTTTCCTTTATGTTCTTGGAGAATGCAATAAATAAAGAATTTCAACACTTACCAAAAAATCATGTTGACGGTGACAAATTAAATAAGGAATTAAGCATGTATGGTAATTTCAATAATCCTTATTACTAGGAGTGGATTTTTCTATTGGAACTGCTTTCGAGAGTGGCATTTCTCAGCTCATATGAACCATGGAATTTATTTGAGAGAAGCCAGATTGTGGTTAGCGTTGATGGGTGTGCGTGTATATAGATAAATAGATATTTGCGGATACTGCAGCCTACATGCTGAAAGGTGACATCATTTGGAAAGTCAACAGCCTGTGAACCAAGTCAGAGACTCTTATGCTGTTTCCAAACTGTTTAAACATTAGGATAAGAACTTTGAGGTTTCTTGCTTTGTGAAAGTGTAATATTTGCCCAGCGTGAGTTGAAAGCTGTCTAAGCATGATAGCTACTATGAGTGCTTGCTGCTAACTTTTTACTTATGGTAATTTCCTAATAACCAATTGATTTCTGTTGCTAATATGGCAATTTGTTAAAGCTCTCGAGACAAGAAAAGATTAAAAGAAGAGGGACGAGCCCATGTGGCTATCCGAAGATCACATTTATGAACAGTGGGGTGGCCAGCAGAAGAATTTTCTGAAGTGCAGAAACGATGCTTCACTTTCAAGCCAAGGATTGTGGACATGCCACAGAGTACTAACAACTGTCTGAGGGCATCAGGGCTTTTCATTAAGCAGAATTGATGTGCTTAATTTTAAAACCAGCACTTCTGTCATTCATGCACAGTGAGCTCCATTTACACGTAGAAGATTATTAAGGGCAGCTACTCATACTTAGCATCCATAAATTGGCATCCATTTTCAACACCCGATTAAAACAAACCAACAAACAACTAATGGCCTGATGCTAAGAGGAGTTGTCTGAGGCCTGGTCTACACACACCAGAATGAGGTGTTTGCATGCTGTGGTGTTAGAAGGGACTGCTTCCCTCACTGAGGGTGAGTGAGGAGAGGGCGAGGAGAGGAAATCACAGTGTTAATGTTTTCCTGTGTAAAAACTTCATGCAAGTAAAATAAATCTCTAGAAAATAAAAAGTAGCAGGGAAAGGACTGGTATAGAGGCCTGGTATATAGTTGTCTATTGTAGAAGATGCATTCTTTTTTTTAACATTAGGGGCATTCAAAAGTGGTATTCCTGCATTGCAATGTGATGCGGTACAGTCCTTTCCCAGTGCTATTTTTCGACAAAAGAGGTGCTGGAACTCACCCCGAACGCTTCCCTTGTTCTCTTATTATGGCAATGGCGCCCATCTGAGAGGTGCCAGAACTGAGTTCTGGTGAGTTCTGGTTGCAGAAAAGCCCTAGTCCTTTCTATCATGTCAGCATTCTACCTCTACCACTTTCATTTGCTGCCTGAAGCAGTGGCTGCGAGATTGTCAGTGAGGCAATTGATCCCACATTCTTGGCAGATACAGGTAGGTATCTTGGCAGAGTTTGAGTTCCAACAGATATCAAATCCCCACTCAGCCATTATGCTCACTGGCTGATCTTGGGCTAGTCACTATCTTATCCTATTTCACAGGGCAGTTGTTGAGATAAAATAGGGTGGGGAAGAACTAAATAGACCACTCTGAATGTATTGAAAGAATGACAAGATATACATGTAATAAGTAAGTAAGCCATTGCTTTCCCCAGTGCCTCTTCAGCCCACCCACAGGCTGTTTATACTACCAGGCTCTTACAAGAGGCAGTAACATAATCCATCCAACCACTGTGATAATGTTGTGATAACATCCCATATCAGTTTCACTCTGCGGTTTTAGAAGATCTGCAAGCAGCCAAAAAGAAAAGAAGAAAACCCTGTTGCCATAATGACCTCTTTCCTTTCAGTTCAGACTCCATTCTCTAAAGGGTTGAAGAAACCACAGTACTTCTTTCTTTCTTTCTTGTAGTGCACTGAAGGAAGTATTTACGACACAACCTCTCTCTCTTTTTTTCCTTTTCAGAACTCTGTGTGTGCAGAGGAGCACGTATTTGGGTGGCTGCACTGTGTCTTTAATTACTGTGATTAGACATGGTAACAGATCAATTGTGCATGCTGTGATTACGAGGCCAAACAGACCTCAACGTGCACAGAACCACTGCGGAATGAAAAACAGTGTGGCCCTAAAGCAAGTCACTAGGATGCTCGTGCAATATAAAAAGTAGAAAAAAGTCACAGCATTACTTTGACACTGAGCGCGGAAATACACAGTTATCAATCCAGCAGCTCACCCTCTCCTTCCCATGCTTTCTTTCTGGACTTTAGTAGGCTATTCTCCTTTACTTGCTTGCTTGCTCTTGTCTACCCCTTGTTCTCACAAGGAGATCATAGAGAGATGGCGAAGGACCTCAGAAGTCATGTAGTCTAGCTCAATGCAGGTTGGCACGATGAAGGCCTCTGTGCAGGCAGGTCAGACTCTTCTTACCAGTCTGTTATTTTGTGGGTAACATACCTGCATTATGGTGCTGACCCATGTTTTCCAAATTAACAGAGTTGCTCATTATGCTGGGAGATCGGTGATTGATTGCCTGGCCTTTTCCTGACCTTTCCCAACAAACAAGCACACTCGAGACCAGACACAACATGCCATCACTAAGTAGGGCAATGCCTCTCGCCTAGGAGGTGGATCGGATCTGCCAACAAATCTCAATAGGGACTCAGTTGGAAGCGTGGGGAGCATTTTCATCAGTAACCCACCCGAACCATGAGAACAATGGCTGAAGGGCACGGATGGAGCAGGTTGATGGCCTGGTGAGAGGCTCCCTGGAGGGCATTTATGCACAGTGAATTCAAGGAGGGGTGGCAAACTGTTGTGGGCATGTATGCTCCTTATCTTCAGCTCCAAAAGAAGCTCCTCTCAGAAGTCATCACAGCTGAGGGGGTGCTGCTGGTGCTGGTAATCTGATCAAGGGAGTGGCAGCGATGTCTAGGATGCTGATCAGATGCTATCGCTTGTCCTTTACAAGCGCTTTTGCAGGAAGGGCACTTGCACAACACTGAGGGGGATGTCATTTGTGTGGAATCAGCAGCAGCCTCCCCGTAGCAGGCGTTCTGAGGGCAAAGGCAGAGAGATGTCCTACGTGGGGAGGAAGTGGTTTCAACACACGTTCTCTGTCCTGAAAACAAATGCCTCGGAATGTGGCGAGCTTGTGTTGAAACCACGTCCGCCACATTTCAGAATATATGCTTGTGTCGTTACACTGAGTGCCCTGGGAGCAGATTCAGCCATACCCAGATAGTAAAAAAAGAAAAGAAAAAAAGGTTTGAATGGGAAGGCAGCTGTGTCCTACTTGCCAGTCTCAGTCAGGATGCAGCTTGAGCTGTCGTGTGCATGCCGCTGTTCACACTCTTGAAGCTGAAGTGCAAGCTGCTACAGGAGGCTGAGACCATGGGGGATCTCGTTATGAGAAAGCTGGAGAATGTCCGTAATTCAAAGTAAATTAACACATGATGAAAAGTAGTCATCATTTAGGCTTGCTTTTAAGATGGGTTTTTTAAGGCACTGTTCAAAAATCAGCAGGCAATTAATATAAAACAGAAGGGATGCATGAACGTACATGCAAAGACTCAAATAGTCCTATTTAGGCTTGGGTCTTTGGAATTAAATAAACATGCAAAGGGGGTACTAGCTTTGCCTCACCATCACTGCCACTACTGCCCATGGATTGGAAGGCAACAGTCTGCAGCAGAGAATGTGCAGTAGCTCCCCCAAATGCAATGCAGAATTCTGAATTTTCACCGAGATAATATGTTGCAGGTACAGTTCTACTCTATCAGTTCTTGGTCTCATTTTTAAGAGTTCCAAAGTCTGAAAAAGCACCTATTTTTTTTAACAATGATACCTCAAAATTATAACCATCAGGCTTTAGCACCTGAAGTGGTCTTCGACTCCCATCACGCCATCCGTGACACTTATAAATAGAGGCTTTTATTGGTGAAATATGTATGTATCTCACAGCAGAGTGGCTGTATGGCATGCCGTATATCTATCAGTAGGATTTAGTGTTCAGTTTCTGAAACACTAGAGCACAATATGGAAGGAGGTGGGGGGTGTTGAAGAAAAGCATATTTAAAAATAAACCTAGATCTTAACACAATCAAATGTGATTTATAGCAAGTCTCTGTTTCTCTCTTTTCAAATTTAAGCACCGGCGCTGGGAGCTGTTCTTTAAGTTGCCACTATAAATCAAGGAGGACAGGCAAAACCCTTCCAAGACAAGGGAATACACTTATTGAATTTCACTTGCTCAGATTTCAAATTGACACTATTTACATACAAGACATGATTTATTCGTTGCAGATTTCCCCCATTTAATGTGTTGTTACTTTTCAAGCCTGGAACATATCACTGTAAATAAGAGCACTTGTACACTCAGGTGTTAGGAGATAGGCCTGCTGCATGCAACACTCGGGATAACAGAGCCCTGAAATGTGAGCAGGCCATAAAAGATACAGAATGTACTTGAGAGGAGTTAACAGTGTCAAAGGAAATCATCCCTCCAAATGCTTAAGTCATATGAACAAGATCATACACTAAGAACTGTGGAGAAAGCAAATTCTACTGCTGCACCACAGCGGAAACTGTGAAGTTAGAGGCAGGTCCTAGGTATGCCCTGAGACCTCCACCTTACTAAAACTAAGCAGGTTTTGGGTCTGGTCATTGCCTGAATGGGACCCCTCCCCCCTTGGAACCACATGTGTACCACCTTGTGTTTCAGGGTGGCAAGAAAGGAGGGATATAAATGTAATGAAATAAAATATACTTTGCTGTGGACCACACTACAATGACCCTCCAATGTGCCATGCTCTGCAGTTAACAACTACAGTGGTACCTTTGGTTACGAACTTAATTCGTTCCGGAGGTCTGTTCTTAAGCTGAAACGGTTCTTATCCTGAGGCGCGCTTTCGCTAATGGAGCCTCTTGCGCGCGATTTCCATTCGCCTCCTGGGGCAAAGTTCGCAACCAGGAGCAGCTACTTCCGGGTTAGTAGAGCTCGTAACCTGAAGCGTTCGTAACCAGAAGTGTTCGTAACCGGAGGTACCACTGTACAAACACAGGTGTGAAATTTGTTCCATACTAGCTACTAGTTTGCTCCAAAGGAAAGCAGTAATATATGCTGCTTAAAAAAAAAAAAAAAAGGTTGGTAAAAATTGGTGAGTTCTTGGCAGTCTTTTTATTTTGTTCGTTTTGCTTTGGACTTCTACAGTGACTGGCATTCCATAGAAGGGGATTAACCGCACTGTACTAGACACAGTTGAATTCAAGGCTTGTATCAGAGGCAGATTTAGGGCAGAGAAAGTGGCTCCCCCACCCCCGCACTCTGAACTGAAGAATGTGCTGCAGTGTATTGCAACTACTGTATGATGTAGTACACATGCAGAAAAGAAGGCGCACTGAATTTTGGCCTCACACAAAGTGCTGCTGAAATTTGAAAGACCCAAGCCTGCCCCTGCTTGTTTCCTAACACTATGGGGTTGGGGGTTTGCTTGTTTATTTGTTTGCTCTTGTACTGAGAGTTGTCAGATTTGTTTCCAGTGAAACAGAATTGCTGTCAAGAGCAATTGTTGCTGCTGGTCTAAGCTTGAAAGCATAGGAGCCAACTCCTAGGGTCTGAGGTCCCTTTGCCTCCCTCCCTCCCTCATAAAATATTTGAGGCGGCTGCTCCCCCCCCCCCAGTTGATTGGCATTGCCATTCAAATGGTGTGTGTGCTGCATCTTGTGATTGATTGTGCAGAGCGGGGCTTACCTGAGCCCCCTCAATATTTATTCAAGTTGGCACTCCTGCTGGAAAGCCAAGAAAAGTCCAGGAATATAATCAGGAGTACAGATGATGCTGTAAGGAAGAGAGTTCCTGTGCATGTGCAGAATGCAGTTCTATCTACTAGACTAGAAACACAATCAAGGTGAGCTCAGAGCCTCCAAGTGTCCCTATTTTCTAGGGACGGTCCTGGATTTACAGAAGGTGTCCTGGTTTGATCCTGGAATGCTCTGCATTTCCTTAGGACGCCTCTATTTCCATCGGGGAAATGTTGGCGGGTATGTCTTAGCCTGATAACAGTCGCGCACCTTTGTTTTGAGAACTTGTGAGCCAGCCACCTCTTTGCACTTGAGCCCCGCAGAGTCACAGAGAAGAACCTAACAACCACCAAACACTTTGTCCTTCTTAAGTCCTGCGTTTAAAGTGAACTGGGGCACTTTTTGTCCTAACAAACACACGTGGAACGATTCGTTGCAGCAGCAGTGGTGGTGACCCCATTATCTTGATTTCCAGAACGGGACAGGCCAGGACTGGAAAAGCGAAAATAAGTCAAAGCCCAGGTCCACCCAGGTGAATGAATGGAGCCAGCCGCGGCCAGCGTTTGCGAGCTTCCTTTGTGGCTCCCGCCCCTCGTTCCAAGCCGGAGAGAGGGCACGTAACAATCCCAGATCCCAGTCTCTCCCTGCACGTCCGGCACTGCCCGGGAGCTTTTTCGTGCGCTGCGTTGGATCCCGCGTGTTCCCAGCGCGTGTCCTCGAGGGATGGCTGGGGGAGGAGGCGGCGGCGAGAGAGAGGAAGCGAGGAGGGCGGGAAGGAGGGAGGCGCTGGGCGGGGGAGGAGGCGCCGCTCGCTCCCCGTGGTACGTGTGCACGCTCTCGAGCGGCATGTCCTCGCTCCTCGTATCCGGCGGTGGGTGGCGCGAGTATGGCATTTCCCGCGTGGAGCTTGGGCCCGGCCAGAAGCTGCATGCCGCCGCCGCCGCCGCCGCCGTGGTGAGGCGATGCCGCCCCTCCGCCCGGGAGCGGGACCTGGTCTTGTGCGCAAATCATGGCCTCCGGCGGGGAAGCGGCCGAGCAGCAGCCCCCGGCGGCCGCCCAGCTCCGCGGAGACTCAGTAGAAAGCATGAGGAGGATTTTCATCCGCCACCCGCCCGGGAGCCGCGAGGAGGGGGGCGGAGAGGAGCAGCCCGCCGGACCGGCGGCAGGCCCCCTCGGAGGCTTCCTGTGCCCCGCCGCGAGCTCGGCGGAGGCCCCGGGCGTCGAAGGCGCTTTGCCCTCCGCCGGCTCTCCGCCTCCCAGCAAAGCTCCTCTCCGGGAGCCCCGCAGAGATGCGCAGAGGCTAGTCTTACACTACGTGGTGCCTTGCATGAACGCCTATGGCTTGTGCATAGTCGACCACTTCCTGGGGCACAGGATGGCCGAGAAAATCTTCCAAGAGGTCCTGGCTTTGCACCTGAGTGACAAATTCCAGGACGGCGCCCTGGCGAGCCAGAAGGCAGGCGGCGGCAGCCGAGCCATTCGCGGGGACGAGATTTTGTGGGTTGAGGGTAGTGAGCCGGGCTGTGAAAATATAGGCTCCCTCCTGAAAAGAATGGATAAGCTCATCATGTACGCAGATGGCAAGCTGGGGCGCTACAAAATTAGAGGAAGACACAAGGTTAGTAGCTTGCAAGCATCGAGGACCCTCGGGGTCCGCCTCGACCGAATATATAACTCCGAGCTCCTCTGGAGTTTCTGATCTCCCTCTCTGCCATTTCTTGCACTCTTCCGAGTCTTAACCACGCAATTCCTGGCCGCTCTGCTACAAGCTGCAACTCGGACTTGGTATTTGGTCCCTCGAACCAGATCCTAACCGTAGTTCGATCGCTTTGTGAAACAATTTTTAAACCGGGTAGCCTTCACACCGTGGCAGCCCACGTGGGATTTCCTATATCCACGAACTGGAGAAGTAGTAGCGGGTGCGTGTGTGTGGCGGAGGGGGGGGGGGAAAGAGAGACACCTCACTACGCTTAAAGACACAATTTCCTTTTTTTTTGCTTTTCCCGCCTTCATCTAAAAGTTCCCGAGAGTTATTAACCAGGATTTGTGAGCTACAGTTTCAAGGAGAGCAAATTTTCTGAAACACTCGTGCGTGTATGTACATACAGTATATATAACCCCGAACATCTTACTTTAACGACTCTAACGTTTATATTGTTAATTGCTGAAACGATATCTTGGCAGGCTATGAAAGTGGGCATATTTTCCTAGCTTTTAGGAGAAAAGGAATGAGATTTAGAATCCAGGTGGTGACAAGTCAGTGAGTGCTTTTTAAACACATAATCTGTAACGAGAGGCTTTTGAAAGCAGGGAACTGGTACTCCGCACGCATGATTTTGTTTGCAAAGCGAATTCCAGCTCTCCAATATGTTTTGTCAGCAGATGATCAGGTGTGAAAAGTGGGGAGGATGTCTTGTGGGAGAGGGCGAGAAAGAAAAGATGGAGATAAGCATTTGTAAACTCGCTCCCCATCCCTATAGCATTAAGTTGCCAAGAGAAACTCAACTGGCATTTAACGCGCTTATACCCTCCCCCCCCCCTCCGTTTGTTTACATTGGCTTGTAGTATGTGACCGTAGTAAAAGCGTACATGCTAGGGGAGAATTCCTCAATGGCGGAGACCACACCCACTCCGAGTTGTAGGCGGCGCATGACAAACCATAAGCCGCGCCTCCTCCAAACACGCGGCTTTTCCTCTCCGCCCTCTTCCCCCCACGCCTTGATTCAAGCCGTGAACCCTACGCGGGTTGGACGCTCCCCGCGAAGCCCCGCCTCGTCTCCCTCTTGATTGGCTGCCCTCACGTTCCACAGGGCTGCGGGTAGGCGCGGGGAGAGATTGTCCCCGGGACGGGGCTCCACCCACGTGGCGCTCGCCGCAGAAGTAGGAACACATTCTGCACGTAGCAGACGTATTAATCAGAGAGGGGCCATCTGCTGCCTCGGTGAAATAAATTGAAAGGAGTTTGCAGGACTCGGCACCCAATTTTTTTTAAAAAAAAAATTAGGGGGAGTGATCACAACAGCAATTGCGGGGGGGTTCACACACTGGTCTCCCGGCCTTAAAGCTGGTAGAAAAGAGCTTCATCAGCTTCATTTTTCAGCAACTGCCTATCTGCCAAGGTGCTGCTCCCCCCCACCCCGGTATTGGGTGGAGGTCAGTTCGCGGAAGGCGTGCGGCCACCGTCCGTTCACTTCATTAGCAGGCTTTGTGTCGCCCAGGGGTTGGGAGAACCCGAGAAGGTGACTGCTGACTGCGCTGAAGACAAAAGTACGACTTTAGCCAAACTTTTGGGCACGCCGGTTTCTCTGACTAGCCGGACCCTGATTTGCTCTGCTCGCTTCTTTCTCCCAAGAGTTAGGCAGTTGTGTTAGAATCGCTGATAGAAACCAGGTCTCCTGGCGCTCTCTCCGCTGCTTGGCTTGCGGCTCTTGACTTTCTACTACAAAGGGGCGAAATCAGTCGGGTTCATTAAAATGCCACTGGGACATATCATGAGATTAGACCTAGAGAGAATTGCCTTGGACTACATAGTGCCTTGTTTGCATGACATTGGTTTTTGCTACCTGGACAATTTTTTGGGCGACTTGGTAGGAGACTGTGTCCTGGAACGTGTGAAGCAGATGCATTATAGCGGGGAGCTGCAGGATGGCCAGCTAGCCGGCAAGCGCAAAGGCATCTCCAAAAGACACTTGAGGGGAGACCAGATAAAGTGGATCGCAGGCACTGAGGAGGGATGCGAGGCCATCAACTTTCTCTTGTCACTGATAGACAGACTGGTTATGTACTGTGGAAGTAGACTTGGCAAATACTATGTGAAAGAGAGGTCCAAGGTAAGAAATTCAAATGGGGAAAATAGCTACTAACACTTTTAATGTAATGGGGACTTTTAATTAGGGAACCATTCTTGAATGTTTGGGTTATAAAGGGGTCAATATCCTTATTTGCTTTCATACTGATGCTGAGTTTAATCTTTCCATCATGAACTGCAAAACACAGGTAACCGATGCCAGGGATGGTTTTTATGATCCAACACCCCAAGTTAAAATCCTAAAAAAGTTTATTGTGAATATGCTGCTTTGGAATCAACTGGATTTACTAACTGGTTTAATAATTTTTCATTTTTTCAGTGCAGCATGTGAATGACTATACCGGTAATTCACACTGGGGCAGCCAACTTGGTTTAAGTGAGATTATAACAGTGTAATTGGCCCTCTTGTCTCCTAGAAGTGGAAATGCAGGGTGCTGAATTTGTAAGGAATTTGTTTTTTAAAAAAATATTGCTTATAAGAATTGCAATATAGCATTGATTATATATCTGTAGAAGAGTTTCCTAGAACTATACTGGCAATTCAAAATGATTTTGAATGGTGCCAAAAGTTTGTATAAATCCATTGCCTAATTAGATTATCCTTGCTTTCCTGTCACTTTCCACTAAGCTCCAGGTTGGGTTCTTGTGGTGGTCATATGCTGAGTGCTTGTCAGGCTCCTGAGCAGCTTACCGGTAGCTTGTCTTTAAAAGGTAAAGGGACCCCTGACCATCAGGTCCAGTCGTGTCCGACTCTGGGGTTGCGGCGCTAATCTCGCTCTATAGGCCAAGGGAGCCGGCGTTTGTCCACAGACAGCTTCCGGGTCATGTGGCCAGCATGACAAAGCCGCTTCTGGCGAACCAGAGCAGCGCACGGAAACACCGTTTACCTTCCCGCTGGAGCGGTCCCTATTTATCTACTTGCACTTTGATGTGCTAGTTAATCCCTAATTTATGCACATGTGTACCAGCAGAGGACACTGCACAGCTGAGTAAATAAACAAAATCCACAGCAATTAATAAATTAATTTATGCTGAAAAGTGACCGAAGTGTGGGCCCATGCATAAACTCCTTTAGGTTTGCATTGATCAAACTGATTGCACAGCTTCAACATTCTGTTAGCAATCAGTTTCATACAATTTAAGCCTTTGCATGTCAGAAGTAAATCCTATTGAGCTCAGTGGAATTTCAACTTACTCCCTGGTTAATGGAGTTAGGATTGCAGCTGTGGAATGAGAAACAACAAAAATCCTGATTAAATGGCCATGAGAAGACATTCTGTAACAGTAGTTAGATTGGTTTCCTTCTTCCTTAGTTTCAGACTTCATTGGAAGCACCAGGTAAATTATTTCATTGCTTTTGCTTCCTTCCCTACCACTCAAGAGGTAAAGAAGTAAAATAATGTCATGCATATGTTCAGTTGAACAAAAGCAGTTTTGACAAAAGGCAGCACATTAGCTAGTTTTTTTAAAAGTTATTTGGGACTTTCTTCCTCACTTCTGTGTTGTTTATTATTCCAGCATCCTTCATACTAATGAATGAAGTTTTACCAGAACTCAACTTTAGATAGTGACTAAGCCTACAGAATAGTCTTAATTATTTACAGTGCAATCCTATGCCTGTCAGAAGTAAGTCTCATTGATTCAAATGAGGCATACTCCCAGGTAAGTGGGTATGGGATTAAAGTCTTTGGGTTGTGTGCAACTAACTTTGAATCAGAGTAGACCCAGTGATCTGTTGCTGTTAACATCAGTGGGTCTACTCCGAGTCAAAGTTAGTTGACTACAACCCCATCATTCACAAATAGGACTTGCAACAAAATACTGCAGTGTGGACTGGGTCTATTCAGAGTTCCAGACAACAATGGCCTTTTGCAAGACACTCCATTCCTCCTGGTTTTGTCTTCCCAGCCAGCCCATTGTACTGTGGCCACCGAGCATGCTCAGTGAGCTATTTGGGGTTTTTCCCTCTTACTTTTTTGGGGGGGATATTTTACGTTTTTGTGTTTCAGCAAACCTTGGGACTCTGCTGAACCTCTTATGTATTGATGCATTTTGGCTACAGTCTAATGAGTTTGCTATTAGCATATAGAATTCTTAGTTTTGCTTATGTTTATCACAGAAGTAGAAGTTAAACTGAGTTTAAAGCAGGGATCGGCAAGCTTACCGAACGATGGGCCAGTCCAGGCTCCATCCGTCAGAAGATGGGCCGGAGCGTGTGTGCATGCACGCTCTTCCAGGTCAGAGGAGTCCCCATGCGCGTGCGCACATGCTATTTCCGGCGCTCCTCCAACCCAGATGTGTGCCAGAAATAGTGTGTGTCTCCATCCCGCACATGTGCACACACGCTATTTCTGGCGCACATCCGGGTCGGAGGAGCGCTCGTGCGCATGCGCACAGGTGCCATCAACCCGGAAGTCGGTCCCTGTGCCGTGTTGCGCCGGTAAGAGCAGGCGGCAGGGGTCACCATGGGCAGGATAGACAAGCCCATGGGCCTTAGGTTGCCGATCCCTGTTTTAAAGATATCAACCATCACTCTGACTGCTTGTAAGACTAGCCACAATATACGTAAAGCTGTCTTAAGGTGGTGATTGTAAGCATGCTTACTAGGGAATAAATCCCAGCTGAATTAATTGGGACATGTAAGCAAAGATGCTTAGAACAATGGAGCACGGGAGATGGAACATCATGGGGGAATGAATATGGAAGAGAAATCATAACATACATTGCAGCCATGGGAAGTTATATACAGTGGTACCTCTGGTTGTGAACGGGATCTGTTCCAGAGCCCTGTTCGCAACCTGAAAGGTCTGCAACCTGAAATGCCGTGTCTGCGCATGTGTGTGACGCAATTTGGCGCTTCTGTGCATGCGCGTGATGTCATTTTGCGCTTCTGTGCATGTACAAATTGCCGAACCCGGAAGTAACCCGTTCCAGTACTTCTGGGTTTGGCGCGTGCAACCTGAAGCAATCGTAACCAGAGGTACGACTGTTAGAAGCTGATTTAAGCCTCAGTCTTGAAAATAATCTATAGCCACAATGATTTACACACTTACCTGGAGCCAAGTCCCATTTAACTCAGTTGGACCACTTCTGAGAAGATATGCATAGGATTGCACTGTAAGTTTATTTACTTAATTGTATTTATATTCCACCACCTTCTCCAAGGAGCTCATGTTGACACACATGGTCCAACCCTTCCTCCTCTAATCCTTGTCAGATCCATGTGAGGTGGGTTAGGCTGAGAGGCAGTGACTGGCCCAAGGTCACCCAGTGAGCTTCATGGCTGAGTGGGAATTTGAACCCTGGTCTCCTGGGTCTTAGCATGACACTCTAACCACTATAACACACAGGCTCTCAGTTTAAGATTGTTGCTTTAGGCTGTAAGCTGATAACAATGTAAGTCCCATTGAACTCAAATGAAGAAGGGCTATAGCTGTACCTAGGGGTTGATGAAACTCCTACAGGGTCACAAGCCCCTGTGTGTGCGTGTGTGTGTGTGTACATACAGTATTCAACTGTCTGGTGTTTGAGTCCTAGCACACCACCTGGAGTGCCCCTCCCCAGCTCAGCACCTGCTTTTCCTGAAGGAGGAATCTGCTAGGATCTCCAGCATAAAAAGCTGCTGCTGCAGGAGGGACAGAATAATGCTAATATAGTCTTTGTTGCCTTGCCGAAGTTTTCTCACGTCAACTTGGTTTATAAAGTCTGGACTGACTCTGCTTCTGGATAGGGAGCAGTGCAAGCCTAGTCGTGCCTACTCTGAAGTATGTCCCACTTGGAATATAGGAAGTGGCCTTATACCTCAGCCCATCTAGCTCACTATTATCTGAATAACAACAGCGCTCCAAGATTTCAGGCAGGAGTCTCTCCCAGCACTACCTGGAGACATAGCTGTCAGCTTTCCCTTTTTTGCGGGGAAATTCCTTTATTCCAGCGTCATTTACCACTGCAAAAACAGGGAAGGTTGACAGCTACGGCTGTTTCCCACTGCAAAAAAAGGGAAGGTTGACAGCTATGCCTGGAGATGCAGACATGCATTAGTTTTCAGTAAGCTTGATGTAAACTTTCCCAGTTACATTATGTGTCCGCGTTTTGCATGTCACACAAAGTCTTAGCAGAAGTAGAAGTGAAGAGGAAATCCCAGTCCAGGTTGAAGGGAAGTCCTCTTGGCTGCTTGAAATCTTGACAAATCAAAGTGAGGTGTTTATATAAAACTAGGACTAGCAACTAATCCTTATGGTACCGTAAATGTCTGCTACTCCCAAGTATTCAGGCCAAAGAAATACTTGCATGCAGGCATCATTTCAATCAGCAATTACATATGAAAGGCAGACAGCTCAAAACATTGTGCTGCTGAAAGTAAACACTACTGTAGTTCAGGGCTGCAGCTAAAATGCACAGTAGCTCACAAGGTGATGATTTCCACAAGCAAACTATCTAAAGTAAAATTTAGCACGACCGCAAATGTTTAATCTCCTGTTCTCACCAGTGACACAGTGGTCCTGCCTCCCAACGTGTGCTCCATGCTATCTATATCACAGTTAGGTTTTCATTCCCACCCCCTCCCGGGCACTACCATGCAATTTGTCATTGTTACTTTAAAGTTTCAAAAACTCTGGACAATAATCCAAACCAGGCTTGGGTATTCCTCCCTGTCTCTCCCATTTCCTTCTCATGCTTTCTTTCTTTCTTTCTTTCTTTCTTTCTTTCTTTCTTTTCTATACCACTCTTCATCCAGGGAACTCTGGGCACTTTACAATATAAAAACAAAAATACATAACATAGTAACAAAAAACAATAACACACACACACGTTTAAAGGGTCATAGATGGTTTAATTCAGGCATAGGCAAATTCGGCCCTCAATATATTTTGGGACTACAACTCCCATCATCCCTAGCTAACAGGACCAGTGGTTAGGGATGGTGGGAATTGTAGTCCCAAAACAGCTGGAGGGCCGAGTTTGCCTATGCCTGGTTTAATTATATGAAGAAGGGCTTCAGATGAGGATTGCAGGGTCTGGGTCAGTTCATATCGGTTACTCTAACCATAGTTTGTCATGATATTCATATTGGAGAAATGATGGTTTATGTATTGTTTTATTTATTTATGACAGAGTCTGATCTTTGCCAAATGGCCCCTGGGTAAGAATATATATCATTAAAACACAATACAACAATAAAAAATAATCCACAGCTACTGCAAAAATATTTGCTTGTCATTGGAGTGTTAATAGTATTGGTGTCGATGCTAAGCACCCAATTATGATTTGAAGTCATGGTTTGCAAACCATGGTTTGTCGGTTGATGCAATAGCTAAACATACTTGTCATGGCTCAATGGTGGAGCATCTGCTTTGCATGCACAAGGTCCCAGGTTCGGTCTCTGGTTAAAGGATTTCAGGTTGCAGGGCTGGGGAAGATTTTGAAGAGCTGCTGCCAGGCATAGTAAACAATATTGAATTTGATGAGCCAGTGTTCCAAAACAGTACATGTCTCTTTTATGTGTTATGTGTCCATTATCCCATCATTGCCATCAGTTTCAGTGGAGCTGCTTTGGAAAACTAGTTGGTTGATTCATAGTGGTTTATGTTCATGTCCACAAGTGTGTCTAAGGCTTGACCTGATAAGAAAACAATATTATTCAAGACTGTAGCTTACTCCTTATCATTGTTGAGTATAGCTTGGTGAGCTATATCTGTGCCTTTTCTAATTCCTAAGGCTTACTAACCCATTTTATAAACCTTTGCATTGCTCTTTTGGCATATTACAGAAGGAAAAACCTCACTGCGCCTGTGGTACTGCAACGGTCTTTGACACTGTACTGTGCAGCTGTTGCAGTACCCCAGCACATGTGTGTAGGTCCAAAGCTTGTCTCCAGTGATGTTTCTCCATTGATAGAAGGCACTTTGATCCAGCAGAGGCTTCCCTCAGCCGTAGGAGAAGGCTGGTGATTTTCTCCAATTCCCCTAATCCCTGCATCTGTTCCAAAAACATGGGATGCTTCAGAACAGCGTGGGAGGTGGTGCTAGGGATTGCAGGGGAGCAGGGAATCGGCAAAAGTCACCTCCTTCTCTTTTCCACAGACGGAAGTCTTCACTGAATGCATACCCTGGAAATAGGCACTTAAGCACTGGTTGGTGTTACTTGTTTATTGCAAGTTTTTGTTTTCTTGGTTTTTTTTTTTTTGGTACTGCCTTTCAAGTCCTAGAGCTAAATGATCAGTGCATATTTCTGTGGACATAAAGATATTTTGTTCAAAATCCGAGGTCAAAGCTTCCTGTAAATGGAAAGCGCTTCCACCAAAATGAGATAATGAGGATATAAAAAGGTAGAAAGTTTCCACCTCAGAGAATTTTGAGCAGCAATTTGTCTTCACACAAAAAAAGCCACAGATTTTTTTACTCAAAAACGGATTGAGTTTGTTGGCACGGAGTGGTGCCTTTGTGTGAGTGACAAAAAAAAAAGTGAGTGGGCTGCCATGACTGAAAACCAGGGTGTAAACTGTTGCCAAAGTGCCATATCACTTTGTATGTCTTGTGCTCATTTTTAATCTAGGTATTTTTACCTTAGGACAGAATTGTTAAGTTGTTCATTGGGCCTCTTCATGTGACTTTACAATTTTTGTATACATTTTTAATCTGTTTATTTCTATCATTTTGTTCCCTGCTTGGGGATCGAACATATTCAACGAAGAGCAGGCTATGAATACTGTCCAGTAAATAAATAAAGGTGATTCTCTCAAACAAGCAATCCTTCAGTGCATATCTGAAGGGGTACTGGCTGCTTCAAATGCCCTGCCGAACATTTGAATGAATTCTCAAGTGGCATCTGTGTTACAAAGGCCTGCTTTGTTGGCAGCGCAGATGGACTTGAGGTGAGCATGATGCACACATTCTTGTTCAGATCTGTATCGGCATGTACCTGAAATGACTCTTGCATGTGAGAAACACCTAATGCTGCGTTAAGTCCTGAAAGATCCCATAGCCTCTTTGTGGTAGGCCACTTCTGGTACTGCTCTTAATATTGTCTTAAAATGGTTCCTCTGCTATCAAGGCACAGGGCTGGATCTGAGAAACCTGGCTGCCTAGCATGGCGTGATGAAGCAGCACAGCCTCTGCCGCTTGTACAGCCAAGGTGAAAGGTTGGAGGGGAGGCAAAACCTTGCTCCACACTACGCTGCAGTAATTTTGTCTGCCTGCACTTCCAGCTGGTAGAGTAGGAAGGTCCACAGTGGAGAAGTGATGCTGGCATAAATCCATAGAGGTGATTTAAGTTAAGTCAGAGGAGGATCTTCCCCCATCACATTGTGGGTGTGGACTGCTGTTAGTTGCACTTGGGTCCCATTGAAATCAGTGGGACTTCACTTGCACATGACTACCTTTTCATGTTTGATAGTATCTAAGTGCGACTAAAGTGCATCTAAAGCTATGGTTTTCCCAGTAGTGATGTATGGAAGTGATGTATGGAGGTGAGAGCTGGACCATAAAGAAGGCTGATCGCCGAAGAATTGATGCTTTTGAATTATGGTGCTGGAGGAGACTCTTGAGAGTCCCATGCACTGCAAGAAGATCAAACCTATCCATTCTTAAGGAATTCAGCCCTGAGTGCTCACTGGAAGGACAGATACTGAAGTTGAGGCTCCAGTACTTTGGCCACCTCATGAGAAGAGAAGACTCCCTGGAAAAGACCCTAATGTTGGGAAAGACTGAGGGCACAAGGAGAAGGGGACGACAGAGGACGAGATGGTTGGACAGTGTTCTCGAAGCTACTAATTTGAGTCTGACTAAACTGCGGGAGGCAGTGGAAGACAGGAGTGCCTGGTGTGCTCTGGTCCATGGGGTCATGAAGAGTCGGACATGACTAAACGACTAAACAACAACAACAAGTGCGACTAGCTTAGCCTGGTTCCAATACATAATGACTCTGTCTCACCGTTGCAGCTGTATTTATCTCAGTTCAGGAAGTCAGGAACTACTATTACTATACATGAAGTCACATAAAAAACATGAGTTCCAGAAGTGCAAACTTATTCCTGTTCTGGGCCTGAAGCATAAGAAGCAGCATGATTTATTACTGGGTTGTTGAAGAGCACCGCCTTTGGAACTATAATTGTTTATTATAGGTTACAAAGGATTTTGATGATACTTGCATAGCAGCATGCTTTGCAATTAGTTTACAATGGAACGTCTGATGAAGACTGCCATCCTGGAGAAATATGCATAATTTGTCTTTTTTTTCTAATGAAATGCACATGTTCCTGCATAATGGCTGGGCTCAAATCTGTTCTCCTGGCTAACTGCCAGGATGCCCAGTGTTCATCAGACTGGGTCGAGAGCCACTGGAATTGTAAATACAACAGACAAGTCATTTTATGATATCGGACAGAGGAATTTAGCTTTGGCAGAGATCCTGGAGCAGTTGCCATAGCTGTGTGTCAGAGCTGATATTTAGATCTATGTTTATCAAGCAAGATTAGTTAGCCTGGTTGATTAAATACAGGAATAGGGTTTTTGTCTTCTTCTTCTTCTTCTTCCTCCTCCTCCTCCTCCTCCAAATAGTTGAGGCATTAAAACTCTCTGCGCTTTGATACACCTTTATTTTTTCTCACTCCAACTGCATTCTCAGTTCTTTTATGCAACAGCATTCCTTTTATGCAACTTGTATTCCACATACGGCTTTCCAAAGTAGGTCTTGGGTTTCTATAAGATGATTTAGAAGGCAGGGCTGGCCTTACCATTAGGGGCAGATGCTGATGAGTGGTGCTGGAGGACTGGGTTGTATGTGCCACATGGCCTGCCTTGTCCTCCTAAGCTAGCCTGTTGCCTTCGGGTGCGGTGGAGGATGCTGTCCCATTGCCAATGCCGTAGTAAGATTCTGCTGGTCCCATTGGTTTCTATACATAGTGTGGGAGGAAGGCACCTTTGGAAAGCAAAATGCCTTTAGCCAGTTTTGAAAGACTGTTGGATTTGGATACAGGAGACCTATATTCAGAATTTTGAACTGCTATGAAGTTGTGTTCAGCACAGTGCCAGTATGCATGGTATCTAATGTACATTGCATAAGCAGGTTTCCTGCTCCATAGGCTTAATTTGGACAGATAAAAAGAAAATGGGAAGAGAAGGCAGGACAGTGAGAATAGCTCAGTTGGTAGAGCATGAGACACTTGTGGGTTTGAGCCCCACATTGGCAAGAGATTCCTGCATTGCAGGGGGTTGGGCTAGATGACCCTTGTGGCCCCTTCCAATTCTACAATTCTACGACTCTAAGGGTAGCAGAAAAATAAATGCAAATCCACTTAGATGTACCCAGGCTTGGGGCTAAAAGGACTAAGCCACAGGTTTCACAGAAAAGACGAGTTTTGAATAGAAAGAGAGAGGTTGATTCTATATTAATGACCTGGGAGTGAATTTCCATCATAAGAATGAGTCTTGGACAAATGTGCTCCTCTCAGCTTGGCCTTTCTCACAGGTTATTGTGGAAGATGTATTCAGTTACAATTGTACAAGGATCTGTACATTTGCAATAGAAATTATGAATAGATATAATCCACATACGTAGTCTGTATACTAATTTTAAGGATAATTTGTTCTCTTTAAATTTTGTTCCATGGGCACACAACTACTTGGAGGGCACACAATGAAGTTATTGTTGTTATTTTTTATTGAATTTAATTAGTATCCATACAATCAGATTTGGTTAATGAAGAATTCTGTTCCAGAAACATTCGTGTGAACCATGATGGTACATGACCTTGTCACCCACTTATGTGAATGAATGAGGGCAGTGGTGTAGAAGAATCTACATTGCCCAAATATAACCATCTAATTTCAGGGTGTGGCCTCCCCAACTTGCTCCATGCCCACCAGAATGTTACTTGAGGATAACTAAGTCACCAACTGTCCCAGCATTCTTGGTGCCTACATCCACCAAAGCACGCACAGACCTTTTGTTACCATTCCAACTTATTCTACTTGAAAACCTATCCCCCCCCTCTGATCTAGGATATGGAGCAGTTTCTTTCTTTCTGTTCTTATTGGGTCCAAGCTATAGGTTGCCTAGGTTGCTTTAGCTGAAGCATGAAGTCACTGGACTATTTCTATCTGCTTCACTGCTTTGTTTTAAAATCAGGTTGTTAATCAGGGCCCCTAATCGGTCACATTGTCATTGACGTTGCCAATTCTTCTTTTCTGCTTCCTGCGAAAAGGTATTGTGTAAATTGCTTAAACTCTATGTGACCTTTTCCTGTGAACTGAACAGAGAATATGCCTTTTGCTCTTAGTCATCATGGACTCTTGAATACTTGTAGGAACTGAATTTTCATATGCCCAGGAGAACTTAATTATGAAAATATAATGACAGTATGCTTCTAAATCCACAAGGAAATGCAAATGCAAGCGGGTAGATGTGCAAGGCAGAATTTTCAGGGCCTGAAATTTCTCCCTTCCATCCCTTTCCCCAAGCCATTCTCTTAGCCACGGTCTTGGTAGTCTTGTTTCTAGTTTTGGAGCTCAGCTGGTGGGGGGCTAGTTCTTCCAAGATCTGTGTTTGATACACCACACAGCCCTTACCAACTGTCATTGGTGGAAGGAGGTTGTGGACTCTCCTTCATTGGAGGTTTTCAAGTAGAAGAAGAAGATATCCCGCTTTTCACTACCTGAAGGAGTCTCAAAGCGGCTAACATTCTCCTTTCCCTTCCTCCCCCACAACAAACACTCTGTGAGGTGAGTGGGGCTGAGAGACTTCAAAGAAGTGTGACTAGCCCAAGGTCACCCAGCAGCTGCATGTGGAGGAGCGGAGACACAAACCTGGCCCCCCAGATTACGAGTCTACCACTCTTAACCACTACACCAGTTGGATGGCAATCTGTCCTGGATGCTTTACTTGAGATTCCTACTTTGCAGGGGGTTGGACTAGATGACAATTTGAGTCCCTTCCGACTCTACAATTCTGTGAAGGGCTATCAAGTATTTATTTGCATGCAAACTGTCCCAGGTACTCAGCCTTGGCAACTCCAGGTAGACCTGGGAGAAATTCACTGTCTGAAACCTTGGACAGTTTCCAAGTGTACAGAGTAGCACAACTTACATGTTAGTAGAATATTATTGTCATGCACTTTTAGCCTCAACCATGACATTGCCCCTATCTGTGTCACTCACTGTGTCTGTAAAGAAACCCTGATGTGTGTGAGCTGCTTGTCAGTTGAGGCTCCACACCATTGGGGCATCTGCACAATCAGGTGCTCTGATTATGTGGAGCCCCCTACTCCTAAGGAGCTCATATGTTGGTTTTTGGTTGATGCAGGAAGCAGGGTCGATGTCAGGGGTGTGGCTAAAATGTGGCTCTGCTCCAAGTCAACATGCCATTGCAATCCACACAAGCAATGTGTGGATAGGTGTAATATTGAGCTAGATGGACTAGTGGCTTGATTTGGTATAAGGCAACTCCCTATCTCTGTGTTCCAAAACCAGTATAATTTGCTTATATGTTTTAATGCCATTATTTTCACCCCCAGAAATGTGTGGGTTTTTAAAAAATGAATAATGCATTTAAAATGTCCCTAATGAATGGAAAGGCATGGATGTTCATTACACTGATTGATGAAGGCAAGTGCGTCTGCTGAAAGGCAAACCTGTTTGTTTGCAGAAGGAATTCCAGGTGTCTAATTGAGTTAACAATTTACTTTGGTATCTTTATTTCCTTCTAGAATCAGCTGCTTCAAAAGCTTATGGGCAAGAGGGAATGAAAATGCAGGTCTTGCTAGGGGCTCCAGTTTATGCATAGATCTTCCATCTTGGGTCAGACAGAGAATTAATCGTATGTTAGCAGGAAGTTAAATTAATGAATAGTTCTGCTATTACAGGTTCTGATTTTGCAGTCTGTGTTAAAGGTATGGATACTGTCGGCAGCTTGAATGGAAAGCTGTGCCAACCCTGCTTGCATTGCTTTGCATTGATGTTCCTGGGCCTATTGCCTGTATTTTGCTTCCTAAGCTCTCTGTCCTTGATCAGCAACCCACAGCCTCTTCTTGTTCAGGAACCCCTGCACAAAACACCCATTCCCTGTCTGAGACCCTGGAGAGCTTAGTGTCAGCAGTACAGTAGGACCTTGGTTCTCAAACTTAATCCATTCCGGAAGCCCGTTCCAAAGCCAAAATGTTCCAAAACCAAGGCACGCTTTCCCATAGAAAGTAATGCAAAAGGGATCAATCCATTCCAGACTTTTAAAAACAACCCCTAAAACAGCAATTTAACGTGAATTTTACTATCTAACAAGACCATTGATCCATAAAATGAAAGCAATAATCAATGTACTGCAGCCGCACAGTCAATCAGTCATTGGCTGAACTGGGTTCCACACAGTCATAAAAACAAAAACAAAAGAGCCGCAAAAACAAAAACGCAAAATAAATAGCAAAACCAGACAGAAGTGTGCATGCACACGAAAGCTCATACCAAGAACAAATTTAGTTGGTCTCTAAGGTGCTACTGGAAGGAATTTTTTATTTTATTTTGTTTTGACTCAAAACGGAAGTGTGGCACTCAAATTGGAAGCGTGACACTCAAAAAATAAGAGAACAAAACATGTGAGAAAGAAGGTAAAGCGAGGGAGTGATGAAAAATTAGAAAACCAGAGAAGGAAAGGAAGGAAGTCAAAAACTCGGCGGAGTTTGTGTAATATTGTAAAACCTTATATGATGATTATGTCTGTATTTTGTTTGTTGATGCAAAATAAAAAGATGTTTGCAAAAAAAAAGAGGAAGCGTGACATTCAAAATGGAGCACGTTCGGCTTCTGCAAAAAGTTCGCAAACCGGACCACTTACTTCTGGGTTCCAAGTTGTTTGAGTACAAAAGCATTTGAGAACCAAGGTACCACTGTACTGAACTAAATGGACTATTAGTCTGACTTAGCTTCTTAATGACAGCATTTTTTGGGGGGCAACGAAAATTATAATTCTTCAGTTTCGTTTATTAAAATTAGATATTATACAAACTAGTATTGAACATGCATGCGTTTAAATTTGCATAACTGGATGTAGGCACACCCTTAGCTCACCGACTTTGATCCAGAGAAGTGAGCTATTTGGTTCCCCATTACTTTTGCCTTTGTTTTTCAAACAGCGATATCTTATGGGCGGCGCTGCTGCTGCTGCTGTTTGGAAAACAAAATCTGCACCCCCTTCCCATTTGGGCCAACTCTTCTTCTTGCTCTCACGGACGTGCTGGAACACAGGCATTATTTCGTAACAGGTTTCGTTGAAACTGCTGCGACTTCCTCCCATGTAAATGGGACTTAATTCCACTTAATACGTGCTGGATCAAGGTCTGATGCAAGCACACATTTGTAGCAGGGAAAGCAATTTTTTTGCTATAAAAAGCCGATTAATGCCAGCTAATATTTTCATCAAAATAATCGCTTCGCTGATTGCAGTGTTTAGTTATGACTGTGTGCTTGGCGGCATTCGACTTAAGACTAGAGTCTGCTTTATTGCCTGAGATACATATAGGTAATGCTGCTAATTGTATTTGCAATAGCGCCCGGATTGTAGTATAGATGAGGGACTGCATTGTATGAAGCACTTCAGAAAGAGATTGGGAGATAGATAGGCAAGCCGGCATGCTTTGTGCTCACGGTATGATTCTGTAAGCATTTAAACAATTGTCAGACACTTAAGTATGAAGCAAGGTCTTGATGTGATAAGCTCTACCTGGCCTGGGGGGGAACTTCTGCTTGTTGAGACCTTGGCTGATAGCAGAGCTTCTTGGAAGTTCCTGTAGGCCTTCAGGGGACTCTCCTGTGAAGTGTGGGCTTACGTGTCCCATGGAAACAAAAGATGAATGTCGTAAGTAGGAGCTTCATTCCTTCTTGTCCACATAGTGTAGTCTCGTCCATTTTGAAGGTTCAGTTTGCTTGGTAGGATGAGGCATATTAGTCCTTTTGGTGCCATTGTGAAAACCCACCCCCAATTTACAGGCCAAGAAGCAGTGGTTCAGAAGAAGCAACAATGAGAACAGAGTGTGCTGTTCTAAAGCAGACTTAGTGCAGGCTCCAGAGTTCAATGAGCTATAATAACTGCTGGCAGTTTCTACCGTGCTTCTTGTACCAGCACCCAACTCGGCTATTTCAGAGCAATTGGCTTCTTTAAAAGAGGATTAGACAAAAGGATAAGGATATCAATGGCTGCTGGACACAAAGTTCAGCTTCCATTGTCAGAGGCAGGATGCTTCTTCTGAATGATAGTTCCTGGGAATCACAAGTGTGGAGAGCACTGTTGCAGGCAGCGTCCAAAATTCACCAGGTGCCAGGCACTTTTTGCACCTGGCTGCCGGCCACTTGTGACCAAGTGATGATGCCCGGACACCAGGATGGCACCATATGGAGGTCCATGCCTGGGGATCCTTGGATCTTGACTGTTTTCACAGACTAGCAACACCTCCTGTATAATTATATCTGCACAATCAGAATGAATTTCAGGAACCCAAAAGTCTTATAGAAGGAGGAGGAGGAGGAGTTTGGATTTGATATCCCGCTTTATCACTACCCGAAGGAGTCTCAAAGCGGCTAACATTTTCCTTTCCCTTCCTCCCCCACAACAAACACTCTGGGGCTGAGAGACTTCAAAGAAGTGTGACTAGCCCAAGGTCACCTAGCAGCTGCATGTGGAGAAGCGGCGACGTGAACCCGGTTCCCCAGACTATGAGTCTCCCGCTCTTAACCACTACACCACACTGGTTCTCTTACGACTTTTGAGCCATCAGGCTCAAAAATGGCAACTAGGCATTCCGTTTTGGCAATTGTAACCCTGGTTGGCTTTTTGCGAGAACAGGATACTGGAGTTAATGGGCCATTGGCCTGATTCAGCAGGCTCTTATGGTGTTTCTTCAGACTTGGCCCCCTTTGCATCCCATATCACTGGCCTTGGGCACTCATTTGAATTGCCACAGTTCCGTTTTCTTCCGAGCTCAAAGGGGAGAATGGGTGCCTTTTTCACTGGACTCACCTTATCATATTAGGAACGTTTGGGAGAGATGTTCTCCCCACCCAAAAGAAGAGCTGCTGGATCAGACCACTGGCCCCTCTGGGAAGTCTTGTGGATGCTTTGCTTGACTGCTGCTTGTTCTAATGTCATATCTCTCTTTTTAACCTGAGGTATGGCCTGTTCTCAAGTGCAGGTGTAGCATGAGCACATAAAACATAGTCGTCTTTGCTGTCAGATGGTGGCAGCATCTCTCCAGGGTCACTGTCCAAAGGACAAAATACATGTGTGTGTGTGTGTGTGTCCATGGGGGGGGGACTATGTTCCTTCTTGGGTTGAGAGATTAATCCTCTTGCTTTCTTCGTGTAGCAGTTTCCAGCATGATCGATGAACTAGGAAATAATCAGGATTCCTCCATGGTAGGTTATACATCTTAAGACATTTATTTCCCATTGATTACACAGGTAACACCAATGTGCCATTGATATAAATCTCATTGCATTAGCAACAGACTTGACCCCCTATTTAGTCTAGAGCTGGATTTTATAGCATGGCTTGAACACAATCACTTTGTAAGTGAGGTAGGAGAGGTTTATTATTAACAACAAGCAATATGCCCTTCATTATGACATGGAAAAAGGTCTTGTTTAGTTCACAGAGGTGACTTTCACCCATTTGCATTGTTTTCCCCCTTTATAGGGGAGAAAGTAAAGGGGTGCCCTTGAGGATGATACCAAGCCTGCTTCTAACTGCATAGCCACAAACATTCCTTTATCCTAGGTTCTGTTTTGTGGTCACACTAGACTCTATAATAAGCCTCATAATCAGAGACCAGCATCACACCGTAGAGCAGGCACCCCCAAACTCAGCTCTCCAGATGTTTTCGGACTACAACTCCCACCATCCCTAGATAACAGGACCAGTGGTCAGGGATGATGGGAATTGTAGTCCCAAAACATCTGGAGGGCTGAGTTTGGGGGTGCCTGATCTAGAGACTAGATGGTAATACTTGGGCTCTTGATAGTCATCTGTTAACCTAAGCTACCTCACAGGGTTGGTGTAAGATAAAATGGATTGGGGGGGGGGGAGAACCATGTATTCCTCCTTAAGTTCCTTGAAGGTGGAATATAAATGTAATTGATGAGGATGATAGGTGGCTTGTATATCATTTTTGTTATTTCTGACATTCGTGGAGCTGCAGAAATGTGCAGTGTGTGTCGTACAGAGATCAGATATTATTTGGGTCCTTCCCATGTAAAGATATAACTGGTAAAGTAAATCCCATTGAAATCGGTATGACGTATTTTCAAAAGAGGCTTATGGTTGGACCTTAAGAACATGGATGGAAAACAGGCAAATAATGATGTCAGGGCTAGAATATATCATGGCTGTGGAACCTGTGGTCTTTCAGGTAACTTTAGACCTCCCCCCAACTCTTATCAGCTCCAGCAACCATGTCCAATGGTAAGGGATGGTGGCAGGCAGTCCAACAATGTCTAGAAGGCTGAAGGTTCCCCATCTTGAGTGTTTGGAAGACTAGCAAGAATGCAGTGGCAGAAAGTACTAGATAGATCAATATGCGACTCTCAAAAACCAGGTGGGTTTTTGTGGAAGAAACTGAATTTTAAGGAAATAAACTTTTAAGGAAAGTGAGTTAAAGTTGATTAATGCTTGTTATGTAAACTCATGTACTTTTCGTACCTAAGCTTAGAAAGGAAAAAGCACACATGTACAATGAAACAGTCCGATTACTTTACACAGAGAAGGGAGGCCCAGTCCTTTCCCAGCAGCTTCTTCTGTAGTTAATTATGAGTGTGGCCATTCTCAGTTGCACAGATACATATATTTTGCCATTTAAAGCTCAGGAACTTGGATCCACCTTTAAAAATAAAATACAAATTAACTGTTAGCCATGTGCATCATGCAATTGTTGGATGGAGCATTTTCCTGGAATAATTGTGAAGGCTGTGCAAATATGAACTTCTGTAGTTTTGTGTGTGCACTTTACTATGTGCAGAATTTGGTGTCGGATTTTGGTATGTTCAGTAATCTTGGCCTCTGGCTAAAGTACTGTTTCAGGCATCATCCAATCTTGATTTGCTTTTGAACTCTTGCCACCAGCTTGTTGAAAAATCGCTTACTTTCCCTGGGTTCTCACCTCTGAAGTGATTAATGATAATCAATCACAAGAAGCCCTTGGGAATTACTTTGTACTTATATTGCTTCCTGAATCTGAATATTTCAAAGTCGAGCAATTGGATTGTCATTTTGTTCTTGCGGGTTTGTTTTCCCCCTTTGCATTTCTGTATTTTTCCTTCCGAGTTTCTGCTTTGCTGAATTAAGACTCTGTGCATGTTCCATGATCCTACACATCTGGAGAGTGTATGGCATGGGGTCAACAGAGACCTTATTTCCTCTCCTCCTTACCTGGCTGTTAACTGTGTGCCCTGAGCCTTCTAGTGATTCACTTCCATGGCATCCACAGGTAAATCAGGCATGACATCATTTCTTAAAACAAAACATAAGAAATCATTGATAATTTGTATTAACTGGGGAATATTCAGTAACAAAAAACATCGCCATCATTTAGGCACATTCAGATCAATTGTCCCCACCCCACCCATATATTAATCTGGGAGCATCTGTCTCATATGGAGAACTACCTGGTGGAGTTCTCCTTGGAAAATGACCTAATGGAAGATACTCTAGTGATGTTTCAATGACATCTGGTCATTGGCCCCTTCTAGGCCTGCAGTTCTACTCAGAAGCAGATTGAAGCATGGAAATCTGCTTGCAATGGCTATCCGCTTCCTTCTAAGTAGAAATACTGCCAGGGAATGGACCAGACATCACGAAGCATCTTCCTCCTCCTCCTCCTCCTGGATTCATCTGCTGGGAATGGACCCAGCTACAGTCTGCCAGTGGAGCTATACCTCTGACCTACCAGCAGATCGACTTGCAAGGAAGCACTGTTGCTATAGTATCCCCAGGTAGGGCTGGGAGAGAGTCCTGTCTGGCTATAGCAGCAGCTCTCCAGGATTCCAGCATAGGCTACACTGATGAGCCATTGATCTGACTCAGTATAAGGTAGATTCTTAGGTTCCTGTGACTGGAGCTGCAAATGTAATAATTGGCTGGGACCCTCCCCAGGGTAGCACTTAAATGCAAACAATTCCTGTGCTGGGTTTTGGGGGTTTTTTTTGCATTTGTGGATTGCATAGATTCAAAGAGATGCAGGAAATCTTATGGGATCATTGGGGGGTGGCATGCTTACCCCTTTTGAAACCAGACTGAAAACTCTGATGCTTTAGTTTCAGTTTGATGATACTGCTGATAAAACATACTTCTACTTCTTGCGGACATATATGTGCCTTACAGTTTACAAAGAACAGGCAGAACAGGTCCTTGTCAAGTGGGACTTTTATCAATTAATTACTGTATTAATGTTATTAGAACCAGATCAGGGCCAGTGGTTTTTAAACATAGAACCTTACGTTGCCATCTCTAGGTATGCATATTTACTTTAAATGGCACTCCAGAAGGCATTAATTAATTGATACATCAGCTGTGCCAGTATTCTGTTGGGTGATTAATAAAACAGATACAGGTGGGTAGCTGTGTTGGTCTGCCATAGTCGAAACAAAATAGGAAATTCTTTCCAGTAGCACCTTAGAGACCAACTGAGTTTGTTCTTGGTATGAGCTTTCGTGTGCATGCACACTTCTTCAGATACTTCTTCAGGTATCTGAAGAAGTGTGCATGCACACGAAAGCTCATACCAAGAACAAACTCAGTTGGTCTCTAAGGTGCTACTGGAAAGAATTTAATAAAACAGAATTATAAAGTTCTAAATGCTTGCAGGGACTGCTGAAAAATTCAGCAACCACACATTTCCCTGCTGCTGTATAGATATAACATATACATATATAGCTATACCGGTACTTAAAATAACCTGAAGCAGATTCCTTTTAAGGTTATGACTCTATTCCGTGTTGAAACAGGGAGAAGATCACATACCTTTAAAGCATTCTTATACCACCTTCACAGCCACAGCTTCCCTCAGAGAATCCTGGGCAACATAATTTTTTAATGGTGCTGAGAGTTGTTAAGAGATGCCCTCACAGAGCTACTGTTCCCAGCACCCTTAAACTACAGCTCCCAGGATTCTTTGAGGGAAGCCGTGACTGTGGAGGATATAAGAATGCCTTTTAGATGTTTGGTGAGGATATGACGGTTGGAAGTGAGGAACTGGCAAACAGTCCTTGGAGAGACACCAACCCCCACTTAAATAGGCTGCTTCCTGGTATTAGGCAAAACAAAATCAAAAATTCTTTCCAGTAGCACCTTAGAGACCAACTGAGTTTGTTCCCGGTATGAGCTTTCGTGTGCATGCACACTTCTTCAGATACATGCTTCCTGGTATTAGGGAAAGTTTTCCTTACACGGGTTGGCTCAGGGGCAGGATAGAAGCACTATTCGTGAAAGACACCGTTCTCTCAACCACCCACCTATGGCGTTAGGAAAACGGCACTGGCCAACACCACAAGGTTGTTGTTAGCACTGCTGAGGTTAAGGGGTTCCACGGAGGATGCTTTATCTGAGGGCCCTCCAAATCTTGTTGCTGGATTTATCTCTTAAACCAGGACTGAGGAAACTGTCGAAACAAAATAAAAAATAAAAAATTCCTTCCAGTAGCACCTTAAAGACCAAATAAGTTTGTCCTTGGTATGAGCTTTTGTGTGCATGCACACTTCTTCAGATACACTGAAACAGAAGTCACCAGACCCTTATATATAGTGAGAGGGTGGGGAGGGGTATGACTCAGGAGGGTGGTGGGAATGGGTCATTGGCTGATAGGTGAGAAAAACCTGTTGACGACTATTAGCTACTGCAGTTGGCCTTGCAGGAAAAAGCAAGGAGTGAGATGGCTAAAAATAGTTTTGTCATGTATAATGAGATAAGAATCCAACCAGGATTCTTATCTCATACAGAATCAGACCAGGTCTCTCCATGGTTTTAAGTTTGGTGATAAGTTGCAATTCAGCAACTTCTCTTTCCTGTCTATTTCTGAAATTCATTTGTAATAAGACAGCTACTTTGAGATCTTGTATAGAATGTCCTGGGAGATTAAAGTGTTCTCCTACTGGTTTCTCTGTCTTGTGATTCCTGATGTCAGATTTGTGTCCATTTATCCTTTGGCGTAGGGTTTGGCCTGTTTGTCTAATATAGAGAGCTGAAGGGCACTGTTGGCATTTGATGGCATACACAGTGTTAGAAGAAGTGTGCATGCACACGAAAGCTCATACCAAGAACAAACTCAGTTGGTCTCTAAGGTGCTACTGGAAAGAATTTCCTATTTTGTTTCCTATTTTGTTTCGACTATGGCAGACCAACACGGCTACCCACCTGTAAGTGTTAGAAGATGAGCAATTAAATATTCCTGAGATGGTATGTTTGATGTTGTTGGGGCCAGTAATGGTGTTGTCTGGGTGTACTGTATGTGGCAGCAAAGTTGGAATCTGGGTTTATTGCAGGCTCTGGTACCAGTGTCCATGTTGAGTCCTGTTGTTGTATTATTGTGGGTGAGGAGTTGTTTAAGATTGGGTGGCTGTCTGTAGGCGATGAAAGGTCTTCCTCCCAGAGCTTGAGATAGAGAACTGTCATTTTCTAGGAGAGGTTGTAGATCTCTGATGATGCGTTGTACTGTTTTAACTTGGGAGCTGTATGTGATTACTAGTGGTGCTCTGTTATTTTCTTTTTTGGGTCTGTCTTGCAGCAAGTTCTCTCTGGGTATCAGGAAACTGTGGCACTTTAGCTCTTATTGGACTCTCATTTACCCCAGTTAACATGGGCACTGGTCAGAATTCTGCCCACTCTCTGGGCCACCCTTCCATGTGCTGTTCATGAGGTAGAAAGCTTTAAACACCTCCTGAAGACCCATCCATCTATTTATGCAGGCGTTTTCTGGCTCATAAGATTCTTCACACTGTTCTGTTTTATTATTTATTGACATTGAACTGAATGTTTTCTTGATGCCTTTTCTGGATTGATTGATTGATTGATTGAACTTATATACTGCCTTATACCTGGGGGTCTCAGGGCTGTTCACAGAGTAAAATCAAGATATGAAACCACAAAATACATAATAAAAATAAAAAACAATAACCCAATAGCCCCCCCCCAAAAAAACACATTTTAAAAGGGCATAGGATGTTTTTACCAATTCATTTCTTTGTATTTTGGGTTTTAAGTGTTGTGTATCCCTTTTTCTTTTTTGTTTAATTGTCTTACTGTGTTGTATGTTAACCGCCTAGTGATTTTGCATATTAAGTGGTATATAAATTAATAATAATAATAATAAACTATCAACTCACTGTAAGTATCCCCTTGTATTCAGCTCTGGAAGAATGCTAGAGGCAAGGGAATGAAAGGGTTTTTTGTGTGTATGTTCTTGTCAGGGGATAGTAGGGTGGGGAAGGGGGGAGCTTTCAGCAAGAATCAGAACTGAGAAGCGCTGTATGTTTTCTATGTGCTTTCCCTTCCCTCGACCGCTTCGCCGTGAAGTGTACTCTAGAGTGAAGTTTGTGTTTGATTGCTGATAGCCTCACGCTCTGCACGTACCACTGTCATTAAGCCATCATCTAGCTGGCAAGGAGCCAGATCGCGCACACAGCAGTTTGAGGAAGTCTTCCTGAACCGAAAGAGCTTTCTCTGATACATGTGTGTGTGTGTGTGTGTATAGACATACATATATATTATATATCTATACATTGATGCACCGGGAGTGTTTGCTCCTGCTAATTGGAGGCTGGCTCCTGACTCCCCCCCCCCCACCCTGCACAGGAAAATAATTAGTTTTCAACAGCCTCTTGCATTGTCAGCTTGTGATGGCATGGCTGCTTTCTGTGCCCAGTTGATCAGTTCTTAAATTATGGGCACTTCGGGTGGGTGGGGGGGTGGGAGGGAGCGGAAAATGGGGACATCTGCTGCACGCGATTTAAAAAGGGAAAACAAGAAGTTTAAATGTTCAGGAGGAACCCAGGAAGGAGCCTAATGAGAGGACAGGAGGAGTTAGGAGGCTTGCAGATAAATATCCATCACAATGTAAGTTGAAGGGTGGAGGGGCAGGAAGGGGCTAAAGAGTAAGACAACACCCTTCTCACAAAAAAAGATTAATTGTTTTGATAATTAGAGCAGACTGTGAGCAAAAATCGCAATTCTATGGCCTGAGCATTTCTCTCAGCCTTTATCTCTCCCCCCCCCCCCACAAGCCTTAAGACTTTTGCTCTGTGATGAAAATGCAAAGTGAGAACACACAGCCAGTTTGAGGGGGCAAACTTTTAATTTATTTATCCATTTATTTTGTTCATTTCTAACCACTGAAATTACACCCCACCCACCCCCAAGCTTGGGACATGATCCTGCCACCAGAGATGGAGAAGATCTCTGACCCCCACCCCCCACCCCTGTCCTCAAATTTACCTGGAAATGAGCCAACTTTTCTCAAGAAAGCAACTGAGAAAACAGGCCATTTCTCCAGTCAATCCTGGGGCCTAAAAAATGGGGGGGGGGCATTCTTCCAGTCCATCTTGGGTTAAACGAAAGCAAAAGGGGAAAGTGGAGAAGGTGCTTTGGGGGTTTTTTTGGTGGGGAGGGGGTCTTTCTCAGACACAGATGATCTTACATTGTTCCAGTAACTTTTGTGGTGTTCCATCAGCCTCAAAATGCGTCTTCTGAGGAACGGACGCTCTCGGAAAGTGATGGACCCTCCTTCATTGGAGGTTTTATAACAGAGGTTGGATGGCCCTTTGTCATGGATACATGAGATTCCTACATTGCAGAGGATTGGACTAGATGACCCTCTGGGTTCCTTCCAACTATAGAATTCTATGATTGTTTAAGCCAGGGGTCAGCAGGGGGCCAGTCCACTGTGGGGGACCGGACTATATATATATATATATATATATATATATATATATATATATATTTGGAGGGGGGAATCCAATTCCTATGCCCCACAAATAACCCAGAGATGCATTTTAAATAAAAGGACACATTCTACTCACGTAAAAACATGCTGATTCCCTGACCTTCTGAGGGCCGGATTTAGAAGGCGATTGGGCCAGATCTGGCCCCTGGGCCTTAGTTTGCCTACCCATGGTGTAAGCCTTCATCTAGGGGTTGGTGGAAAGTATATAATGCTTCAGCCCTTCTTCTCCACTCACATTATGCTGCCTGAGCTGTCACTTTTTACATAAGGAATTTTTGGGGTACATTATTCTAATAATCTATTCATATACATTTATATATTTAAATATATAGCCTACGTCTTGGTTTTGGATCAGAAAATAGTTATAGTTTCCTATTAAAGTCCCATTGCAAATGTTATGTATCAGTTTAATATGCATACGTGAGTTTCACTGCTACTTCTGTAACTACCTTTCCCGCTCTAGGGTGATTCAAACGGGTGCGGTGACAGTTGCTATTGGTTAACTTGTTCGCACAATTTGGATCCTTACTCTGATTGGGTCCCGCCAAAATCTACCGGTAAATGTATCCTTTCACCAACTCCTGTTCCTGAGAGTATAAAAGGAGCTCGCCCTTTCCCTCCAGTCAGTCAAGTTCCTACTGCAATAAAGGAGATTGTTCTTGTTAGACTTGACTCCTAGCATATCCTTGCTAGCATGCTGAATCACTACCCAGAGCTGATTACACGAAGAGCTGAAATCGTATAGGCACTGCACCCGCGACTTAACAGTAAATTCAAAAGGATTTTATTTATTTTTTAAACTCGGCATAATACGTGCAAAACCCCTATCCCTTAATGACGTAAATCCAAACTCCAGGAGCCATTTGGAATAGTGTCTTGCAACATTTCTTTAGCTGTGCTGATACAAACAATTGATTGATAATGTAGGGGTTTTCAGTGATTGCTCATGTGTAACCAGCCTGACGCCGAGGTTTCTAAAACTAGGTTTCTTTATTGTGCAGATATGTACAGTGCAGCAACAAAAGTACGTCTAGATCATTCTTCGGCAGAGTCCGGGAATGACTCTTTCCGGTTCTTTGCCCAGCATAAAAGCCGCGGGATGCGGAACCCGTGCCTCCTCCCTCTGCGTCCTCCCCCCCTGTACAAGTCGGGAGACAGAAGAGGCGCCTCACCTCCAGTCCCTGCTTGATGCGAGGGCTCTCCTTCCCTGTCAGAGCCCTGACTCCTACTTCCCCTTCCCGTCTCTCCCTCCCCACTAGAGGGACCACTGCCTCCCTCACTGGAGGAAGACGAATTGCTGAGCAGGTGGGGAGGGGGCTCACAATAGTGAGAAAGCCCTGGGCAACCCTTTGCTGTGAGGTGAGGGCAGCACCCTGACAGATAACTCCTAGTAAAAACAGGAAATGTGTGCTTCCGTCTTAAAATCTCAGGGTGGGATACATGCCCTCCAATTTTATTCTTGCAACAACCCTATGAGGTAAATTAAGCTGAAGAGATAGTGATTGGGCCAAAGTTACCTACTGAGCTTCATAAACTTCACCAATATATTTACAGCATAAGCTTTTGAATGCTAGAGTTTGTGTCTATGGCTTCGTAAGGTTTTGAACCCATGTCTCTCAAGGTCCTAGCCTGGCACTCTAACCACTACCCCACCTTGGCTCTGTGTGGTTTCCAGCTGTTCATCATTAGCTGGGCTGCATGTATTATTATTATTATTATTATTATTATTATTATTATTATTATTATTATTTTATTATTTTATTATTATTAATTTTTTAAAAGAGCCTGATCTCTTGAGAGCAAACAGCATACAAACCATGTTCCAGTAAGGCTAATCCATGCCTCCCAACAGACTCTCACGCATGTATTGCCTTCCTGATTGGCTCCTGCGCAGGGTTAAAAATGGTTCACACACTTCACGATGATCCTTGCATATTTGGATCTCAGTGTGCAATCTCCACACCAGCTGGTTCACTTTGAATGCACCTGTCATCTGTTCGGGGGAACTGAACTTGAGGCCCTCCTCCAATGCGTAATCAGCACAGCCAAGGTTTAGAGTGCCAAACATCTGTTCAGCTAGCAACCTATGCAGAAACATGTGAACTGGATTTATTATTAACCTATAATTGCTGGTGATTTTATCTTGCTTTTGATGAAAAGCAACATACTGGCTCTTCCATGTTGCAAAACGTCCAGTGTTTCTGTTTTTATGTATATGTATCTAGAACAAATAAAGCAAGGCATCCACTACCAATTACCGGTAATTGCCAATATTTTTTATCATTATTTTGCTTTGCTCTTTGTGTTGCAAGAGTTCTTTGATGAATTTCAACCAGAATTGGGGAGAGAGGCTTGTGTAACTAAACCACCAATTGAGTTTTTATGTGGCGGTGGGGACGAAAGGAAGGGTGGAAGAGATATTTTGCCTGCTGTTTCCTTTCTTGTATTCTAAATGCAAGGGTTTAGAATATGAATCCAATAATATCTCTGTGGGCAGGACGGTATGCAGTATCATTGAATGGACATGGCACTATGCCAAGATTGTTTCTTTTGTATAGCTGGTGGGCTGTATGCTGCCCTATATTGGCCCAAGATACCCAATGGTACATATATTAACTCACCAATCAGTACAAGCAGATGAAAACCACTGGGTAAGACAGCAGCTTACTGTTTTTAACCTGTTACCAAACTACTGGCAATCAAGTCCTCCTATCTACAAATCTATATTATCTAGTGAGAGAACATTTGTGGTAATGGTTTGGATGGAAATATTATGTGTTTGAAGAAGAGAGAGAATACATATCAAGTTGTCTTATGCCAGGTCAGGTTAATTGTATACTAGCTCAGTTTTATCTATCCTGAATGGCAGTGGCTCTTTAGAGGTGTTGGCAGAGGCCTTTCACATCACCTGCCACCTCAGTCTTCTAACTGAGGTGCAAGGGATATCACAGAATCATAGAGTTGGAAGGTGTCCCAAGGATCATTCAGCCCAACAATGCAGGAATTTCAACTAAAGCATCCATGACAGATGGCCATCCAACCTCTGCTTAGAAACCTCCAAGGAAGGAGATTCCACCACCTCTCATGGGAGTCTGTTCCACCGTCGAACAGCTCTTACTGTCAGAAAGCTCTTCCTGATGTTTAGTCCGAATCTTCTTTCTTGTAACTTGAAGCCATTAGTTCGAGTCCTACACTCCGTAGCAGGAGAAAACAAACTTGTTCCACCTTCCACATGGTAACTCTTAAGATATTTGAAGATGCCTATCCTGTCTCCCCTCAGTCCCCAGTTCCTTCAACCGTTCCTCATATGGCTAGGTTTCCAAACCCTTGATCATCTTGGTTGCCCTCCTCTGCACATATTCCAGCCTGTCAATGCCCTTCTTAAATGGTGGCACCCTGAACTGGACACAGTAGTCCAGGTGTGATCTGACTGAGGCAGAATAGAGCAGAACTATAGAACCTGGGAGCATCTTAATGCAGTGCATGCACTCTTCCACTGAGCTATGGTTACTCCCATTGCATCTTAATTCAAAGCTTCCTCACCAGGTTGTGGCACCACCTGCCCCCGACCCAGGGGCTTCCAGGTGAGCAGCAGTGCCCATTCCCCCACAGAGAGGTGAGGTGAGAATTTCCCCTTGTAACTATGGAGACCTGCCTCTCCAGATTAGGAAACTCTTGGCCTCCAGCAAGTGGTGGTAATTAAGATAATCAGGAATGACGGCCTCCAGCCTCTGATATTGTTCTAGTTGTAAAAGCAGACTGAATTAGTACGTGCCGCGAAGAACCACCTTTTCCTGCCCACCTGGAACGTAGCGTGCATTCTCCCTTGTTGTCCTCAGTTGTGCTTTATGGTTCCTGTGGGTATTTCAAATTTGTTGGTCTGGTAAAGTAAACAAAATGAGGACTAACGGGTGTAGTGCGAGCAGGCTCTTCCGAGGTGAACTAGGGGTTGCCCTGTATAAGTAAATTGGCATGTTGAGAATGTGGGCCTGTTCGTCATGCCTGGCTCTCCCCTTTAAGATACCCCCCCCCTCATTCTCCTTTAAGGGGCTAGCTAGAGTCAAACGGGGATTTACTTTAAGTGGCAACCTTGACACAGCTGGGAGGGAGAGTTAAAGATCAAACAGTGACCATCAATTGGGAAAACAGGGAGTAACCAGACAGGCGGGCTGTGAATTAACATCCGCACAGCTGGGTTAATTACTTAACAATCGTGAAGTACACCTGAGGTCCCTAGCCATTGGGGGATGTATATTCAAGATCTCCTGGGATAGGCTGGAACCACGGAACCCCCGTGGGTTAATTTTATATATCAATCCAGCGTTCCAGGATGCTAATTGTCAGACTCTTGTGGGCTTTTGCTATGTGTTCTAGCCGGAGGGCAGAACCAGGAACCACTTTCTTTTATTTTAGCTAAAGCCTTTTTCGTGAGTATGTTTAGTCAGTTATATTTTACAATGTATTTGTTTTCTGATTGTACTCTTTGCTAAGAAACGTGTAACCTTTGTTTTAACCTCTTTCTTTTTAATAAACTTTTGAACTATAGTTTTGTTGCCTTGTTTGCCTTTGGTTAAAGTGAAGCTGAGTCCAGCGGCTGACCAACTCGGACCCTACCAGGTTTTATGAGTGTTATTTGGCTACACGGTAAAGTGTGCCAAGGTGTGGAGTCTGGGTAATTAAGGTAGAAGTGGGACTCCCTGAAACTTCTATCGGGCTTCACAGAGAGGGAGTGGTGGCAGCTTATTGTGCGTTTGGACTTGCTAAGGGTTTCTGCAAACCTCCTCTGGATTGTTTAAAGCTCCACTGGGCTTAGAGGTGGATAATTGGCTGGAGGGGGGTTGCAGGAATACCACTACAAACGGTGTACTGAAAATATTCAGAACAAGAAGCATAATACAGTATGTTTTGGCCAGTTTTGCAGCTCAGCCTCAGACAGCAGACACATATACCATGTCGGCGCAGTCTAATAGATTTGGAAAGCTCAGCAAAAGAGCCGAGAGCGACCTCAGGCTGTGGAGTTTTGCTCCCTTCAAGGCATTTAAGATATAAAGCATCCTGAAAGAAGGAAAGTGTATCACTTGAGCACTTTAAAAGAAAATGAGAGTATATGAGAGAACAGTATGTGATTATGGTACCTGAAATAAGTTGCTATGGGGAAGCATTTATAAACGCTTCTTCGGATAAGGGACATAATGGCAAACTCGGGGGTAGATAATGAAAATGGAGATAATCTTTAGAGCATCACCATTACAGCCTGTTTCCCCACAAGAAAACATGGCCTGTTGTTACCCACACCTGGCCAACTCTCAGTCCTATACTCTGAAACCACACCCTGAAAGTTCTCAACTTGAAAGTTCTCCTTGGAAAGCCCCAGTAAAGTGAAAGTGAGCTATGCAAGTGCTTCTGCACACCTGCCATTCATTTCAATGGGATTTGCTCAGGAGAACTTCCTAGTGGATTGTGTCGTTCGAAAATCACTTGAATAACTTAGGGCTGAGAACTAGACATTACACAGAAATACATGTACTAAACCGTCTAGTTCCTGCTATCACCAATAAAAGCAGCTTTGGAGTAGTTTTTTTTTGGGGGGGGGGATAGAGCTCTTGGCAGTTATTAGCCTTGAGGGTTGCATTCTACCTCCACTGTGGAGGCAGCCTGCCTCTGAATTGCTGGGAATCTCAAGTGGGGAGATTACTGTTGGACATGGGTCCTGCTGTTGGGCTTCCTGTAGGCATCTAGTTAGCCACTGTGAGAACAGGAAGCTAGACCAGATTGATCCTTGGCCTGATCCAGCAGGACTCTTATTATGTTCTGATGTGAGCAAGAAAAACTGTATGCATGATAGGTTTCTGCTTCACACTGCCCCTTCATGCCACTTTCCTCCTCTTGGTCTGCTTCAGATGCATCACGATTTTGGCGGTGATGGAAAGGTAGTTGCCACTGTCAGTACAAGCATTTTCATGGAACGTCTAGTTTGTCCCCTTGAACCCTAGCATTGTAGCACCAAAATGGACTAGAAAGTGACCATACACCAACAACCTGCGCTTACATGGTGCTTGCTCAAATTTCGGGTGGGGTGGGTGTGCATGTGCAGACAGAACAACTTCATGCAGGATTGGGCCAACCATTCCTTACACTAATGCTGCAGAATTTTTAAAATGTATTTTTAAGTTCTCTGCCGGCACTTGATTGACTTTTCCTCAGTTTCACCTGCTTCTAATCTCCAGCTTAAAATTATTAACGAATCGGTTGAAATGAGAATGAGTTTCATATTCTTCATCCTGTAGCATTGCTTCTTAAGAGCATTGATTTTACAGGAGAATGGGGTGTGTGTGAATAATCTTGTTAGCACCTACAGAAATCAGTCTGTGATCAGTGGGTGAAAAGCTTGGCATTGTACTTTGGGTCATGGCAAAAAAGAGTAAATACAAAGTTTAAGAAAAAAGTGGAAACATTATTTGGGGGTTCTGTTTATTCATTTCAAAAAAAATCCGTACTTAATTCTGTTGGTGTCTGCAAATATTTTATCCATTTCTCTTCTACATTATCCCCTTATTGCCATTTTATCTCGTTCATATTGGTTTTCTCATCTCAGTTTGGTATCCTCTTAATTTCAGTTTGCGTTACGTGCTTTGCTTGCTTCTGTGTCAATTATCATTGATTCCCAAGGTGGGGGGTATGTTTCTCTCAACAGTTTTATGGTGAGCGTTCTATTGATGTTTGCTGTTTATGCATTTTAAGTATTTTCTTCAAAAAAACAAACGAACAATAAAACATCCATTAAGAAAAATCTAACCAGTGTTCATTCTCTTTGCATTTCATCACTTAGGCAATGGTAGCCTGCTACCCTGGAAATGGAACTGGCTATGTGCGTCATGTAGACAATCCTAATGGCGATGGGCGCTGTATCACTTGTATTTACTACCTGAACAAAAACTGGGATTCAAAGGTAGGAAGACGGTGATATTTTGAGATGCACTCAAAGCTTGCCTTCAGCATTGTACTGCTTTCTTACTCTTTAATACTGTATTGAACTGTGTAGAATGTCTTCAGCCAGGAGCAGCAGGTGAGATGCACAGTGCTGTGGACAGCATTTTTGTTGCCAGGTGGATTCTGTGGCGCAACTTAAGTGATCTGACATCGCTGACGCACTGCTCCACCCCACCCCAGAATGTGGCTGTGGCACCATTGCCATGAGGTGATGCCAGCTGTGATGCTTCCCCTGGCCATCCGCTCCTAGCCTAAGCCAGACTTCCCCAATCTAGCGCATCCAGATGTTTCAGATGACAACTTCTCTCAGCCTCATCTGGCACACCTAATGGGAGTTGTAGTCAAAAAGACCAGCAGGGCACTAGATTGGGAAGCAACTGAACCATAGCACCATTTTGTTACTGGATACATAACCACTGTTTACAGTGAGCACAGGGAAAACGTGAAGCTAAAATTCATTTCCTTGTTGCATTATTTTTATTTCCATTTCACACACAATTTTTGGAAGGCAAGTAGTTATTGGAGGTTCTGGGCTGAGGGTTTAAAGAGATGGATAATGAAGGTTTTAGCCTGATGAAAACAAAACAACACTGCAAAGAAACAAATGTGCTCTTGGCAGCTGAAGCAGATTACATAAAGAATGACAGGATAGTGTGTAGTCCTCTCATCCCTTGAACTATCCCTCCCTCCCATGAAACAACCTTTCAAGAATGCTAAAGGAACAATCGTGCTTATTAGGGATTTTTTTTGTCTTGCATTATGCAGAAGGAGGTTGTGCAAACTTGTATTTTTTCATTATCGGGTAAGCCTCGCCCTCCCATGCCTTATCCTAAACCTCATAAATAGCAGTGTATTTGCTAACATACCTGTTCAGGGCTTGGAAGCAGTTTGCCATGATGTACCTGAAGAGAAACAAGTTGGCACTGTGCCCTTAGGATCTGTCAAAAACATCAGTTTTCAAAGCCCTGAATCTGGGGGAAAATGTCTTCTATAGTCGACAGCAGTGCCCAGCCCTCATGACTGCCAAGGAAATATTGACAGAATGGCCCAGCTTGCACATCATGGTAAAACATTGCTCACTTCTATGCTCTTGTCCTCGGAAGAAGCAAAGCACATTCCCTGGCTTAGCTTTGCAGCTGAACTGGGGATTGTGGTTTGTTTGCTGCAGAACTTCAGCTCAGTAGTCCAAGAACAAACTCAACTACTGATTGTGGTTTCTTGGGATCAAAACAAGCTATGATCCCTGATTCGGACATAACACAAAACCAGGCATTTGTGGCTTCAAGGAGCGAAATAGACCATAAAGGTGCGATTGTGGTAAACCATTGATGTGCAAATCAAGCCAGTAAGATCCCAAACCCTCTGAGTAGGGAACAGAAGAACCCTGACTACATTTTCTTAGAACTCTTTTCTGCTTAGAGTTTTGTTTAAATATAAGTAGTACAGTGGTACCTCAGGTTAAGAACTTAATTCATTCTGGAGGTCCATTCTTAACCTGAAACAGTTCTTAACCTGAGGTACCACTTTAGCTAATGGGGCCTCCTGCTGCCGCCGCGCAGTTTCTGTTCTCATCCTGAAGCAAAATTCTTAACCCGAGGTACTATTTCTGGGTTAGCGGAGTCTGTAACTGAAGCGTCTGTAACCTGAAGCATCTGTAACCCGAGGTACCACTGTATATAAATTGCCCGAGCGAGTGAAATGAGTTGCTGCCTCCTGGAGGACTCATTATAACTTGCAAGCTGCCATATTACTAGGACCAATTCCCTAAAATGTTTTGTAAAAATATATAAAAAATACAGTGGTACCTCGGGTTACAGATGCTTCAGGTTACAGACTCCACTAACCCAGAAATAGTACCTCAGGTTAAGAACTTTGCTTCAGGATTAGAACAGAAATTGCGTGGTGGCAGCGGGAGGCCCCATTAGCTAAAGTGGTACCTCAGGTTAAGAACAGTTTCAGGTTAAGATCAAAATCCCGAGGCACCACTGTGTACACAAAAGTGTCTACAAGTGGCAAACACAAATCTCCTATGTGTAGCTCATCAGGAGCTATAATTGGCTACAATCCCCTATTGAAATGTGTCAACCTGGACTTATTCTGGGAGCTCATATGTGGCTGGAAAATGCTTCTAAACACCATGTGTTAAAATGCCTTAAGGCAGCACAGGTTGCTGCTGCCTCTCCTCTTGGTTGGCTGGCAGATTGTGGGACCAGAGACGGCTTTGAAGTCTGCGTGGTTAGACTCTTCATCCAAGTGTTGGCATTTCCCAGGAGGAAAATGTACCTGCCGTTTCTATTTATGCTTCCCACGCTCCTTGTGAAGTAAATCTCTCAACCAAAGTGACAGTCCTTTGGGTGTGTCTCATGGCTTACAGTTGGGCCGTTGTGTAAGTGCAAGTAACAAGCCTGAGAGCAATAAGCAAACAGAGAAGAATGGAGTAATAAAGCCCCCAGGTTTAGCGTACCAGAGACAAAACAGTGAGGAAACTCTTGCCCCATCTGTGCTATGCATTTAAAGCTGTGTCATATCACTTCAAACAGCCATGGCTCCCACCCGGAGAATCCTGGGAACTGTACTTTAAGGGTGCTGAGAGTTGTTAGGAGATGTTGCTTCCCCTCAGAGAGCTACAGTTATCAGAGTGTTTTTGCAACCAATCTCTCTTGCCAAGTTACAACGAACCCACCAGGAAGTAGCAACGTTTTTTAAAAAAAGAAAAGAAAACCAAACAACTACACAAATGATAAGACAAGTATTCTATAAAAAGAAAGAATAAGCTGTTTCTTTTCTATCATGTGCCTAAACAGAGGTATACTTCTGTATTTATCCTGTTGACAGTCAGTCATCATTCCTAGGCCCATTAACGGTGCTTCTCCTCCCAGTAATATTTTTCCTTTTACTTCACATTAAATCTCCCCTTCTGTTTCTCAAACACTTAAGAAAATTTAAGTATGTTTGTGAATCATAAGTTTAAAAATGAATGCTCTTCCTTTCTCTCTTTCTCTCTCAAGCTGCATGGGGGAATTCTACGAATATTCCCAGAGGGCAAGTCCTACGTAGCAGACGTTGAACCTCTGTTCGACAGATTACTTTTTTTCTGGTCAGATCGAAGGAACCCACATGAAGTGCAGCCTTCCTATGCAACAAGGTAAAGAAGATGTGAGGGTTTTTTTTTTTTTTGTTTTTTTAAAAACAACCATTGGATGATACCCAGTTGTGGCATTGTGAGTGGAATGGACTTCAATTCTGGCACCCAGGCTACCCTTGCCTCTCCCCGTTTCCTGTGTGCTCCCCAAATCTGCCCTAGAGGATTGAGGACCCTCCAGAGCAGATTTGGACACAATGTGGAAGAGGAGGAATAGGAAGAGAACATTTGCTCATGTGACAGTGGATTTAATCCATAGATATTTTGCATTTTTATGTCCTTGCTCCCAAGATAGACAGCAACTGGTTGGTTTTAGTTGTTGGATGAGTGCTCTGTTGATAGTGAATTGGTTTTCCCACTGTGTTGATTTTATGACTGAATGGTGGTTCAGTGGGCTTTATTGGTTTTGTTTATTTTGAATATTGTTTTAATTGTGTAATCTTTTGCACGTCACCTAGAGAAACATTGTTATTCAAGTAATAAATAGTAAACAGGTTCATCTAATGAGTCATCAGATGAAGCCCTGCATAAGGACTTCTTCTTGCACAACAGGGCTTCCCCCCTTCTCTCTCTCTCTCTCTCTCTCTCTCCCCCCCCCCACCTGCAGATGAGTTCAGGCCAGGCAGAGAAGAGGAATCATTCCATCTGGCAAGCCAAAATGCTTGCCCTAACACAACAATGCCTAGTGCAACACTGAACTCCTCCCAATGGGTCCAGTGTGGTAGGCTACATACATTATTTACATGCATAAGACAATCTCCAGGGATATCTAGTTAAATGATGTAAAGTAGCAGATCTCAGAAGGACCTTTCTTGCACAGCATTAGACCTGGAGAGTTTCTTCCACTCAGGCTAGAAGAAACTGTGCTATATGTACCAATATTATGGCTTAGCCATTAAAGCTGAATTTAGCTGAAGAAGTTAGCAGGGACAAAAATCTGTATCATTTGCTTGCTTGTTTATTACTAAGAGCATTTGTATGTCACTCAACAATCCAAAATTCTATGGGTGGCATACAGTAAATAAGTGTACAAACAACTTAAATACAATGTAAAACATAAGACCATCAAATCAAAAGCAACATAAATTTTAAAAAAGAACAAAATCCAGCAGAATCCCAAAATTAAAGCAGATTTTTTAATTAAAAAAAAAACCCTGATAGGATTATAACTTTGAGTTATTAAAAAACCATCAAGAAACTGTCTTATGAACTATCAGAAACACAGTTTTGATTCATTATCTTTATTTTTCACCATAGCTTCTTCTAATGCCATATTTTATGTTTGTGAGGAAATGACTTATGATTTTTCACATTTAGAGTAAATAAAATCCCCGAATGACGGAGATTTGCATATGCATGGTTTTCTGTAAAGCACTATGCAAATTAATGTTGACCTCTTGGCTCAACATATGATTCCTATTGTGCTTCTGCATGCTGAACATGTTGTCCAACCCTGTTCAAAAAAGTACAACCAGCTGGCAGATTTTTCTAACCCACCTAGGGCTGGTGCATGTAAGCAAGCACTTCTTTCAAAACAGCCTCATAAACGTTGAGGTATATAGCAAACAGTTTGTTGACAGTGGTTTTCCATGTAAATCCTGGCTTGAAGGATTGAGATCTAAGTTTAATGAGCCAAAATAAGCACAAACTTCAGGCACCTGCATACACCCGTTTTGCTCCCCACTTAGCACAAGCAAGCAAGCAAGCAAACCAACCAACCAGGAGCCACAATTTGCTGTAGCTTCTGGTTCTGCCCAAACCAGGAAACTCTGGCTAATAGCTTTCATACAAGCCAGGATCTGGAAACCAACTTTAGACCATATGACTTCATATTCTAGCTTGTTTGGAAGCTATCAACCATAGTTTCCTGGTTCAGACATAAAAGGAAACTATGGCTAACTGTGGTCCCTGGCTCATTTCATCACTTGTGCAAAAGAAGGGGTGAAGTGGCTGCAGCTGGTTGTCTGAAGCTCCTGCCTATCTTGGCTTAATAGTTAATATTTCCCACATCCCTTTGCCACTGTTTATGCTGCCACCGCCATGAATGCTCTCACTCTGATCTGGGCATGTGTAAAATATTTTTGTTCATGTGGTTCTTTCTGATAGCATTTTTATGTTACCTGTTGTATGCTGTGTTACTCTCTAGATGTGTCTATAACCGGATGGAGATGAAGGCATAAAAAACAGCTATATTTGCCTGCCTATTTATATCTGTGTGCCTTGCATGCAAATGAACAGAGTTGTGATGTGCATGCCTAGACTGTCACCTACTGACCAATTTGACTGCTTATTAATATATTTCTACCATTGAAGTGAATCACTGTTTCTTTATTTTTATTATTATTATTAATATGAGAGAAAAGTGTAGTTTTCTCCTCTCTCAGGGTAGCATTTGGAGACTTAAATCAATTTCCTCTCCTTTACAGGTATGCCATGACTGTGTGGTATTTTGATGCTGAAGAAAGAGCAGAAGCCAAAAAGAAATTCAGGAATCTAGTTGGTATGTTCATTTATTTACGACATCATCAAATCTGCCACCCATCATATTGTGATATTACAAGCTCCCTAGAATTAATTGCATGGAACTCACCTTAGGACTGATCCAAGAATTCAATTCATATGTGAAAATAGGTTTCTGTTGGAAGATATACTGTATAGTATGCAGCAGTCTGCATTCCACAATTTGGCAGTGCATTCAGAGTATTTATCCCCCATGCAGAAGCTTCTCTGAAACCTTTGCATCTTCAGAATGAGCAGTATGCTCACAATCTTCGACCGTGCCTGCCTTTCCCTTGATTGGCAACTGGACTTTAAAACACATAAAATCAGTTATTTATAAGGAGCTCCAAAATATGTAATGGCCCAGTTCACATGTCACACCAGTCCATAGTTTAGAACAAACTATGGTTTAGTGAGAGCAAGCAGTACCTGGCTCATGCCTTACTCCTGCTGCCACAGCTAGACCACACAGAGTTTGGCTTGTCATGTTGCCTGAACTGGGGGTTGTTGGTTTGTTTCCTCCAAACAAGCCATGAGTGCAAAGCCAAGAAACCTTGGTTGCCACTTGTGGTTTGTTTGGAGAAAACAACCCATGAGCCAAGTTCAGATGACATCAACCAAACTGGTTTGTTTCCTCTCTAGCAAGGCAGAAGCAGGAGTATGGGAAGGAATAACTCTGGTATGTTTGAGCAAGGTGCACCAGTATGCCACTCCTTCAATTTATAAACCATAGTTTGTTTTAAAATATGGCTTGATATGATGCGGGAAGCAGACCAAGATAAGGAAAGCGCAGCTGCTGCTGTTCTGGATGATGTGATTGCATTGTGCCAATGACATGGAGGGTGGGTGGGAAAATTTGAGTTAGACCACGAAAACCTGGGTTCAGATTCCTGCTACAGTACTACAAACCTGAACAGTAAGAATGTTGCCATTTTCTATTTGGTATGAGTACTGTGTAGGCCTGCCTGCAACATGTATTCTGTCATTTAATCATATATTTGATCTTTCATTGTAGATGCAGGGAAGACAGAAGCAGTTCTCAATGAAGACTGAACAGAGGGATACCCAACATAATTCCTTTTAATGATGATTTTGGGACTGTTTTGCAAGCAATAAGATCCAAAGATGTGGTCTGTTTCTGGTGATTACTGGACTCTCTTCTTGCAGAAATGCACTAATTTGTGGGCACTGTCTAGCATTTGCATATTACAGCGATGGTACTCCTGGCAGCTTCCTACCACATCCATTTGGCACAAAGCACCCCTGTTTTCTACCTGCCTTTTAAGTGAAGAATGCCACCAGGTTGTTTTTTTTTAAGAAAATGAAGAATATCGCCAAGCCTCCTGCTAATGACAAGACCAAGTTAGCAATACTGGTAATAAAGATCCTAAGCATTCGAAACTGTTGGGGAAACCTGAGTCTTGATTTGCACTTTATGTACGTTTTTCTAGTTCAAAGGGAAGGATCCCTCTCTGGCAGACTGCAGATGGGCAGCAACAGAAACAATCAGGGATGCAAAACAGAACTACAGTACACGTCTGTCAGGAGCCAACTTCATCATGTTTAACGTGGGGCCTTTGATGGGCCATCTTGTCACTTTGCTGCACAGGCTATTGGCTTCACCAGCCTATATTGTTTATTCCCCCCCTAAAAGGATATGCCTCCCACTTCCTATAAAATTGCCTGGATTTTATTCATGTTGCTAAAGCCAAGCAGCAGCAGCAGCAGCGTTCCATTGCTCTGCCTTTTAGAGCCCCAGGACAGAGGTGGAAGCAGTTGAGCAGCTGTCCACTGTTTCCTTTTTTCATCTTCTTTTCTGAAGTATGAATGATCTATCTATTCACATTTTACGAAGCAGCCAGCTCCACCTCCTACCCAAATTTGTAAACCATTTTTAAATTAAAAAAATTGATGATAAACTGAATGCATATATGCCAAGAATACACCTAGCCAAGCTTTATTTTTATTCTTTTAAAACTGATCTTCCACCTGCCACAATTTGAATGATGGAAATGTAACTCTGTTTCTTTTGACCTGGCAATTGCATGGCAGGATAGCTGTGGTCAGTTACAGAATGCCATCCTGAGTCACTTTACATCTCTGATTTAATTTCTCCTCTGACATTAATGGAGCTCGGATTGTACAACTGAATCTCAAACCTCATCTCTGTTGTTTGTGAGTCTATGAGGAAGTGTGTTCAATACTTCAACCTTTACAGCTCAATCCTAAAACTTGTTGTGCCAGCAAAAAGTGTCAGGTGGGACGTACAATACTGTGTGTACCTATGCAATATCATAGCACATTACCTTGCAGGCAGACATGCTATAAAAACGTTTTGGACTAAGGTTCATAGTCTCTGTGGTGCCAAGTCATATCCCCACTGCAGGTCAGATGTTTGTGTGTTTTTATTTCAGGGTATGTGTGATTTGTGTGGGGAGAAATTACTTGGTCCCAGGTTTTACATTACTGCAGGAAAATATTTCCTTCCTGCATTTGAGCCACGAATTGTGCTGAGGCAGGATTAGTAATTACCAAGCACAAGTTTTCTTACCCTAGTTTCACTTCTTTAAAGGAGAGAGAAAAGAAAACTTTTTTATTTTCAGTAGCAGAAACCTAGACATTCAGCACTTACCATAGATCATGCTTAGGATGGGAGCAATACAATGGTTATTTCCCTCAAAACAGTATTGTTTTCACCAAAGTATGTAACACAAACAACATATGAGTATAAATTCACTTGTTTCATTGATACCTATAGCAATGATGTGAACCTTGCTTTGTTCTTCCATATGTATATATTTTCTTCCATGTTCCGTATATTTCCACAAACTTAATTGACACAGACAGTTTGCTTTTTTCTTGTTCGTACAAACCAACATTTTCTTCAGTGGTTTCATTTTGTGCTATTTCTCTTTATACATTTAAATAAGGAATGACCATTATCATATTCCAAGACAAGCACAATGCTCTCCCAGCCCATGAACAAGACTAATATTTAAGCATTGCTTAGTCTTAGCACATACCTGTGTGTGTGCGATAAATATTAAGCCATTTAGCAACACAGCATGTAGAGGCAATATATTTCATAGCAAATTAACAGTTGTTTCTTTAAGGGGAAAAAAGGACTCTCTTGCTGCCATATTTGAACTCTGAATTTTAAGATGCTTCTGAACGAGTCCATGTCCTCAGGTTCCTGTGTGGTCAAGATGGTTTTACGCATTTTGGTGGGATTGCTGTGTGACTTCAACACAAAGAGCCTGCTTAATTTCAGAAAGAATTGATCAGCTCAAATTATACTTCAATAGTTAAAGCATAGAAGCTGATTCATCCCATCTGTGCTAGTGAGTGATGAAATCTCCCCCCTCACAGATAACATAAATAGCTCATATCAGTTGAAAAGGAACTACGGTATATTACCACACTCTTTTATAAAGCTGTCCTTACCACTCACAGATAAGTAACAGCCTGCGTGCTCATCTTTCTTAACTCCTAGGCATCTAAAAACTTGAAAATGCAGGAATACTCAGAACTATGGTTGTAAGTGTGGTAAAGTATTTGAATGTTTTAGTGACGTTATATTTATGCAAAATTTTGGATACCTTTCAGATTATTACAAAAATGGGTGAACTGTTTCGAATGGTTCTGAATTCTGTATCAGCAAACAGTCAGTAAGTGGTCTATTAAGAAATGGTGGCAGCATATCAATGAAATAATTGGATCAAGCTAAAAAGTATTGATTGTTGAGTTTTATATGAGTGAAATATTCACTGCTGGTATCACAACCAAATGGCGCCAATTGGACACAGGAACTGGAAGGGGTGTGAAATAATTCCAGTGCCTTTAGTAATAATGAAGTGTGATTACTAGACATTTGAGTTTCACCTCAGATGCTCTTACCTGAGGCCAAATTCAGCATTGCGTGGAGTGACAGCATAATACTCCCTATATGAAAACATGGTGTGTACCATTAAGAGTACAGGATTTCAGCCTTCATTGATTAGTCTAATGGTTGACTCAATTAAAAGCATGCAGCCCAATAATTACCTTTCCAAATCTGTTTCCTTTGCACATCAAACACACCAGGCAAAATTGCTGTTCAAAGCAATTGTGTTTGTTGTGGAATAAACATTGGGCAAAAATGCCAACTGTCTTTAAAAAAAAAAAGCGATTCCTATGAATGGGCTATTTGTCTTTTTAAATCTGGATGCCCATTTGTAGACTTCCTGTGCCGAAAGGCTTGTGGTAATCTCATATTCCTCCAGTGTTTCCTTTGCTCCTACGAGGCAGCAACTTCAGGGGAGTGGGGTGGAGAGTCCAGAAATTGTAGTCTTGAATTTGCATCTCATACCAATGCTTTGTTTCATACCCACTGATTAGGTAATTTTGGTATTTTCATAATAATTGATTTCTAATTTTGCTTGCATGAAAATTGTATCCATTTGCTGGCAAATCTCTCTCTCTCTCTCTCTCGTTTTCGCTTTTACACCTGTGACTCACTCCCCAACAATCTCTGGGAGTGCATTTTGGACATACCTTTTGCCAGGCCACATGCTGGTCATCGTTGCTGGCAGGTGGGCCGAATACTGAAACATTCTGTGGTATTTTGCTGTTCTCCCCACATTTTGTGTTCATGTTAATTTAAAAAAGAAAAATGTGGAAAAAAGTGTTTCAGGAGTCAATAAACACTGGGTCATACCATCATACTCTGTACTGACTCAATAATTCATTTCCATATATTCCTGTTTTCTACTGAAAAGCTGGGAGCATACCTTGGTTTATAATGCTGCAGATTTTATCAGCGTTTGAAGTCTATCATGAATTGTTGTGGCTGGACTTGGGTGCTGAGTGAATAGGGGGCTGCAACAATGATGTAGAATGGAAGGCGAGAGGCTGGAGTGTGTGTGTGTGCCAGTTTTTAACTGTAATTTGAGACCCCAAGGTCTGCCACTGGTCCCATCATGCTATTATTAATTCTCTCCAACACATTATCAGGCTCTGGCTCCTTCCATTCTGCATTCAACTACACGTCTCTTTCCTCCGTTCAAAAATTAAAATACAAACCCCACTTCACAGAATCACAGACTTGTAGGATTGGAGGAAACCATGAGGATCATTCTAGTCCAGGCTTTCTCACCCTCAACCCTCCAGATGTTTTTGGCCCACAACTCCCATGATCCCTAGCTAGCAGGACCAGTGGTCAGGGATGGTGGGAATTGTAGTCGAGGGTCGAGGTTGAGGAAGCCTGTTCTAGTCCAACCGCCAGCAATGCAGGAATCTTTCACCCAACATGAGGCTCAAACCCATGACCCTTGGATTAAGAGTCTCATGCTCTACTGACTGAGCTATCCCTTGAACCATTGATTTATGGGCAGTACAATCCAAAAGGGTAGATGAGGCAGTGGAACTACTAAATCTAAAGCCTTGCCTCACTCGCCCCAGTAGAGAAGATGAGGAAAAGGTTTTCCTTCCAAATGGTCTGTTGGAAAAGTAAATATGCATGTCAGCAATAAGGCCAGCACATTCCTCCCCGCCTTCTGGTTACATGTTGGAGGCATAGGAGGACTTTGGAGCTAGCAGACTCAAAGCCTTTTGCAATTTGTCCACAGAATGCCAGCTTTTTGTCATTCACTGTCAAAGCACTGAGGGTAGAGGCACAGTGCAATGAGGAAATCTCCACAGACGGATCTGCTCTGCCCACAAAGAGAGAGATCTACAAAAATCCAGGGCCCCTGAGATCTCCCTAGGACAATAGGCTTGCACCCTCACAACAACATGAACAAATGCTCCTTGGATGCACTCCTGCTGTTGCTGCAATTTCTGTAATCACAGTGTGCAAATTGGGGGTGTGCCTACACTTTTCTGTGCATCTCCTGTATTTAGCAATGATTGCAAGAGATCGACTGGAGCCTGTTCTGAAGCAAAACACTCCCCACTGTAAATATTTGCACTTCGTCAGTATTAAGTGCCGGATTAAGAAGTTCTGAATATGCTCAGGGAAGAAGTCCTCTTGGCATTGGGGAAATCTTTGCTTTTCAATATTGATTGCCATTTTCCATACACTTAAGTTTTAGACCAGGTTGGGCATTTTCCATGTAAGCATCTGAGCTTTGGGGCAGCTCCACACCTTAAATTGCTTTTAGGTGGTCTTGTCTTGCCTGTTTGTATGACAAAAATTACAGTAGTAAACTGGCTTCATACCTCTCATCTGGTGCTTGCCCCTAAATATTCTCACACTGAAAGTTTGTGTCATACCTAGCATAGGGTGAGAGAAAAACCTCAACACTTACTGAATTCTAGTAAGGCAAGTATTTTCTCATATATTTAAAAGTCTACGGGATTTCTTCCCCTTTGTATTCAACTGCACCCCAACCCCATGCTCTGTCCCTCTCAATTTTATACTGCCCTGAGGAATTTCAAATGCCCATTATTTGTAGCCCTTTCCTGTCCGTTTCCAGATATGTGTGAAGCCCACCCAAATTGATAAAAAATGAAGGTGAGGGTGGAAATATTTCTGTGTCACTCACAACCTTGTATTTAGAGGCACACAGTAAGGTTGGCAACCTATTGCAATCAATATCCTTGCTGGACTTCCAACTTGTATCCTATTTTCTCACTATAGGAATTTCAGACACAGATAAGACAGGAACATAGCGAAGGAGAGCAATTTAAGGGAAAATAATTGAGGAACTAAGGACATTTAGAACAACCTGTGAAGGGGCAGAGAAGATATGGGGAGAATGCTATGGGTTGCACGAATAAAAGGGGACAACCATGATGTATAGACAGAGCTGGCCCAATACATATTTTGCAACCAAAGGTGAACTAGAAAATGGGGTCCCCTCTGCCAGGGAAGAAGGGGTGGGTGAAGATCTACATGGGGCGGGGAGGAGACTAGTAGTGCCTCCTGTTCACCAAGAGTCTACTGTAGAAATGGCATTGGGAGAGGCTGCCGAGAAGACAACAGAACTGGCCTCCAATGAGTGGCGGCAGCAGTAGGCAATGTATTTCTTGGAGGCCAGATCTTCTGCCCCTGCGGATCCTGCTGCCCAAGGTGGTTACCTCACATTGCCTCATGGGCTGGCCGGCTCTGTCTATAGAGGAACCACTGGCATAGGAAGGGCGGGGCGTAGGGGGCGGGGCGCCCCGAGCAGCGGGATCCCGATAGGGTTCCCATCTCGGCATGCCCCACCCCCAGAATGCATGCCACACCCCCAGAATGCACGCTACGCCCATGCGGGCAACGCACCCCGCCCCCAGAATGAGCCAGCCCTGCCCCCGCCTGCTTCCCACCCACCCACCCCGTGCCGGAGCATGAAGCTCTGCCACTGAGAGGAACATAGTACTCTGCCTTATACTGCTTCAGCTGATTGGTCCATCTAGTTCAGTGTTGGCTATGGCAGGCAATAGCAGGTCTCCAGGTTTCAGATGGAGCACTTTGGATAGCTAAAAAAAAAGGTTACATTCATGCCATACATTTAAAGCACTATGATACCACTTAAAATAGTCACACCTTCCCCCAAAGAATCCTAGGAGTTGTAGTTTGTTAAGGATACTAAACAGAGCTATGTTTTCCAGATTGGTTTAACAGGGGACAGGGAACTCTGGAAACTGAGTATTTAAAGCTGTATCATAGAGCTGTGAATGTAGCCAGAGAGAGGCTACTCCCTGGTGCAGGGAAAGAAAGAGAAGTTGGAACTGGAGAGAAAGAACTGAGTCTGTGCTGTGGGGTTCAGAGAGAGGAGGCAGTGTTATGGAGTGCAGGCAGAAAATGAGAAGGATTTTTTTTGGGGGGTGGGGGTAAGGGAGGTGCCAGATGGCAGCCTGTGGTGCTGCATTGTGAAGGAAGGGTATATTCTGCCCCTGGATCACAAAAAGGGAAAAGAGTCAACAAAGAATAGACTGAAAAGAGCACACTGAGTGACAGAAAAGCTCTTCTGTTGTTGATTTAGAATTATGGTCCTGCTGAGTTAGTTTAAAATGTATATAAAAGTGGTCATCTGCCTGACTTGAGTTGCACACTCCTGGAGGAAAGAGTGCCTTTCACTGCTCTCTTGTAGAAAGACTCTGTGAAAAGACAGAACATGACTTCTTTTAAAAGGTAGGCACTATATTAAAAAAATGTTATAGAGCCGAACTAAGGATCTCAGTGTAGCAATTCTCTCATGCTGACAACCCTGGTTAATGCCAACATCTTATTCAATTCCTCTGCTGGACTCCCACAGCGGTAAATCCTCCCACTACAGCTGAAAGATAAGAGAGTTTGGTCCTTGATCTCAGCCAAGGGGCCTTTACACAGTGGAATCTGATTTCTCTGGAGGGGAATGAGAAATAAGAGAGCGAATGGTTTGTCTCAGAGCTGCTGTGGTGGCAAGAAGTTGCATCTGGAACGATCGAAGTGTGGCTCACGATTAAGGATGGAGATCCTCAGCCTGTGGAGAGGATTAGCCCAGGCTGAAGCAGCATTTCAACAAACACTGAAATATTGCTCTTGTGGTCTGGTGCTAGGCCACATACATACCGTACCATCCATTTAAAGCACTGTTATACCACTTTAGCAGTCATGGCTTTCCCCGAATAATTATGGGAACTATTCTTTGTTAAGGGTGCTGAGACCTCTATTCCCCTTGCAGAGATGCAATTCCCAGCTTTCCCTCGGAAAAGGGGTTTATCGGCAAACCACTCTATTCTTGAGATCTTCAGCTCTGAAAATTCCTGGGGGATGTGGGGCTAGCCCTCCAGCTACAACGCCTCACCCACATGTCCGGTGCACATGAAATGGGACCCTGCACATGTACCAATTCAAGGGGGGTCTTGATAAGACCAGGAATTCCCCTCAAATGAAGGAGATCTGTACACCTACATTGGCAGGCCCATGGAGCCCCTTCTGTTGCGTGTTAAATGCAGGAGAGCTAGCCTGTGCAATCTCAGGAGTGAGTGAGCTATCTTTTTGTTCTCTTCGCAATGCACCCAATGCAGCAATTGCCAAATGGGGGGTGTAACGGATCTGCCCTTAGGGGGGTATGGTCAGGAGCCCCAGCGTGTTAGGAGTTAACATACACACTATGTGACTGGCGGCTCGCTCGCAGGAGGCGGGACTTTTCACCCTTTAAAAGGGGGGAATGGCAGTTGGTCAGGAGGGTTAGAGAGAGAAAATGAGAGGTTAGGCTTTGGGGAATGGGAGGAAAGGTCATTACCATTGCTAAAGGTATGCAGGAAATATTATAACTAAGCTGAATTACATGAGAAGAAGATTTGTACCAGTAATAACCCGAGACATCCATGTTTTCAAGTTACCTAATAAAGTTAAATGTGTTTAAACGTTCGTTGACTGTGGCAGTGTATCAGTACCTTAAGAGGTGTGACTAAGAGGAGAGAACAAAGTTTTCCTGTGGAAGAGGAAACGGTTTGCTTATTCTCCTGTCATACAGAGGGCTGGACAGTGAAGCCAAGTGTGCCACTTATTTGCCTAAAGGGGAGGCAAACTGAAGTAGTTGGGAACCCTGGGAGGGAGATCCCATAGGTGGCAAGAGGTTTTCAAATATAGAGCCCTGAGGTACCCCAGAGACAACTCCCATATGAACACTGAAGGTTTCATCCTACTTGTCAGTGAAACTTAGGGAGAGTCACTGTTGGGGAAGTATTGAAGGGGAGGGAATAGGACCCCTCACAGGGGGCATGGTGAGGGGAAGGGGTATTAAAAAGGCTGCCTACCCACTAGCTTAGGATAGCCACATGGCTGAGAAACAAACCCAACTAACAGCGAAAGTCCCATCTTTTTATGACCCCGCAGTGCCCCTGATGTATCCTGGCTATGTTGGGAACAAGTGCTGCATTAACAAATAGCTTGCTCACTGAAGTCACCTCTGAGCTCTCTTGCTGCTGCCGCTTGTTACACCCTGTTTCCAAGTAAGTTGAGCAGGACCCACTTACATGGGGATGGGGCACTGAGCCCAGAGTCCCCTCTGACCTGGAACCGGCCCAATAGCTCTGTGGGAAATTGGTTTCACCTATGAAGTTGAGCAAGAAACTGCACTGCCTCTGTTTAGGAATTGCTGCCAGGCAGTACTGAGATAAAAGGGCCCAAGGATGTGACAGCATCAGAAGGTTCTCTCCCCACCCCCACCCCCCCAATGTCTGTGAGGGAGTTTCACAGTGTAGCAAGAGGGAAGAATGCTCTCCTGTGGGAATTCATTTCAGAAAGATGAACTCCCCTTCCTCTGTTTTCGGAGAGGAATGCTAATGGTAAAAAAACGCTGCCACCACAAAAGCTATTTTCTCTCACAACAACCATGTTTTCTAGGCAGGGCTGAGATGGCTACAATAGTACGGAACATAAAGGCTTTCTCTAGGCATGGTCTTTTTGCATGCTGAATATTCAGTGCTAAGAATGAATCCTGTGCTGATCTTCCAAATACATTCATTCATTGCGTTTATATCCCACCTTTTGCCAATGGAGCTCAAGACCGCAATTCCCAGTTTATCTTCCATTCAGACACTAACCAGACCCAGACCTAAGCAAGGTTGCTGCATCCTATGCCATCAGACCATGAGAAAACACACACCCCCAACCCGAACTTTTTGACCTCCTCCACCACCTTGTCCACGTTAAGGTAGGAGGATTTGTTGCATTTATATCCCAGCTTTTTCCCCAAGGAGCTCAAGCTGGTGTGCACAGTTGTGCTGTTCCTCATTTAATCCCCACAACAACCCTTTGAGGTAGGTTAGTCTGAGAGGAAGTAACCAGCCCAGGGGCAGCCAATGAGCTTCATGGCCAAAGGGGGACTTCAACCCTGGTCTCCCAGGTCCTAGTCCAACCACTAACACCATACTGGAAAATTAGTTTTGAACACTCGTCTCTGGAGGCACCCTGAGCATTAATTATCATTGAACAATCATCCTGATTTGCTTGCACAAAGCTGATGCTGAGATTAGGCTATATGCCATCTTTATTGAGCATTTGCTCTGATTTCTTTGCAGGGAGCTGATACACCAATGAGCATCCATCCTGATTTGCATGTGCCATGTTTACAACTCTTACCATTAATCATTTTGTTCTTCCCACACTTTTCAGTGCATTTTCCCATCACTTTCCTAACTGCAAAAAGTCCAGGTGTTGTTTTTTTAAATGGATTCGTGGTGCCAAGGCTTTAATCCACTTTAATTGCACAAACGTAAAGATGTGGTATGCAACTGAATCCCTCCAGCAAGATATTGACAGACAAGCCACCTCTGATTTATTTCATCATCATCATTGTCATTATCATTGTTCTTTTGCCACGTCCTTCCCTGCCTTTCAAGTTCACAAGGAACAGTGAAATCCTGCACAAGTTGCTTCTGGGGAGCATTGACATGCGTGCATAGCACAGCAAAGGAAGAAAGCAGAAAATAGATAATAATGCATGCAAGGCATAAACAATTACTTCTTTATGTAATCAGCCTTGAAACGTGATATCTACAGACTTGCCCATTCCACCTGATGCCGTTTTTCCATGGCAATAGCATTATGTTATAGTGTGTCACTGGATAGAGATTAAGAAGTAAATTGCTCACATTTCAGAGGCACCAGCAGCTTCTATCATAATTTTTTAAAAGACAGTTCAAAAGCTGTCTAATTGGCAAAGGGAAAGGCTTAACTGACTTAAGCTCCTCAGTCTTTAGAGAGTTTTCCAAAGCTCACTGCAAACACTTCTGCTTCAAAGCTTATGCTGCTTTATCTATGAGAAGCTAAACATTGGATAATTCTTTAATTAGTTCCCAACAAGATGCTTTCTCTGCAGCACAGGCTTGCAACAGGGTAATTATGTCCTTAGTTTTAAAACAAGTGTCAATACAAATGGTTTTCTGGCTTTCTTGTCTCTCCTCGCCTACTTCCCACCCAACATCTTATTTCTACCGTTTGATTTAACTATTGCACTGCCAGCCAGGAAACTGCAGCAGCGCCTTAGGGCTTGATACCACCTTACAGGCAAGTGTGCGTGCAAAGGTAACAAACACGACATGGCTCCCCCCTGGAAAGCATTTGTGTGTGCACTGGGAAACCTGCAGGCAGGAAGGTGAATATCAGAGGGAAAATTGCAGGGGTGGAGAGAATGCCACTTCTCCATGGCAAACCACCATGTCCCAATGTGCTGAGAAGCTTTCATTATGCACATCAGCACAACACATGCGGCTAGATGCTTAGGCTCAGTTCCTATATAATGGGGAAACATTGTTTTCCACTACAAGTGAGCCTCAGATCCACACACACTCTTTGTGCCTATGAGGTGGAAATTTAAAGCTTCTCTTTTTGCTTTAAAACTAACAGTAGTTGTCTGATGTCAGAACCTGGGAAACTGTGGTTTGTTTAATCCAGGGATGAAGCATTAGATCTGGCTGGAGAGTGGTTTGCTTAAACCATAAGTGGGGAATTAAATGCTTATCTCCCCACACACCTGTGGGGCAAATTTGACAGGAGGCCAGGCCTGCCTACCTGTCAGCCACCTGACTATCAATCAATATAAGTTTATTGTTCTAGCCAAGTGCCGTGACAAACCTGCACCAACAGTACCAGTTAAACAACACAGATCACGTACCCATAATGAGCCAACATTCATGATGTAACAGAAAGGTTATCAGAGACATCAGCAAGCTCAAAACTAGCTTGATTTCAAATTAAACCTTTGAATCAACACAACAATTTATAGTGATTTTATCTAACTCCTTTTTCTTGATTTTTTTTTTTTTTAAGCCAGTGCATAGAGGGCCAATCTGGGTGTTACGAAGCTATTATTGCCACTCAAAAGAAACCAGACCATTTCTGCTGGGATGTACCTGCTTGCTTGTGTGAACAAAGGTTTCAGAAAACAATCTTATATAAAGGGGCAGGATAACATATCATGTCTTCCACCTCAAGTTGACCACCAATACAAAGTCTGTCTATGTATGGGACCTTGTTGCAGCAGCCATCCAAGACTGCAATGGGCATCACTTGGAAATGCAGCTCAATTAAGGCATTTCTTAAGGAAGCTGGTGAGAGTTTGGTTGGATAGGTAAAGGTAAAGGTACCCCTGCCCATTAGGTCCAGTCGCGGATGACTCCGGGGTTGCAGTGCTCATCTCGCTCTATAGGCCTAGGGAGCCGGCATTTGTCCGCAGACAGCTTCCAGGTCATGTGGCCAGCATGACTAGGCCACTTCTGGCGAACCAGAGCAGTGCACGGAAACACCGTTTACCTTCCCGCTGGAGTGGTACATTTTTATCTACTTGCACTTTGATGTGCTTTTGAACTGCTAGGTGGGCAGGAGCTGGGACCGAACAATGGGAGCTCACCCCGTCGTGGGGATTCGAACCTCCGACCTTCCGATTGGCAAGCCCTAGGCTCTGTGGTTTAGACCACAGCGCCACCCGCATCCCATTTGGTCGGATAGCTAGGTATAAAATGTTCTCTTCACAAGAGTGGATTCCAAGGGGAAAATTTGGAGTTTCTGATTAGTTGCAGGTCCCTTAGTTGACACTTACTCAAGGTCAGAGCAGAGCTCAGTTCTTGAAAATAATAATATTGACAAACTACTTTCCAGAGTTGGTTGTCATTCAGTTCCATATAGCACAGAGGAGGAAAACACTCAATCTTTCCTCCCAGAAGTCCACCCATTGGCATTTCTAAGTCGTGTACATAACAACAAACCATGCAGAAAATGAAATGCTAAAACAATAAAGTATCTAACATGAAACCAAACACCACCTTAAAATCTGTGCTAAAGGAGGGCAGTTTTAGTCACAGCCTGTGGTTCAGCAAGGAAGGTGCTTATCTAATCTCAATTGGGAGGGAGTTCCACAGACTTAGCCCCACTACACCATATGCATGGCATCTACTATGTAATTTGATGCAGTCTTTCACAAATGAAGCCATCAGCAATGCTAAAACATGACCTAAATTAGGAGCACAAGTTATGCTGCTGTTGATGGCAAAGAGAATAGAGATCAATATTAGCTTAGGAGGAGAGACACAGAGGAGCAAAGCCGCTTTAGAGAAATGCTCCTGCTCAAACTTGTGACTGAATATGTAGGAAATACAACTAAAGGTGTTGTACAGTAGTCCTTCCAACACATTGCTTTGCGAACAATTCCATGCAAAGTTTGCAGCGTTTGAAAATCTAGATCATGTATTAAGTTATTCAGCAATTTTACTTTGTTGCAGTGTGTGTCCTGAGAAAGAAATTAAATTCACTGAAAATATTTTCGGAATCCTATTTATGATGAGATGACAGCCTAACAAGCCTTTTAATGATGCTTCTGTGGCATGTAAAAATTCTTATTAAAATACTCCAGGCAGCATAGCATTATAACACATTATTTATTGCTCTTGGTGAATGGGGGGTGGGTAAGCCTTATGGTTCAAGGCGGGGGGGGGATGGGGACTGGTGGTGGTGATGGGATTGATATCTGCTATAATTAGTTGTACAGTATTCCGGTCTAGGGACCACACTTATTTTTTCAATTATCAGAACAGCAGCAATACTGACAAGATTCAATAAATCAAATATGGAAGTGTTGCCACCAAGTGGTGCAAGATGGGTTAGTCGCTTTTAATTTAGTGATTAAAAACACCTATGGGGAGAAAAAAACACACACACCACAATTCCTTTAGTTGCTAGACAGACATTTCTTTGTACATCTTGCTTTATGCTGGTACCAGTGCCAGTATCTACATATTCAAACGCTGCCAATTTTAAAGTGCTCTTTCAGCTGCAAAGAAAGGCAGAAATAGTGCGTTCCACCCCCGAAATGTCTATGGCAGCACCCAAATGGGTGTGTAGGACGGAAGAAATAGTTTGTTTTCTGTTGATGTGATATGGATGGTGGGAAGAAAGGGAGAAGCTATCCTTTCCCTGCTTTCTGCAGCCACTGATGAGGAGGATGAAGCTGCTGAGTTAGTCATACCATTCTGCAGGGTCTATGTCAACACTGGTTCTGTGTCAATTGTGTGCATGACTAAGATAAAGACCATCTCATATCGTCTATGTGTGAATTTTAAAAAAGGAAACCCACAAAATCCGGTTGTTTTTCTTAAATTTACTTAAATTTTACTATACAATTGTATAGTCTTTTTGGCAGAAGGTAACTGAAACCATCAAAAGAAATGTATGGAACAAACTTACATTTGCAGAGCAAAATATCCTCTTGAATTATATACCCAGCAGCACATGGAACCTTACAAAAGGACAATATGGGTGGATACTCCGTGCCCTTACCACAGCAAAAAGACTGATACCGATGAATTGGAAAAATAAAAATGTGGCTCCCTTCTACGATTGGATTGAAGACTTATACAAACTCACAACATATGAACAACTTGCATATAAACACAGACTTGCCATGGACAAATTCAACAATATTTGGAATTCATTCTTACAAATACTGTAATAGGTTAAGATCTGGTGAAGTACAATAACAACCTTGTAAAGTATACAGTTTTGGGTCTTTCCCCTTCTCCCCTTTGTTTTCCCTTCTGCACATGTTCTGTTTTTCTTTTTCTTTTTCTCTTTTTTGTTTGCGTCTCACCATGTTTGGTGCACATATAATATGTACTTTTGAACTTTTAATAAAGATGTTTATTTTTTAAAAAATTACTTAATTTTTACAAGGTGGTTCTGAGGGGGTGACTTTCAACCTTAACCCCCATCCCAACCCCAACCCCCCAAAAACCAGACTCTAGTCACGTGGAAAATGACACAACTGTCACACTTTGCAAATCAGTCTACAGAAGCCCCTGTAAAGATGGAATTGGATGACATTCCATTCCTCCCTCAAACTTTGCACAGAAAAAAAAATGCTGCCCCTTGTACCCATTTGAGATAGCCGTCTTTTTCACCATACAGTAGATGCCTGCATTTTTATAACTCTCCTTGGAGGTGTGACTATGGACTTGGCCGTGAGTGACTGAGGTATCTCCTTCGAGGGATGACCTCCTGCACCTCAACAAGTTCCACTGGCTTGGAGAGGCTTCACACATAGGCCTGCTGGGACTGTGAGAGCCTAATTAGGCACAACCTGTGCACAGGTAAGGGGGAGGTGGCAAAAGACAGCCCTCAAAGTCATTTTGCTGTTCCTTCTTCTTCCTCATCATGCCTCCCCCTGCCCCATCATTTTTGCTAGCCATGTTAAAACTGCACTGGTTTCCCTTTAAATTCCTCAGGTGGTTCAGTCACAGAACCACCTGCATATTCAGTTAATAGGTGTGCTGGTAGTTCTCCGGACTGGGCATATATTCTTTTTAATGCCACAGTTACAATATTTTTGTGCACATGCTGTTTTTAAACTAAGAAAATGCCAAAGGGAAGTTTATACTGAAATTTTCACCGCACATCTGGTCCAGAAAGTTAAAATAAAAGTCTTAAAATTCAGATAATCAAGCAAAACAGTTAATCTACTCTCAACCATGAATTTGAAAATAGTTAATATAGATTAAAGGATTGTGAAACAAATATCATGATTAAAATTACATGGAATGAACGTTAAGTATAAATACTTGCTGCACCTCTCCTCTCTTTGTGCACCTGGAGTGAGCCGTTCTCATCTTAAGCACTCGTTATTCATGCCTTTGGACTCTCATGTCAAGACCAGTACGCCACACATCACAAAGCTTGATGACCATTTGAAAGCTGCAGAATTCAACCACATTACACCAGGTCATGGTTGGCATCTAGCGTTCAAACCCTAACTAATTACACCTCCAAAAGCCTCATACTGCTACCAAATTTGCTTGTCTATAATTATATCATAGCATCATTCTATTTAAATTGTGTTTTGGGGGGAGTGAGAGGTGAGCATGTCACTTACTTTGAAAGATGAGGCAGCAGTGCAGACGAACTGGGCTGGGACCTAAGAGGTTTGGACACAGAGCAGACCCTCCCCGTTGTGCACGATGTTGCCAAGCAGCTCGTTAAGAGTGTGTAAATGAGAACCCAAAGTAGATTGCTGCTTCTCTCTTTCCTTGGCCAGGTGATGGAAGGAGCAATGAGTGAAAAGGTAGGGAAAGATTTGAGAGGGGTTTTTTTGTTTTTGTTTTTTTAAAGGAAGAGGGAATCCGGGACTCTGCAGGACAAAGTGAGAAGCTGTGATGGCTTAAGGTTTTTCATGATGGTCCTGGCATTTTGTGGGCAGTTGGAGACTATGGAGTACAACAGTATATGGTTCCCTGACCCTTCTTTATGGAGTATTGGGCCTCTACTCCAGGATGCAGTCTCCCTAACATAGCATAACTTTTGTGTTCCTGATACAGAAGATTTGCCTGCTGAAATTTCTTGCCATAGATTGCAATTGCTGAATTTGGATGTGCTTATCCTGGACACATATTCTGTATTGCTCCTTATATAAAAGTTTGCTGCAGTGCATGGATACATGCATGAACTATTCCACTAGGTGAAACATTCTGACATCCTGACTAATTTTTATCAAAGAACATAGAATGTCACTGAGTATTCCAGAAATTCTTTGTAAGGTGCTCCCTGAGATAACACACTGTAGCTTTTGCCCGAGAGATTACTCCTATATTGACAAGTATAAAATTATGTGATTCCTGCTTTTCATTTGCACTAATCAATTTCCTTGTTCTCTCTTTGCCCCAGAATTTCCTCTTTGGGAGGAGGGGGGGGGAGAGAGAGAGACACGCACATCATTAGCTGAGATGTTTAAAGTCTTACTACCAGAGATTCTATTTTTCCTTTCCTCCAGTAATGTAGCAGTATATTTGAAATGTCTTCAGGGTTTAGTACTAATCAGCTTTGCAGATGATCTGGCTAACTGCATCACAAGGCTGCTTCTTGTAAGACGAATCGCTATGAGCACTAACTGACCTTGGCTGGAAGTCTTTCAGAGGCAGCACCCCCCTAATGTTATACAAGGAGGCGGGGGGATGATGAACAAATCTAACCACAAATTCAATGACCTCTCAATTCAGATTAAAGTGGAGAGACAAGCCTTAAGACACTTACATGATCTTCAAAAAATATGTAATACTTCCTCACCATTTGCAAGTCACATAATCCATCCCTGGGGACAAAAGTGGGCACCTAGTTTCTTAGCTAATGCCGTACCAGGATGGCTAGGGGGTATTCCCAATTAAATTTCTCCTTGATACTTCGGAGCATTTTGCATAATATGTATTAAGTTGGAATACTGTGAAACAACGTAAAAGAGGCCCCCCAAAATGTATCCTCCTATCTCTGTTAAAACTATAAAATAAAAGGTGAGTAATGTCTCCCTGCTTATTTAACTTATATGCAGAATTCATCATGCGAAAGGCTGGACTGGATGAATCCCAAGCCAGAATTAAGATTGCCGGAAGAAATATCAACAACCTCAGATATGCTGATGGCCTTTTAGAGAGTTGCCTTTCTCTGAAGATCTGATGTGGGGCAAATCTATCTCTCAGTCTGGAAAAACTGTGGCGTGGTGACAAATCTCATGCACATAAATAGTGAGAGTTGTGTATGCTGCTTGTCTGCATCAGTATATGAACTGATGAGAAAGACCAACACTTGAGAGAAGTTTTTATTCCACAGAAAGAAAGACACAGGTGAAGCACATGATTTATTCCACTAGGTGGCTGAAGCAGAGGGTCACATGACCCCATCCCAAGCGAACACTCCTCTCAGCTTTGCTGAGGGGTTCATCTGCCATTCTAATTGCCAACTACAATGAGGAGACACGGCTTACACAAGAGGGGAAAGAGGGAGCCCCGAGAGGTGTGGACAGGATGAAGTCACTTAGTGCATAACTAAGTTGAAGGAAAACAAAATAAAAAAATAAAAAATCCTTCCAGTAGCACCTTAGAGACCAACTAAGTTTGTTCTTGGTATGAGCTTTCGTGTGCATGCACATTTCTTTAGACAAACTTAGTTGGTCTCTAAGGTGCTACAGGAAGGATTTTTTTTTATTTTTTTATTTTGTTTTGACTATGGCAGACCAACACGGCTATCTACCTGTAAGTTGTGGAAGTTGGGTATGCTTAGCCTGGAAAAGAGGAGACTGAAAGCAGGTATGATAGCCATATTCAATGTCTAAAGATGGAGCAAGCCTGTTTTGTCCTGCTCTGGAGGGTGGAACTTGAACCAAATGAACAATTGAAACACAATAAAATTAAGTTTAAGTTAACAATCAATATAACAATAAACAATACAGTTATGACAGCAGTTAAAATATGGTTTAGGTCTTAATCTCTACAATATTATCTATAACTTACTTCTAAGACATTAGTCTTTATAATAGCACAGCTTGTTACCTAAGTTTTATGGCAACAGTGTAAAATTTGGCCACCTTTAACACAATCTCTGGATCCTAGTCCTCTATCAGAGATTTTAAACATTGAAGTTCGGGCCCGCTTGGAATTTTCTGTATAACAGGGGTGATAAAAACCGAACATATATCCCTATAAAAATGACATCGTAGCAGGACATGAGAAACGGTGTCCACCTCGATCAAGCCTCAGGGGCAGACTCGTTCCACATACGGTTTACCTGCGTACAGTTTACCCTAGTATTCAAGTTACAAGAAATGAGATTCTGACTGAACATCAGGAAGAATATACTGATGGTAAGCACTGTTCGACAGTGCAACGGACTCCCTTGGAAGGTGGTGGACTCTTCTTCCTTGGAGGCTTTTAAGCAGAGGTTGGATGGCCATCTGTCATGGATGCTTTAGTTGAGATTCCTGCATTGCAGGGGGTTGGACTAGATGACCATTGGGCTCCTTTCGAACTCTACAGTTCTATGATTCTGTAGCAAATTTAAATACGTACATACTGTATGTAACCTTGGAAAATGGGGTTGGGGATCACTGTTGGGCCTGCTTTCTAGATGATTTGTTATTTGGACACAATGATGGGTTAGAAATGTAAGTAGTCAAGCAAGCAGATGCACCTTGGCTGGACTAACACATCTGGTTGCAGAAGAAAAAAAAAATGGTGCCTCTCCCCATTTCCATGTACAAATGCCAGCCAGGCTGGAAATGATGCAGCATCCCCCGTGGTGCCTGAAGGCAGCAGCATACTCTCCAACATTCCTCTGATAAAAATTGGGACGTAATTGGGGGAGGCTGCTATCTATCAAACTCGGCACCTCCCATCTGTCAAGTCCAAAGCCCTGCCCTTTTCCCTTCTTAGGCAGTTGCCTGGATACCACCTCCCACCACTCTATGATGTTTTGCTGTAAATAGAGAGGCCCTCTTGCATGGCACTCTAGCACCACCACTTTCTATGATATTTTATTTCTCTCCCCCCGCCTGCTTTGGCATTTGGCACAGACGCCCAGCAGGCAGGGGCACTTGGCACTGCACAGCTGCCTCCTTCTCCTCAGAAGTTTTGTGAGAAGAGGAGGGTGCGAAGCCGAATGCCGCCACTGCAGAGCTAAGGCTGTCTCACAGGCCTCTGTTGCTTCAGGGAAATGGGGGGGGGAGGCTGTGCCACAGCTACAGTCCTTGCTGGCCACCATCCACCATGAGGTTGAAGCTGAGCGGCAGAGCCTCTCACAAGGCTTCATTTTCCTCCTTTACCTGAGGTGATGGAGCGGCAAGACCATAGGTCATGGGGGTCCCCTCAGTCTCCTCTTTCTCCAGTCTGGCTGGCTGCCTTCCTCTTCCTGGTGGGTGAGGGGGCAGAGAAGTGACCCCTGAGGAGGGAGGAGGGAGGAGTTTGGCACCAAAAGATGCACGAGTCAGCCAACTCATGCGGCATCTGCAAACACTGGCTCATCCCCCAAGCTCGGTGGCAGCATTGAAGGAGGAAAATGGGAATCCTGGGATCAAATTGAGGCACCAAAAAATCAGAAACTGGGATGGCTTCTGCGATTCAGGGATGTCCTGCAAAATGGGGACAGTTAGAAGGTATGCAACAGGCTATCAGAGGGTGAGCTACATGCCACACACCTGCCGCCTGATGTGGCTGCCTCACTCTGCCTAACGACAGGGCCTTCCCCGCAGCCAAGGGCTGCCAAATCATTGTCTCCCACTTTTTCTCTAGGAAAAACAACAACTTTCTCCTTCAACCCTCTCAAGCCCCATGTGTTCCGTAAAGTTAAGAGCCAGAGAAGGGAAGAATGTGTGTTTGTGTGTGTACAAGGGGCAGGGGAGCAATGAGAAGTAACACAGAGGACTCAAGTCATTTGTACATTCAAATTTGAAGATGACTTAGATTTCAAGATACCGTCTGTTGCAAGGATTATGCTGCTAATCATCTAAATTTGACTCGCCTTTCCCCCTCCCTCCCTCCCAGACACTACCTGCAAAGCCTCTCTCAAAATTATCTGGTAAGCCCTTCTCATGAAAGGCTTTCCTGCGAGGTTTCTTTTGGAAGGCTCCGGAAAAGGTAAATAAAAACGAATTAATACAGCATTTCCCTTTTGTAGGGAAAATATGCAAATAGCGGCTTGACAGAGCTTTAGCAGCATTAAAGGCTTTCCTGTGGTATCCTCAGAGGCTTTGCTCCCAGAATCAGAAGCCTTTAGGCAACCTTTAGCTTCATTTATGTGTAATACACCCTCTCTGGCTAATGTCCTTCTGGCCCAATTCCCCACAGCACTGTTTCCTCTCTCTTTTGGCTTCACACTTCATGAATTTTATTTGCAATCAATAAATAAGCCCATTAACATCATGGTTTTGTATTTTCATCATATATCATAATTTCTCATAAACTCTTTCACTGTACAGGTCAGGTTCACTGAGCATGTCCCACTCATCTTTATTTCTTGGCAGATAACAGAGAAACACACAGGAAATATGCACAGGAGAAATTATGCACAGGAGATGAAAGTCCTTACTACACAACAAAATTCCTCACCTTAATATTTTGTTTTCTTTGGCGGGCCTGTGAAAATGATGCCAACACTGCATTTGGTTTACACAAGCTCTTTGCAATTTCCCAAACCAGATTGGGAAAAATCCTTTTGATACCCAAAGGGCAGGTGGCCGGGGGGGGGGGGGCTATTCTGAAAAATAAAAGAGAGGGGATACTAAGAAGTATCCTCCACAAAATTAATGGTCTTATAGGAAAATGGAACTTTTAGTCAATAAATTAGGTCTGCCTTTTTCCTCAACGTGTTTGAGCAAGGACAAATTAGCAGTCTGTATAAAATAGTTCCTTTTTATTAAAAAAAAAAGTGAATGGAAGGTATAATTTGTTAACAGTTGATCCTCTTTGTGCCTCTAATTAGGAAGCGGTAAGCTGATTTTTAATGTGCTTGCTGAGTTTATGTGTTCATCCCAAGCCAAAGATTCTGTCTATCTCTCATCCCTTTTCTCACATTAGCTACATTGAAAAATAATACATGACTGAGGAGGGGGTAGGCATCTTGCTGCCCCTCCTGAAAAGCTGGTTGTACTTCTGTAGGCATTGGGATCTTTAATAACACAGGACTCCTGAGTGCATGGAGAAGCCTCCACAAGCATGTGTGTGCATGTGCGCACGCGTACACACACACACACAGTGGTACCTCGATTTAAGAACAGTCCTGTTTAAGAACGATTCGGTTTACGAACTCCGCAAAACTGGAAATAGTGTACCCTTTTGTGAACTTTACCTCGGTCTAAGAACGGAATCCGAATGGTGGAAGGGCACTGGTGGCTGGAGGCCTCATTAGGGAAAGTGTGCCTTGGTTTAAGAACGGTTTTGGTTTAAGAACGGACTTCCAGAATGGATTAAGTTCATAAACCAAGGTACCACTGTACACACACAAACTTACACACTTGTTGTTTATACATTTTCCAATAGAAACGTTGCTTGCATTTTCGAATTATAAACAGCCTTACAATACTTCCCAACCTACCCTTTCCTGACTTCCTAGATCTTTTCTTTATTAGCTGCATCTCCATTGTCTGTCCACCCTATTTTCATCCTAGCTTGTCTACCGCTGGTCATAAATTCATCCCTGCTTGAAAGCTGACCTCAACACCACCTCCCTTCAAGTACTGTTCTAAACAGTCCCACTCACTTCTTTGTTTTTATGTTTTTTGTCTCAGTTTCTTATTTTAGCTGTCATACTTGCCAATTCTACAAATTCTATTAATTTGTGTAACCATTCTTCTTTTGTTGGAGTTGTTTTTCTCTTTCCAATACTTTGCACACACTATTATTGTAGCGGTTATTGCATACAAGAATACAGTTCGATTTTTCCTAGGTATCTCTTCTCCTATAATTGTTAATAAGAAAGCTTCTGGTTTCTTTGGAAAGTTAAGCTTAAATGTTTTTTGAGTTCATTATACACCATCCCCCCACTTTGGTGTATTTACAGAACCACCACATATGAATTAGTGAACCTTCTGTTTCTGAACACTTCCAACAAAGATTGGATCTTTTCTTGTACATACTGGCAATTTTACTGGGCATCAGATACCATTTGTAGGTCATTTTTTGGATTACCTAGCTCCCCCTACATTATCATTTTGGCTATGAGTTCTGGAATACCTGTTCTCTGTCTTGCAGGCCTTTTTTCACCGGGCCTGGGAGGGTGGAGCTTGGACTGACTCCAGCTACAAAAGCTGAGGTAGGCCAAAGACCATCTTGGCTGCGAGTTCTGGGGGACCTGTATGATGCCTTACAGGGCTTGTGTCCAGGGTGGTTGTCTACCAGCTCCATCTGGTGCACCAGCTGAAACCTTACCTGCTTGCACATGTTGGAGATTCATTCCCCATGTGCAGTCATGGGATTGTTGTCTATCACATGACGGTGTGTGTTTTGATTCCACAGGAATGGGATGTGACGAAGACAGGATGTTTTTCTTACTGTGTTCCCTGAAGTGGGACTTTTGTCATTTGTTCTTTCTCTTTGCTGTCTGATGCTAGAGAGAGAGGGAGCCATGTTGAAGTGCTCTGTGTGTATTTATATGTAAATAAAGTAGACTAGCCTAAATGCTGAGTTGCTGAGTTCTGTTATGCAACTGTGCAAACCTCTGCGGATCCCTAAGTGTGTTGATGTCTTCTGGCATCAGTTGCTGTGATATTCAGGCTGAGGAATGCTTTTGAAGCTCCTCAACGATCACCCAGGAGGGAGGGAAGATGCCAGTTGGCCATGTGTCTCTGCCAAGCTCCTACTCGTGTGTAGGACATCCTGACAGCACATTGTCTCACCAGAGTGGTACATACTCTGGTATCTCCCACTTGGACTACTGCAATGCACTCTACATGGGGCTACCTTTGAAGGTGATTCTGAAACTTAAAATTCCATCATTGTGAGAAGTGAAGTTACAAGGGACCAGGCAGAGGGCCTTCTTGGTAGTGGTGCCCACCCTGTGGAATGCCCTCTCAACACAAAGTGAGAACAAATTATGCAACCTTCCATAGAAATCTGAAGGCAGCCTTGTATCGGGATGCTTTTAATGTGTTATGTTCTGTTGTTGTTGTTGTTGTTGTTGTTGTTGTTGTTGTTGTTGTTGCTGCTGCTGCTGCTGCTGCTGCTGCTGCTGCTATTGTATACCCTGTAGGAAACCACCCAGAGTGCCTGGGGAATTATTATTATTATTATTATTATTATTATTATTATTATTCCACCAGACATGGGAGGGCCAGGCTCTGACTGGCTCCAGCTACAAAAGCAGAGACTTCTGAAGAGGTCAGGCGCCATCTCTTAGTGCAGACCGAGGTCACTGAGTCTGAGTTTCCACAGCCACCACCTACCATCAACCACCATTGGCAGCAATAACAACAACAATGGCAGATAAGTTCTATGCTTACAATAATATTTTATCCTCTTGCTTCTGCTATTTTAAACATGCATTTGACTTCCTTTAGTAATGTTTTATTTTGAAATGGTTAAGGTAATTTTGGTTAACTTTGCTGTGCTAAATGTGCATTCTGTAGCTGACCTTTGTAATGTTTTATTTTGATATCTTTATGATAATACTTTGCTGTTAAGTACATTGCTTTGAATGTATACTTTATACTTGACTTTCTTCAGTAATGGTCAGTAATATTCCGGATGGTTTGATGTTTTAATGTGTTGCAAACTGCTTTGAGATTCCCCCCCCCTAAAAATATAAAGCAGTATAGAAATGAAATTAATAACAACAATAATATGTAGGCTGCCCCAGTTATTTCAATGGAAGGACCCAACCTGTCTGTACACTCCTTTGCTCCTAGAATCCATTTGTTGAAATTAGCAAGAAGATCTGGTGGGTTGGAGAGCTCTCTGTATGTACACCAGGGACTGTGTGCCACTAACTAATTGTGGAAGGGAAGATTATGTTCAGAAACTTCATATCAAAACTGATTCAAGCCATGTGGCAGCTCCATCAGTGGGAACCCCTATAGATTAAATAACTGGATGAATTACATGAACCGGATCTGCCCATGTTCCTGGTTATACATGATTGCTGTGTTTCTATTTCCTCCAAAATGTTTTGCTGCAGTTGTGTGCTGCTGGGTACAAAGACACTTCTCGGCTTCACATTCAACTTCTTTTCTTAGCCAGATGTCAGACATCACAAAATTGACAACACATTCTAAGTGGACGTGAAACCATTTTATTCTTACTAAATGGGAATTGTCATCTTGCTGAGTACTGAGCAGACCTCCTATTGTGGTTTCTCAAGGAATGTTTTTAAACATTACAGATTTAGTCCAACTTGTTGTTTAGTCATTTAGTTGTGTCTGACTCTTTGTGACCCCATGGACCAGAGCACGCCAGGCACTACTGTCTTCCACAGCCTCCCGCTGTTTGGTCAGACTCACGTTGGTAGCTTCGAGAACACTGTCCAACCATCTCATCCTTTGTCGTCCCCTTCTCCTTGTGCCCTCCATCTTTCCCAACATCAGGGTCTTTTCCAGGGAGTCTTCTCTTCTCATGAGGTGACCGGAGTATTGGAGCCTCAGCTTCAAGATCTGTCCTTCCAGTGAGCACTCAGGGCTGATTTCCTTAAGAATGGATAAGTTTGATCTTTTTGCAGTCCATGGGACTCTCAAGAGTCTCCTCCCGCACCATAATTCAAAAGCATCAATTCTTTGGTGGTCAGCCTTCTTTATGGTCCAGCTCTCACTTCCATACATCACTACTGGGAAAACCATAGCTTTAACTATACGGACCTTTGTTGGCAAGGTCGACACAGTCAGATGCTTTTGCATAGTCAATGAAGCAGAAGTAGATTTTTTTCTGGAACTCTCTAGCTTTCTCCATATTCCAGCATGTTTGCATTTTGGTCTCTGGTTCCTCTGCCCCTTTGAAATCCAGCTTGCACTTCTGGGAGTTCTCAGTCCACATACTGCTTAAGCCTGCCTCGTAGAATTTTAAGCATAACCTTGCTAGCGTGTGAAATGAGTGCAATTGTGCCCTTCATACCTAGCTGATCCATGAAGGAGAGTCCAACTAGGAGAGCCCATAATTTTCCTTATGACTGTTCACAGAAATGGATATATGTTCTTGACAATGGTGTTGAAGGCAACAGTGTAAGAAGTTTCGTATCAGTGTATGTTACATATTCCTTTAATGGTCTCTCTCAGTGGGTCTGTGCTTTTTTCTGATTCATTGGTTTTCTTTGCGTAATTGATTAATGCATCCATGTTAGGCTAACCAAACCTCCACATCTCCATTTCATTATTTAAAAAAGATACTGAGATCAATACACAATAAGGCAGGCTTATGGGTTTTTGTAATCCTTATTCAACTTAAATTATGCATTTGTAGACTCATCTATTGTTTTTCATTTTATTTTCTGGGCACATAATTGCTGCTCGTCAAAAGGTTCAGATCCTTGCATTCAGGTCAAACTGATTTGGGACCTCTTTAAATTGTTCCAGTAGGTCATTTCCTGTTTTCCAGGGGCTGTGATGGCAGACTCATTAAAACGGCCAGCTCATCTGATTTCGTTATCTTTCAAAGCAACATATGTCAGGAATACATTCACTTCTTTATTTCTGAATACAAAACAGAAGGGAAATTTAAACTTTGATTCTTGCAGTAAGCCACAACAGCTTGGCCATTAGTAAGCTGCTGGTGTGCACTGAGAGTGTACCGTGAACTGTGAGGTCAAAGGCTGTTATTGCCCAAAGAATTCTTGAACTACTCTGTGTCTCAGATAACTCAATTTATATGTCACAGAAGAAGGTGAAGATAGCATATTTTGGATAAATTATATTCCACTTGCACTTAGAGAGTTCTTGATGATGCTTAAAAGAGAAAAGGGTTACACCCCAATCACAAATGTCAAGAAGCTAGCTAGCAGAGTACTACAACCGACTGCAGAACGAAACCATTATTGCAGCTGAGGAAGCTTCCAGACAGAACTTCTGCAATGCTGCTTTCTCTCCTGGGAACTGGGCTAAATTTTCAGGCAAGTATACAGGGCAACTTGGCCACAACAATGCAAGCCCATCCACATCTATCTCATTTGTGGTTCTCCTAACTGGGCTGCGTTTTCCCATGAAACTAAATTGTTTAAAGTCATTAAAACGAAAAAGAGATGGTGAAGAGTTTCAAAATGACCTCTCCAAACTGAGTGAATGGGTGGTGAAATGGCAGATCCAATTCAATGTAAGCAAGTGTGAAGTGATGCATGTTGGGGGGGGGAGTTAATTTCACGTATACGTTCATGGGGTCTAAACTGGAGGTGGCTGACAGGGAACGAGACCTTGGAGTCCTAGTAGATAGCTCAGTGAAGATATTGACCATTCCATGCTAGGGATCATTGGGAAAGGAATTGAAAATAAAACTGCCCATATCATAATGCTGTTATACAAATGTGTGGTTGCGACCACATTTGGAATACTGTGTACAGTTCTGGATGCCTCACCTCAGAATGGATATTATAGATTTGGAAAAGGTTCAGAAAAAGGCAACCAAAAAATGATCATGGGGATGGAGTGATTCCCCTGTGAAGAATGGTTGCAGCATTTGGGACTTTTTAGCTTAGAGAAAAAGCAAGGAAGAGGTGGCATGATAGAAGTTTATAAAATTATGCATGACATGGAGAAAGTGAAGAGAGGAAAGTTTCTCTCTCTCTCTCATAACACTAGAACTTATGGAACCCAATGAAGCCAAGTGCCGGAAGATTCAGGATGGAGAAAAGAAAGTAGTTATTCACACAACACATAGTTAACCTATGGAACTCAGTCCCACAGGAGGCAATGTTAGCCACCAACCTACATGGCTTTAAAAGGGGATTAGACAAATTCACCACAATGTAAGGAATTGAAAGTCTCAAATGTCATCACTTGCTCTTATAGACGAGAAAGAAAGTTTCACATTTAATGTTTTCTTTTTCATGCCCCATCACAGCGACACAAAAAACCAGCATTTTATAAATGCAATGCACCCTCAACTTTGTGCCCCACTAATGGAAATTGGCCCCATAAGCTATGGTTGATTAATCTACCAATCAAACTGATTGAAGCTTACAACCCTAGATAATATAAAAGGTTACCAAGAGCCAAACTTGGATGGTTTTGGCTGTGTTTCACATGTTCCAGCTGCTTGTGAAGCATCCTCAGGACATATTTATGTAGCAAGTCCCCTCTGAGCCTAGACTTAATACCAATCTAATATAGATTGGTTAGAGGTAGTCAGCATGGATTTACCAAAGAGATGTCATGCTTAACAACCTTCATTCACTTCTTTGAGGAAGTAGCAATGAGAGTGGACAACTAGACATAATTCACTTGGACTTGAAAGGGCTTTCAATATGGTACCATATAACAGATTCATTTATAAGGTTAGCAAGTAGAGCATTGATGGTGAAATAGTCAATTGGATATCAAATTGACTCAGTAACAAGCATTGGAGATGGTGGTAATGGTGACAGATCACACTGGAGTGTGTAAATATGCACCATGGGGTGCACAACTATCAATTTACTATTGATAGGCAATCATTGACCAAAGAAAATCAGAAGAAAATTAAAAACGCTTTAGAAAAGCATACAAGGGAAAAGAAAGCACACACCCCTCTCATTGGAAGCCCTACCAAATGAAGAGCTAATTCATCATATAGTGTTAAAGGTCTGTGTTGTACTTCACCAAAACAAATGACTTACTCCTTCAACCTTCAACTTCACGGAAGTTATCCTAGTCTTCACTGAGAGGCAGTCCCGTTTCTGGATAGCATCTTTCCAGAGGGCAGGTGGAGCACACATGACTAAATGCTCATGTCTATCTACCTACCTACCTACCTACCCATCCAAATGTTTTTAATAATAATAATAATAATAATAATAATAATAATAATAATAATAATAATATCTTTGTATTTAGGCATTTTCAATTAAGTGCACTTGCAGTCTGAAGTGGTGTAGGTCAGACATAGCTTTACCATATCAACAAGAACGAGGCTAAAGCCAGACTGTTTACTGTGAATATCCTCTTCCAAAGGAAATTTACAATGCTTCTTTGATGTGTCTAGATCCAGCCTAGGTGAACACTTCAGTTCACCTAGGCTGGATCTAGACACATCAAAGAAGCATTGTAAATTTTGTATGAGAAATCACGTTGGCAAAAATAGAACTCCACAGCGCCATTTGGTGTCACAGTGTTATAATGCAGGGGGAACTTCAGCAGCAGTAGAAATTCCCTCTTCTGCACAACTGCTAAAGGGAGAAAATCCCTGTTGTCATTTTAGCTACCCTAGAATTGAGCTCCCCAAAGCTGTAATAGAAAACGATTGCAGAAAAGCTGTATAGAAAACGCTTGCAGAAAAACGATTGCAGCAATCCTTTTGAATTTTGTCAGGATCAAACTTGTCTGCATTTTTAATCAAATTCTTTTAAAATAATTCTTTCTTTTAAACAATGAAACTTTAATAGTGCATTTGCCTGTAATTTCACCCTTTTATTCACTCTGTAGGGGCTAGTATACCTGCAAATGTCATGCACTTCTGTTAAAGTAAAGCACACATAGCATATTTTTGATTTCTCAATAGTGAAAGGGTGGGGTGAGGGGACAAAGCAAACTTGGATCGACCTGAAACTGAATCTGAAAATCTAAAAGTGCATCAGAGAAGGTGGGCTGTTTTCTAAAATATCAAATCAGGGGCAGAACCAACCTTTGTGGTTAGTGAGCACCCCTGGTACTAGATACCAGTAGCTATGCTGTTTAAAATATTAATCCTGGTTGCATGGAAAGTCAGTGCTAACACTACAGTGGTGCCTCGCTAGACGAAAATAATTCGTTCTACGAGTGTCTTCGTAGAGCGAATTTTTCGTCTAGCGAAGCGGCAATGGAGCGCAGAGGTTTTCGCGCAAAAAAAATAAATTCGTCTTGCGAGGCAGCCCCATTGACATTTTCATCTTACGGGGCAGCCTTCTGCTAGTGAATGCCTTTCGTCTAGCAAGTTTTTCGTCTAGCGAGGCATTCGTCTAGCGGGGCACCACTGTACTTCTAATGATATTATAAAGCCAACACTTCTCTCACTCTATACAACCTGGCAGACCTTACCAGGTTTTGGGGCACCCAGGAAAGAGACTATCTATTGCCCCCTGTAGTAATGAAGAGTAGAGCACACTAACATCTATTATACAAAATCATACAGATTCTGGTTTAATCCAGAAAAACAACATGGAGCCATGTAGTTACTGATGGAGAGTAGAATCCCCAGTTCACCCACAGGTATGCACTTAAACTAGTCATCCTAATTGTAAGTTACCAGCAGGGCAGGTAACAGTTAATAGAACCTGATTAGTTTTGCCACAGCGTGATGATTATCAATTTGTTGGGTGGGATTTTAATGTTATTTTGTTATTTTAATTATGCCTTGATTTCAGAGTTGCAAACCATTTAGAAGCCATTTTGGCATATAAGTGGTATATAAATGTATTCATCATAAGAAGGATAAGAATAGCAAGCCTAGTTAAGAGAAAGAGAAAAGCAAAGACCATGTGGTAGGAAGGTTTTATCAAATTTCATTGGTGGACCCCCCTGTTCAACTGACATTCCCACCCACACCCACCCCATGCTACCTCTGAGTTTGTTGCGTACTTTGAGCACAGTGAGGATAGCACTGCTATTGAAGTTGGAGAGGTCCTTTTACCAGCAACTTGGACCATTTTTGGAGCCTGCCCAGCCTCTGTGCCCTGGCATCAAACCCATCCCACCTTTTTTCAGATGCTCCTAGATGGCACAATTAACTGATGTGGCTGTGAAAGAGCAAAACTGTGCTTAGGAAACAAGGCAAAGATGAAACTTGCAATACTATGGAATCTGTTTCTTGAAACCTTTGGAGAATAGTTGTCTCAAGGCCTTGTTACCAATCTATCCCCTCTCCTATATTCATGCCCTTCCTATCCAATTACAAATTTCCACCACTCTCTTCTTGTTATCATTCTTTACAATTATATGCTGTCTACTGCTTTAGGCATAGGGAAGCTGTGGCCCTCCAGGTGTTGTATTGACCATTGGCCATGCTGGCTTGTCCTGTTGGGAATGCAACAACATCTGGAGGGGGCCACAGCTTCCCATGTTTTTTTCCATATGGAACTGGCTACCAATTTAGAGGGAGACCCAGCTCATAGAAAACATATCTGCTATGCTTTAAGGCGAATGCAGAGATGATCAATATTAAAGAGACTGCAAAGCACAATATGTTTAGAGGCAAAAGGAAGTGATCTGAAACCCTATTTACTTTAGTGAACCTCACAATGGCCTATCCTTTTGACAATCGTGTTGATAATGACATTCACGAGTGAGTTTGTGCCTCTAGAATTTAATCATGCAAGAAAAATGTAAAGCAAAATTTAAACTTTCTTGCAAAGGCTAGGGCCCATTAATGTCAGCATTTAGGATGCTGTTGATTGATTTTAATAGGCCCAGGATTTGAACTTTTGTTATTATGCAGAGCATAAGGATAAACACATACATCAATAATCCATCAAGAGAATGCTAATTCTGGTGGGGGGAATGCAGCTCCTGCATTCTGATCCTGTCATTTCCACCACAATCTACGTCTTCAAGAGTAAAAGCAAAAGCTTCTCTCTACCTTCTACAAGCTAATGTGTAGCTGCATGCTACATGTGGCACATGTGGCTGTCTTGAGCTTCTGGTATCCTAAGCTTTCCTTTCCTTTCCTTTCCTTTCCCTGTATGAGAAGAGAATGGATCACATATATGCTACTGTTAAATCCTCATGTGGAAAGAAATCATTATTAAGGACCAGCAACAGGTAGTGCACTCTGCCTCTCTCCACATTGCAGATTTACTTTTTTAGTTCCCTCTGGGTTTGGGGAGCTGTTAGGTCAGCAGCTAGAGATGCTAGGCTATGCACACAGACAGCCCTATGGATCAACTATTCTGCTAAAGCTGACGGAAACAAATTCACACTTTCCTATAAGCTTCTCACATTTCGAAATGAAAATGAAAACTAAAATGACAGGGAATTAGTAAGACTACGAAGCTATGTGATTAAGTGTGGGCTTGACCTCGTATTTATTGCGGTGCCTTGTGTAATATAATGTGCCCAAGTAACATTCAATGTCTGCTCCTTAGACTGCCTCTAGACCAGGGGTCAGCAGCCTTTTTCAGTCGTGGGCTGGTCCACCGTACCTTAGACCATGTGGTGGGCCAGACTATATTTTGAAAAAAAATAAATGAACATATTCCTATGCCCCACAAATAACCCAGAGATGCATTTCAAATAAAAGGACACATTCTACTCATGTAAAAACACGCTGATTCCTGGACCGTCCGTGGGCCGGATTGGGAAGGCGACTGGGCCGCATTTGGCCCCCGGGCCTTAGGTCGCCTACCCCTGCTCTAGACTGTCACTATTTGTGTGGGGTGGGGGGGAGAGGATTCAGTTGCACACCTGAAAACTCAGGTTTTCAAATGGGTTTGGTGCTCATGCACAACAAACTTGCTTCCCAACCACAAGAGGAATCAGGAAAGTGACAGAAAAATGTTGTGTGGAATAACAATTGCTATAACATTGTATAACTCCCCCCCCCAAAGGGAAAAAAAAATCAGAACGAATGCTCCATAAGCAGCTGACATTGTACAATCTCTCTGAAAACTTTATGCAAACAAATCAGGATGAAGGCTCAATAAATGTGTTGTCCGGATGCAACCTTAGCATTGCTTGAGCTCTTGCCTAGAACTCTGAGGTTCCTTTGGCATGCAGTTCCTTTGCAAGATTCAGGTTCATACAAGAAGCTCATTATCTGGGTGACAGCTAATTACATGATGCTGAATGCCAGCCACCCTCTACTTTCCACCTTTTGAAAACAACAACACAGCATTAATGGAAATACTATGCAAATTGCATAGGAAGCTGTGACAAGGAAGAGAACGATCCCAATAAGCTCACTGTCAGTTTGTGGTGTTTCACAATCACAACTGATACCATCACCTTGCAGTGGATGAGGCAAAAGACTGCATTTTTAATCTTCCTGAAGCTTTCACCCAGTTCAATTTTTCAAAGATGCCAAGACTGCCCTGTCTAGTTTCTTTTGCAACCACTTCAGCCTGGTCTTAGAAGATAGTATATCAGTGCCATCGCTGAGCAGCTATTCAAAATCACGCCTCAGATAGTAGGAGATAGGAACTGTCAACAAAAGTGGATTGTGGGCCAAAGGCCTGGATTTATTTCATTTCTCTATTTTCCTTTGCGAGAGTGACTTCTCACAGTACTGGGTAGCTTTAACAACAACAACAACAACAACAACAACAACAACAACAACAACAACGAGTCATAGTTCCAATTGTCAGACTTTCACATTATCAGCCTGATCCTATGGCTTCTTACATGCATGAAAGCATCAATGTGCAAATCAGAGGTGGGGAGCCTGTGGTCTTCCAAATATTCCTGGACTACAGTTTCCATCATCTGAAACCATTGGTTGTGTTAGTTTGGGGCTGGTGGGACTCAAGCAACATCTGGAGGGCCCCACACTTGCTATCCTTGATGTAAATGAAGAGTTCATGGCACTATCTTCAGAACAGATGTGAAGATGCAAGACTAGCCTCCACATACAGGACTGCCATATGACTACTGGAATGCACAGTGGAGTTTGGACTAGAGCTAGACTGCTTTCTTCTCTGAATTTTTAAAATTTGTTTTAGCCGTTTTCAGAGTTCTTGTCAATATTTATCAAGCCTACTGGTAATTGGGGGGGTTGTTGGGATTCAGTGACAGGGTGGCCTATATCCCATGGCCTGGCGCTAATTTCTCCAACATGACATGGGGTGGGGGAGGAGAATAGACTGTATCACAAATCTGAGGAAACAAATGCTGTGCTGAGCAGATGGATTCGATTGGATGACCTCACAAGGTCCCTTCTGATTCTAACTGGAAACCAGAGGCCCCCTTTAGGGCAGGCAAGAGACATCTGTGAACGCTTCCGCTGTGCCTATCTCAGTAACTCACTGGTTCTGCTCTGTTAGATCTAAGGAAAATACTTGTCGTGTATGCCAAAAGGCAGGCAGCCAGCCAGCCATTCATTTCCTCCACCACAAAAGGTGACGGTTGAGCCTGTATTGATAACAATTTATTTTTTAATTAATAACCTTGTTTTCAAAGTGCAACCAATTTTTGAAATTGGCCTTGAATACATTCACAAGTATGCCTTGGAACTTCTCTGTAACTATCACTCAGCACAATTCAGTCTCCTGTTTCAGAAACCAGAAAAGGTGTCCCTAGATGCTCATGGGGTCAATGCATCTGGTTGTTAACCAGGAGGTTGGTGGTTTGAGCCTATCCAGGGATGGCTGTGGGCAGGATTCCTGCATTGCAGGGGCAGGGGTTGTGCTAGATTATCCTCGGGGATCCCTTCCAACTCTACAATTCTATGACTCTATGATGCAACCATGGGCTAAAATTTGCATGGCCTCAGATTGCTCCAGAACCTGACCACCAACTTGCCTTGGAGCATCTTGTCCAGTCTAGCACTTAGGGCCATTGTCTGCCTGCAGAAACATGTTTGCTGGCCTTTTTTGCCTATGCTGTTTGTCTCAGACCCCCACAGGGCCCTGACAAATTCCGACGTTGTGTTTAGATGAGTCACTTTGAGCCTTTCTCATGCAGTATGAAAGTGTTGGCTTTGCTGGACAGCATGCAGGAGAGCGAAAGAATAGAAAAGTTGGCCTCTGTGTAATAATATTTTGCAATCACATTATAATCCAGTTAAAAGGAAACAATGATTTAAACATCTCTTGGTTAAAGTGGGAAATGAGAGTTCTGAAGCCTGATCCCATTCATTCAAGGGGACTGTACTACCAAGGAACTCTACGTAGGATTGAAGCCTTAAAAGGGACGGAAGGTTACTTGATGTACTTTGGCTAAAGATGGATAAAATGTAGAACTTGTTAATGCAAATTCATTATTTAATTAGGAAGTGTATTAGGCTAGTGACAGACTCAGGCTTAAGGGTCAGGACAGAACATGACGTAGAAAAAGACTGAGGACAGGCCTTTGCGATCAGGACTACCACACAAGGGAAATTATGGAAGTTGTTGCAAGTCTTTGTAGAGCTTTCTTCTTATAGACTCCAAGGATCAAAACACCTCAAGGCTGGATATGTAAGAAAGTTCTGAGACTGCATTTCAAGGGGAGCAAAACAAGAAACAGAATGAACTAAAGCAAGGAATCAAAGGTGAACAATTCAGCACCAATTCTTTGTAAACACGTGAAATGAGAAGCTTGCTTCCCTTATCACATCTGTAAAACAGAGAAGCCAGGGAACACCGGTTAGGTCAGCCAACCAGGAACTATGCTGTGGCCATCTAAACAGTGCTCAGCTAATTCCACAAAAGCAAGAGGAATCAGACCAGGCCACTTGAGAGCACTGGTGGAACAGAGAGAAGCAATGGGACATAGTTATCTCTGGATACAAATTCTATAGAAAAGATACAGAATAGCGTACTGCAGGTGGTGTTATTCTGTACATCAAAGACAACACTGAGTCCAGCAAGCTAGGAATCCCAAGAGGGACAGACTTCTCCATCCAATTATTGTGTGTGGTGATACTGGGCCCCAAGAGTAATCTAGTACTAGGGACATGCTATTGTCCCACTGATCAAAACACCCAGGAACATCTTGAGATGAAGAATGAAATCAAGGAAGAATCTAAAAGAGGAAATGTTACAGTTATGAATTACTTCAACTACCCTCACATACGCTGGCAATGTATGTTTCCCAGTCACAATGAAGAGGTAAAATTTCTAGGTACCCTAAATGACTGTGCCCTAAAATAGCAGGTGATGGAACCAACCAGAGTGGTGGTGACCCTGTACTTCATCTTGAGTGGTGCCCAGGACCAGGTGCAAAATGGAAGTGCTGAACAAGTTAGGAGCAGTGACTATAGAGCTGTTTAATTAAATATACATGTGAATAGCCAGTTTCCAAGGAAATCCAAAGCAGTTACCTTCAATTTCAAAAGAGGAAATTTCCACAATATGAGATTGGTAAAAAGGAAGTTGAAAGGTAAATTTAAGGTCAAATCACTGCAAAATGATTGGGAGTTATTTAAAAGCCTACTATTAGACGCTTGACTACAGTGTATATCACAGATCAGGAATGGAACAACAAGGACCAAGAGGAAGCCAGCACGATTAACGAGCAGAGTCAAAGATGCTATTAGAAGCAAGAAAGCTTCCGAGAAAGGTGGGGGGGGGGGAGAATGAACTCTTGTCCAGGTGAACAGCACAATTTTGGAATAAATAAATAAATAAATAAATAAATAAATAAATAAATAGTGTGAGTAGACAGTAAGGAATACTAAAAAAAGAATCTGAGGAACACATTGCTAAAAGCATTAAGACAAACATGAAGGGTGGGGGAAAGGAGGTTTATTGGTTTGTGGTTTTTGTTCTTGTTATTATTATGTATTTTGTTTTTAGATTGTATTTTTATGTTGTCAACTGCCCTCAGATCTGTGGATGAAGGGCAGTATTCAAATTTAATAAGTAAACGAATACGTTCTTTAAAAACATTGGAAGCAGCAGACAAGCTTAGGGAGGCAGTTGGAGCTTAAGATGACCAGAGTCAAAGGTGTGCTAAAAGAGGATAAAGTGATTTCAGAGAAGCTGAATGAATCCTTTGTATCTGTCTTCACAACAGACAATATCGGGTAGATCCCAGTCTGAGGAACTGCAGCAGATAGCAATGAAAAGTGATCAAGTTTTAGGATTAATAAACTAAATGAAAACTGGCAAATCTGGATGACATCCACCTGACAGTTCTCAAAGAGCTCAAATGTGAAACTGCTGATCTTCTAACAAAATGTGTAACTTGTCCCTCCAATCAGTCTGCATACTTGAGGATTAGAAAGTAGCCAATGTAAAATAATTTTAAATAAATAAATAAATAGGACCCAGGAGAAATTTTGGAAGTTACAGGCCTGTTAGTTCAATGCTTGTCCCTGCAAATTGGGTGGAAAGTAAAGTGGGTGGAAAGTATTGTTAAAGATAACATAACCAAGCATACAGAAGAGCAAGCATTGCTGAAGTAGAGCCAGCATGGCTTCTGCAAGGGCACGTCCTGTTTCAGAAACCTGTTAGAGTTCTCCAAGAGTGTCAACAAGCATATAGATAAAGGTGATCCAGCTGACCTATTGTACTTGGGCTTTCAAAAAGGTACCTCACCAAAGGCTCCCAAATAAGCTCACTAGTCATGGATCAGAAGCAAGGTTCTCTTATGGACCAGGAATTAAGTAGCAGGAAATAGGAAGTAGAGAGTAGAATAAATGGACAGTTTTCTGGATAAAGAGATGTCTGTAGAAAGTGGAGTCTACCAAGGATCAGTACTGGAATCCTGAACTTGTTCATGAACAAACTAGAGTTAGGGTTGAGCAGTGAGGTGGGCATGTTTGCTTATGATAATAACTTGTTTAGGGTCGTTAAAACAACAGGTATGCAAAGTGGGAATCCCTGATCTATAGGTTCAAACATATGCATAATTAGAGCAATGAGCCCACTGTGGAAGTTCACTCAACCCAGTTAATGACTTTGGAGCAGCCAACACCTATCAAACTAACTTATCTCATAGGGTTGTTGTGAGGATCAGAAAGGAGCGGGATAAAGCATACTGGCCTGAGAGAGATGGATAAAAATGTAATAAATAATAATTTTCGATTTACAAAAATGCTACAATATTATCCTACTATTTCTCCTCCTACTATTTCTCCTCCCCCCATGTGTTCTATTATACCAAAACAAAGCTCTCTCTTTTTTGGCCATGAACCAGCACCAGTCATAATACTTGTTTTTGTGCTGGAGAGAAGGTTGTGCAAAGAAATGTGCAAATGAGATTGCCCATATTGTGGAATTTCAGTGAAACAGAAGAGTGAAGCAGGAGAATCCCATTCTGTTAGCATCAATGTCCTGTATTAACTCTGGGGCTTATCACCTCCCTGCTACAGTCACAAAACCATTGAGCATGTATTGTTCATCTGTTAAGAGTAAACCATTCCATTGCATGTTGAGGCCTATCCCATGTGACTTAACTCTGAAGTCAAGGCCTGTGTTTTGTGTGCTGGCAAACTCTTCTGCCCTCAGTTTGCTTGCCAGAAAGCCTGGCCAATAAACATATATGAAACCAATGACTTAGTTGTTTTTCCACTCTGGAGGAAGAAAGTTGTTAGAAAAATCAAGAACCTAGATAGAACATGAGTGACGGAAGAGTTTGGTTATAACAATGTTGAGTATAATAAATGAAAATATAAAGTGCATTTTATGTGATTAATGTATGTGAGCTGCCCTCTTCTGGTGTGTAATCATTAAATAAAGTCACACCTTTTATAACTGTTAACATTTCCAGTCTATTAGTCAGCTTTGATAATGTGCATAAAATGCTCAGTATGAGAATGAGTTGGGGTTGCTGAGAATTTAAGATGGCGGCATGTTTGGTGTAGTATTTGGATTAGCATTGTGAGCCTGCATCTACGTAGCTTCTTTGAATAGCTTGTAAGCTTTAAGAATAATCTAGTTATGCCCTCTTTTTTTTTAATAGGTTTTAGCTTTTTTAATAAAAATTATCAAACAAGGTACCCTGCTCAAACAAATACTACCAGCATTAATTAATCAGGATGATCATATGTAAAAGAAATGATGCCAGATAGTAACAAATCCAAGAGAAGTTTATTATGAAAATGGCACCTGCAGGATGAAAAAAAATTAAGTTACATAAAGACAACCATGTATGACATGTATGAGAATCTACAAAAGTATAAAAAGAACCCTGTTGTAAATGAAGTATGTACATTTCTGATTTGCAGCATTATCAATGATCAATGAAAAAAGTGTTTCGAATAAGCCAGGCACTCAAGAAGTTAGATTCGGTTAGTTTAACACAAAATAAATGTACCATAGCTGTCATTTTTTAACATTTTAATTTTTTTATATATTGTAGAGTTGGTAACACTGCTAAGATTTATACGAACAGAATCCCTTCCCCCTTTATTCAGCTACTTGGCACCAGTCTCCTCATAAAAGATTTCATATATTTGTACAAGAAATAGTTAAAAACACAGACACAGTCTTCACAGGTAATGAAGGTTTTTTTTCCATTTTGTAATTTTAAACACTATGGATTTAGACAGCAGCTGTGATTATCTGTTAGTTTAAATCACCAGAAATCATTTTGACACAACACAGAAACATTTATTCAAAAATAAAATTAAAACAACAACAGCTGTCTAGCTGTTCTTTGTAGCTGATAGGTGCACTCCTTTGATTGTTCAATAGCTAGAGTAGAGCTTCCAAGGGTAAGCCCAAATCAGCTTCCCTTGGCCTTGAAATCTACTTAAACATCCTTCAAATCTAACTCTTTAAAAGACCATTATCAAAAATTTGTGACATCCAATATGCCCCTTTGGGACATTATTCCTTTCCACTCTCCCTCAGACCTGCCCCTCAGATTCTATACCAACTGTACTAGAAATTGGTTCAACAACACGTATGTTATCCAAAATGTAGAGACCAGCTGAGTTAAAATTACATTAACATTGCACATATATGTAAATATTTATATATATGTATATGACAATCCTAAGCTCAGGTTCCCTTTTTTAACAACGCCTGCTGACCTTTGCAAGAATTTTCTATCTCACTTGAAATTGCTCTCTGTATATTACTCCATTAACCTACCTGGGAGAAAACCAAAGAAATGCACCCTCTACTTACAGTTAGAGCACAAGGGACTCTGGAAATGTTAACAACTGAGGCTATATGGCATCACTTTGCTTAATATATCTAAGTATCACCCTTGAGTGCATTGTGCGATGCACACTGTAAGAGTAAGACATACCCAGAATTCCTCTGTGGGGGGGGGAATGGCTCCATTAACCTTGAGCTAGTTAAGAGTCTTTTATCTCTGAGAATGGGAAAAGAGAAGAAGAGGAAGAAACGGGAGAAAAGGTGAAGGCAGGGAAGGAAGACAGAGAGAAATAGAGAGAGAGAGAGGTCTGAGAATACACAACAGCAAAGCAACAGCAGAAATGAAAAGGTATACAGACAGTGGAAGCAGCATAAGGTGACATTACAGAGGAAGGCCACCACACAAAAACCACTAACCCCCAAGAATCACTGGTTCACTAGGACTGTAGGAATGGGACTTTAACCACTCCAGACTAGAGATAAAGCACAGAGAAGACAAAGGACAAAACAACTACATTAGCTTAGTATATACTGCATATAGTAACACACATTGAAACTGCAATGGGACTGACAGCCAAGGACACTTACACATTGTACACATTACAGTTCTCACATCTGTTATTAGATGCCTTAACAAACAGCTGCCAAAGATGGGCGTGGAAGAAGAATTTATACTTGACAGTCATTTGGAGTGTTTGACACTACATTGATTTCTGGCAACAAAGACAAAATAGGAGATTTCTTTTTCTTTTGTTTTTTTTATACTTAATGTGCAGTTTTTAGTTGCAGTTATCTATTTCAAGCTTATTAACCCATTCTTTAAAACATATTGGCTTCGACACTAGAAGGAGGGGGATTACAAAAGACAAATCAATGAGCAAAACTTAAAAATAAAATACAACCTTCCCTCTATAACATTAAATGAAAAAATAAAAAACATGTTAAATATATATATATATATTTCCCCTCTTACTCTGAAGTGTTATTTGGGAGTTGTAAAATTAGCCTCAGTTACACTGAGAAAGAAATAAAATAAAGTAAAGCAAAACAGTAAAAACCTATAAATAAAAAAACAACAACCAAACACTGATCCTCACACCAGTTTTGAGTTTTCTTGTTCATTTAACATGCATTTACCAAAAAAGAAAAGGCTTCCAGATCCATTTAAATTTAATATGAGGCTATGCTTGTTAGTTTGGAGGTAAAAAAATTAAGTCCTGCAGCAAATGTTAATGAGGGCTTTTGTCTTAACTAACCAAGGAGACTGCAGCACCTGACTATAGACTAGTACAGAAGACATTCCTTTCAAAAAACCCAGCCCACAAGCTGCGTATTGTGAAGACATTACAGATTAATAAATGATAGCACCATGGTTTTAGAAATGAAGTTAACGTTTCTGTAATTAACATTTAGTCCATCTTAATATTCTAATCACAGGCCAGAAATTAACTTTTTTAAGAACCCAAATTATTGTATGTGCAAGTAAGAAAATCTTAACCATAAAAAGTGAATTAAACTCTGCATAAAATTCTAAAATACTATCCCCTATTTTTTTAAAGGAATTAGGAACAAAAAAAAACCCTTTTCATTTGACTTAGTCAAACAGGGCACATTGTTTTATGCTTTTTTCTTTTAATCTTGATCACATCAAGATCATGTTGAAGTAAACCCAATGGTTGTCACTTTAAAATCTCTTTACCACATCACTGAGTATTCTATGGCAGAGGCAATACACATATTAAAGGCATCTTAATAAAGATGCAAAGGAAGAAAAAAATACACATCTCGGAAGAAGACAAAATGGCAGGCAACTGGTACTTCAGCTCTCTGAAGGCAAAAAAAAAATCTTTTACATGAAAGAATAAGTCAAGTTAAAGAGAAAGGGGGGGGGTGAAATGGGGACCATCATATTGAGAGAATAAGCTGACCTGCTCAAATTCAAAGTGCTAGAATTAAAGGTCTAAATTAAAATATAGTCTATGCCTCAGAGTTTAACACTGAACACAGTATGTGGTCATATTTCAATCCTCCTTCCGCTCCAGTGTCTGTGTGGCATGAATGCCGTTGCTGTACACAGGAAACGGAAGAGTGGAGAAGAGTCCTTCGGCAGTTGTGAACACATTCCCTGCAGGCATTTGGGTCAGACTGGCCGCGCTCACAGCACTTCCAAACGGTCCTGACATATTGAGTCGGTGAACGTGGTGGTAGAGCATTTCCATCGGTGTTTTAGGATCCAGGCCAAAGCTGGGGCTGTTAACGTCCACAAAGTTAACAGCGTGGGTGTTGGGGAGGAGATTGCCCTGCATGGCTAAAGTAACTTCAGCTGGAGCATACCGAATAGTGCCAGTGGTATAGACCCTCTGAGCAGCCGTGCTGGTGGCAGCAAGGGTTCCAGTTACCCTGTGAACCAAAGGAAGCACCACATTGCCTGCTTGCAACCTCTGGAGGGCTTCCAGGTCCCCAGTGTACAACAAAGAGTTGGAAGTGCTGGGGCCTCCAGGATGCTTGTCCCGTGGAGATGCGGACAGAGGTGGTGACAAAGGGTCAGAGGATACGGGAGCCAAGGCGGAGGTGGATGAGGTGCTGAACTGAGATTTGCGGCTGGCAGTATTTTCAGTTCCTGGCGGGGTGAGGACAGAGTCTGGAATGGAGACATGTAAACTACTGCTGGCTTGGGGGGAAGGGAAGTGCTCTGAGTTGGGGGGCTTGGTCATACTGTAGGGAGATTCGTTCCTTGAGATTTCCCTGTTGGGAGGGTAATTCCAAATGCTGCTATCGTTATCAAAATTGATAGGTTCCGAGATCTCCGTTTTGATTTTGAGCACTGAGGCACTGTTTGGCGATGAGAGCAGCTGGGGCTGGTCCACCAATGCGGAGTCAAGTCCATTGGGGCTTGAGGTGCTAGACAGCCTTCTGCGGGTCATGCTGCCCCCTTTCTGCTTTTTCCTCCTCTTCTTCCTCTTTTGATGTTTGCTGGAAGACTGGGCGTTGACTTCTCCTGCACTGTCCGAGTCCTTGGCACTGTCTGAGGTCAACGATTCACAGTTCTGCAACCGCAAGTCCGATTCACTCTCCACGTAGCGTTCCACCTTAATCTGCATAGAACCAAGAGTGCCAAAACTATCCTCCGGGGCCTTTTGATTCTCAAAGTCAGAATTTTCAAAGCTGTCATCGCTGTCTCTGCTGTCCTGGTTGCTGGAGCTGTTGCCATCATCGTTACAGTTCATTTCATTATCTGACTGGTTCCCAGACTTCTTCCTATCTGACTCGGGGTCTTCGCTGTTTTCCGACTGGTTTCCTTTTTCATCCGACTTTGAATTCTCATTGTCCTCTGATGAACGGAAAGAAAAGCACAGAAACACCATTAAGAACAAGAAGGCAAGATTTAAAGCCCACTTAGAGGCCTAGTTGCCAGTGAGATATTATTACCGGTAATTTCTCTGGCAACAGCATCTGGCACAATGCATTTCCTTTCATGTGTGAAACCACAGCAAGTATCAAGCTGAGAGGGATTTGGCTGCCCTTCATCTCCCTCTGGACTGTGAGTAGAAGTGGGGTACCTTTATGTCACATAAACGAAACGAGAACAGACTTCGAATGGCACAGTGTCAATAGATAACGTAACATACAATTTGGTGATACTTTGTTGTGACTGCGAGAGGACAAGGATATGCAGATAGCGGCAAGAGCAGAAGTTTCTCCAGGCCTATTTTTGACTCTTGGAAATCAGGCTTCTCCTCTCTGAGTGGCAGTGGCAGCTCCGTGGGCTGCCACGACAGAGGAGTGGAAGCATTTGCTTTAGGATGGGCTGGAGTTTCCGCTCCTTCCTGGCTGCCACTATTGCACAAAGGTAAAAGTTACTTCTGTTGCTCTGCTCACTTTATTCTCTGGCCCTGGCCACCACTGGAATGTGGCCCATGCAGGGGCGCCATTTCCACGGCGTGGAGGCTTTTACGGCGCCCCCATGCTTGGTGGGAAGGGTCCCCCCTCCCCCCAATCTCGAGGAGGCTGAGGAGGTCTGACAGGAAGTCGCCCCCGGCTGCCCGGCATCTCCTGACCCTGCACAGCCTGGGGGAGTGTCACCCTGGCTGCACTGTGTTGCAAAAGAAGCACGGCCTGACGTCACATGCAATGTACAATCCGAGTGATGTCACACGTCAGCTCCCCCCCTCCCCAGTGTTTGGTGCAATTCAGCACCTGTGGGCCCCTGGAAGATTGCCCAGAAGGGAATGCAGCTCCCAGGCTGAAACAGGTTCCTGCCCTTGCTTTATAGTGTGTGTGGGGGGGGGCAATATATTCTTTTCCTTTTCCTTTCTCCTGAAACGGAAGGGGGAGGTTGTGTTTTTTTTTTTTTAATTCATGGCATGTGTGCCCCTTAGCCCCTGTCTTTTCTTCCAGGATGCTGACTACAAGCTGCTAAGTGCTAGAGCAGGCCACTTCCCTCTTCTTCCTAACTTCACTTCCACTTTCCTTCTCCTCTCAGCTGACACCTCAGCATTCTCTACATCCTGGAAATTCGTTGGGCTTCATTGGGCAGTTTTGCCCGGGTGCTGTTCTTCACCTTCCTGCTATGCTCCAGACCTAGTGATGTTCCAGGGCACCGCAGGGTGACAGGTCTGTGTGGAATTGTGACTGCCACCAAAAAACGACAGACAGCATTCAGCAAAATGATCCTTTGAGATGAGGGGGGCGGTGGCGTAGGGCACCTTAAATGATAATTCTCATCATTTTTCTTCTCTCAAAATTTCTTCTGAGAAGTTTCAGTTCAGGTCTAAACAAACCCGAATATCCCCAAACTGTGCTGATATAAAAAAGAAACAAATCAACACTGGAAGTTAAGAACTATAATTGTATTCCAAACCCTCAAACAAATAGGGGTTAAATACTTGCAGGCATATCTTGGACACTTTTTTATCCTGGCTAAACTTTCTTGATTAGCCAGGTATTGGAATGATTATTTTGAATTGTTTTTCTAGTGTTTTATGCTTTATTGGCCTTGTATGCATTGTGGTTCGTCACACCATGATACTTTATATGAGTTGGCAGTATATAAATGGTTTTTTATTAAATAAATAATGCTGGATGCATAGAAGTCATGCAAATTGTGAATAATTCAAAGAAGCATGAGTACTCTGAATTTATAGGTTTAGGATATATTTTGTTACCTTTCAAAAGTGCCATTAGGCAATGATGTAGCATAAGAATTGCAAGATCAACTGATAAATCTGTGACTATAATTCCTAACTTTCCTTTTTTGATGCTGTGAAGTTAAAAAGCAAAACCAACTCCCCACCTTCCTGCCAGAGACCGTTTTAAGATGCAAGGCAACAACAACAAGAACAAAACAAAACCTGAATGCTTATGTTACCTGAGTTGTCCTTTGAATCTGATTCAGAATCGGAGGTCTCTGAGGACTCTGAGGTTTTCTCTGGCAGATGAGGGAGCTGTGCAATATCCATTGGAGTGTCCTTATATTCTTGGTTGCTAAAGAAGAAGAGATGGCAAATATGAACACAAATTTATGACTTGGAGCTTGATCATCTCTGCTTTTCCTCAACTCTCTGGAGCAAAACATGCAAATAAACAGCAGAGCAAAGCAAACATGCAAACACAGGTTATCTCCTTCCAGCTCTTCACAGCAGAAGTTTTATGGAAACTTCTTTTAAATGTTACCATCAATATTTCTACCCTGAATGTCTGCTACTGCTCAGGTATGAGTACCAGAATATTTGTGGCTAACCAAGCAGCCAGATTGTGCTGACGTCTCTACAAAAACATTTTCTGTCATTCCCATCTTTGGAGTGCACGGTTTGTTACCCCCTTCAAATCTTTTTTGACATCTTATGATGATTCCATCTCTAACTTTGCATAACTCTTGTAGAGATGTTTGCCTCTAGGTAAGGATGCCACCCAGAGTGGCTGGGGCAACCCAGGCAGATGGGCAGCATATAAATACAGCAATAGCAGCAGCAGCAGCATCAACAACATTGCTCTGAAGAATACCAGTGGCTGATTATAACGTGCAATCCCTTTCCCATCCATTGCTCCAGCGATGAAATAAACTGAGCCGTCCTTCAAAGTGATTGAAAGGGGCAACAAATGACCTGTTTGTCACCCTCAACAATTCCACATGTCCCCCCCCCCCATTTGTGTATCTCTATTTAAAACCCCATTCCTAAGGAGCCTTCTTGCAACCAGCAGGACTTTTGAAAAGAAATGCTTAGAACTGGGGTGTTACTGTGCACTACTTTACAAGTCTCATTCCATGGGTCCCACAACTCGATATCTGAATGGTCATTATTGTTTCCATCTTACAGATAACAGAACCAATATTGGGAAGGGAAGACCCCGTGTAAAATGGAACTCTTTACATTGTTTGCCATCTACCAAGAACTCAGCTCAGGCAGGTACTGCCAACTTTAGAATTCTCCTGGAAAAGCATGCCCGGTGTTTTCCTATATACAATTTATAGGCCTTGCAATCTTAGCATTTCACCCATACTCTCAGTGCTTCTGAACTCCAAAAATGCCTACAATAAGTAGGTCTTCTGAAGCTACAAGTGAACAAAAATGACCTGACGGGGACATATGCTAAAAATATGTTAGGAAAATCATACAATAAGAAGCTATGACAGCCAAAGATAGCATGCTAGCAAGGGCTGGCTGTAAACCAGGCTCTGTAATAAAGCCATTAGTAAGAGAAGGCAAGACGGGAATTTGAGAGATGTCCAGAATCAAGCAACCCTATGAACACCTTTCTATTACGACCAGTAGACACTGCTTCTGAACATTCACTTCCTTCTGTTCTTTCTTTGACATTGCCCATTCAACATGACTCATGCAGTGACAACAAAAATGCAGATAACGGAACTGACAGAAAGCTATACCTCAGAAGGTAATTGACCCAGATGACGTTCTTCTCATTTGCATTCTTGGCATTGATCGCGATGGTGGCACTCGACTGTATCCAAATATACCCCCCATTCTTCTGCATCCAGCGGTAGTACTTCGTTACACACTGACCCTTGTTGAGCACTGGATTGAGGGAAACAAAAGGAGCAAAGAAATGGCGCTAGCATTGCACTTAAAGGAGATTCTTCCCCACAAAGGGAGCACAACACATATACAGGGAGAGGGGAGGCCTTTGTCCTGCTACATTTAATAAAAAGCATTACAATGACAAATAAATCCAGCCATTTCCTAGAGACCTGACAGAGAAGCAGAGGTTCACCTCCATCCGTACTGCAATTTTAATCTGCTTTTGGCAGCTCATGTAAGTGAGGAGCAGCAAAAAAGGAGTACAAATCTCCACGAACTCATTGAGCAAAGAATCCTGTGTGGACATTTCCGATGCACTCAACATCAAATTGTGTGTGTGTGTGTGTGTTTTTTAAAAAGTTAAATTTCTATGTGATTTATTCATAGCTCCTGGGTAAACCTCTTTGAGATTCTGGCTATTTGAAAGGTTTGGGAAGATACGGTACCCTAGTTCTTTGATCATTCCTCTTCATTGCAGGCGATATCAACTACTGAACTTACACATCTGTTTCTTTTGATCTTGTCAAACAGAATTTACAGTCCTCAGATGAACCAAATCTCCAATGGTCAGCAGGGGGAATGTCTGCTGAGACTTTGCTTAATACCAGAGCAAAATAAATCCACCAAAGAGCTGCAGAAGGAACTGTGGCCTAAGGGAGTCGAAGAATTGAGCGTGTTAAAGCCAAAAGTCTCTGCACGGTGTCTGAAATTGGTCCAGAAACGGAAGGACAAGTGAAAACAATCACTGTGCTGAAAAATGCTTAAATATACGTACAGATGTTCAAATGTGCTTCAGACCGGCACCTTGCCAATGGAAAACAGGCTATGTAGCTAGATACGTTTGTCTCCGTGAAAGGGGAGAAAGCTATACATCACCCGCTGGAATGAGGTAGTGTGTGTTTGGCATGGATTTAAAGAACGAGTTTGCTGTTCTTAGGACTTCAGCTCGTACTTCTTCCTCTCCTCTGTATTTGTTCTTAATCTGGCAAAGTCTTGCACACTAGAGGGCAGTGTGCATTCACATACATCTCTGCTTTTGGCATGTCCTTGTCTCCGTCTGCTAAAATGAAAAACCTCTAACTGCTGTAATAAATTTGGCTAAATTAGCTGCTAAATGGTTATCTCAAGTAATATGTATTTGCATTAATCATCTTGCTCTAAACCAGAACAAGCCAGAGTCCTAAAGACGTAGTAAATTCATATTGTCCATTTAATTATGGCTAATAAGTGCTTCATATACAATAGTTTCATGAAGTACATTTTGATTTTTTTGGGGGGGGGAGGGTAAGAAAAGAGGGGTAAAAGAAGTCACTTTGAGTAGGAATTGTATTTAAATCAGTTAAACTTCAAACTCTTAACTGGGACTGCATCTTTAAAATTAGTTGTACCTTCAAATCAAGAAAACGGTATCAAAACAACCTGCGTTTATCAGCACTGAAACCTGGGCATGTTCATGTGACGCTAGGTTTATATCAGCATCAAAATCTAGACAAGTGTGGAACTGCAGTTTTATTTTCGTAGAGAAGAAGAGGAAGGCAAAGGGTTCTCTCTCTTTTTACGCTCCTTTTTCACAGGATCCCATGTTTCCCAACTGGTTCTAGGAGCACCTCTGTTCAGGCTCCTTAACTCCAGCAAAATGGGTTTTGGATGTTACTTCTAGACTCAGCCCCCCACAAAAGCTGGTGTTTTATCTGCCCCCCTGCTAAAACCAGGAAGTATTTGGGTTCAAGCTAAGTAGCTGCAGTGGCAGCTATCCAATCCCTATTACTCTCCACCTCACTTGCACCAGACCGCAAAACTATAGCCAGGACTTGTCTTGGGTTCAGGCATGATATACAGCAAGCAGTGTTCACCAGCTGAGTTCAAGGCACACAAGCAGCACTCCCAATAGCATTTGGGGGCTGAAACATCACTCCTTGCTCTTCAAATGAATAATTTTGTTTGTGACAGATTCACATAGAGGAAGTCAGAAAATGAGGAAAATAATTAAGCAGAGACTAGATGTTTCTTTTGTTGGATGGAGTTCCTATACCAATTTCAGCTTCAATGGCAACAACCCCTTTGCAAGATTGTTTACATTTCTTATTAAAAGCTAAAGGTTGCAATTAAGCTGGCTGAAGATCTTTGTCAAATCTCCAGGCGTTTGCAGTCAGAAGTAAGCACTACTGAGTGCAATGGAACTTACTTCCAGGAAACTATGTAAAGGATAGCATCCAGGCTGATCTTAACACATCAGGCGTTTTGCTATATACTGCTGGTCTTTGATGTGTGTGTGTGTGTACACACACAGTAATAGATCAAGACTCCTTCTTGCATGACTATAGAGACTGTCATGATGAGCCTCTGCACTTCCAAATTTAACACGACACCAGTTCTTTCCCAAAAGCTCTTTAAGATGAAATGGGACCATCCCCATTGTAGCTTAAAGCATGGGTTTTCAAGGGCCGATTTAAGTATGATTTAGGTCCACCATAATTTGCTTCACCAGAAGCTGTAAAAGGAGATGGGTATTGTTATTATTATTATTATTATTATTATTATTATTATTATTAACCGCCTTTCACCTGAAGATCACAGGGCAATTTATAAAAACACAAAAATACATAGCATAGTAACTAGCAAACCAATACCCCCCCACACAGTTGAAAGGGCCATAGATGGTGTAATTAGCCAAAGACCTGGAGAAGAGGAATGTTTTTGTGTGGCACTTAAAGGTATGTAACAAAGGTGCCAGGCGAGCCTCCCTGGGGAGAGAATTCCACCAACGCGGAGCCACCACAGAAAACGCCCATTCTTGTGTTGCCACCCTCCATATCTCTTGTATAGGAGGCACATGAAGAGCAGCCTCAGATGATGATCGCAGGGTCCAGGCTGGTTCATATGGAGAGAGGTGGTCCTAGAGGTATTGTGGTATTGAGCCATTTAAGGCTTTATAGGTCAAAAACAGCAGAGGCACAGTGCCTCAGTCTTATCTGGATTGAATTTCAGTTTCGTGGCTCTCATCCAGTCCCTTACTGAGGCAAGACAACAGCCCAGCACATTCACTGCCACATCTGCAGATGTAAAGGAGAAGTAGAACTGTGTGGCACCAGCATATTGCTGGCAGCATACTCCACAACTCCGGATGATGCCACTCACTGGTTTCATGTCAATGTTGAGCATGGAGGATAAAATTGAACCCTGAGGAATCCCACATTGATGGTTCCATGGGGCCAAAGAGCACTCCCCAGGCATCACCCTCAGGAAATGACCATCCAAGTAGGACCAGAACCACTGCAAAGCATTGCCACCCCCCAACTCAGACAGCCACTCCATAAGGATAGTATGGTATCAAAAGCCAGTGAGAGGTCAAGGGGAATTAACAGGGACACATTTTCCCTGTCTCTCTACCAACAGAGGTTATCATATAGGGTGACCAAAGAGGTTTCTGTGCTAAAACCAGGGCTAAACCTTAACTGAAATGGATCTAGAAAGTCGGTTTCCTCCAAGAGTGCCTGGATCTGGTCCAGATACTTAATTTCCCCTCTCCCAAATCCCCCTCCAAGTATTGTTCCTCAACTCGTTATTTTTGATCCTGTTCTTTCAGTTAACCTTATTCCCCAAACTGTTTCTTTAATCTTCTCTCCTTGCTTCATGTCTTCTTCCTATATAGCAGCTCTCTGCTATTACTCCCTTCACTTCTATTCCCACTTATTTAATTCTATGTATGTATGTATGTATGTATGTATGTATGTATGTATTATTAATGTATTATTAGTAACAATCTCTTCTAATTTTATCCAACACCTCTTCTTACCCCCCCCCCCTTCTGAAGCAGCTGAAGTCAGGGTGGAAAGGGGAGGTCCTCCTCCTCCAACCCAACTTCCCACCATTCAGGGCCGACCCCCATTACTTCCTCCTCCTGCTGCTTCAGAACCTGCCAATCCAAACCCGATCCCAACAGCACTACAGGGCTCTTGACAATGTCTCACCATAGGGGAAGACTGTGACCAGGTGCTTGCTCACTCTGCTGTCCACATGCTAGCTAATGGCCAATAGGCAACTTCAAGCCCCCTGCTCTCTGTTCTAGCGGCCCCTGTCTTTAAAAGGGACAGCCTTTCAAAGAAAGAATGGTTCCCTGTAGAGTAGGCAGCATTTGGGGAGTGAGTGCTGGCCCAAGACCTTTTGCTGCCTGAAGCAAAGCCCAGATGCCATCTGAAGTGTGTGGCCTTCAGAATGTCTTGCTGCCTTAGCCAGATACCAATTCTTGCCTTCATCTATCCCACCTGATGAAGCTGTTATTAAAAGGCTAGGTTTTTCTGGGTACCTTAGGTGTCCCACCCATCTGTAGGGACCCCTGTCTAGTCTCATCCTTTTCCCTGCTTGGGGGTTCACAGACCCAGCACACCCACATGCAGGGTACCAACTTTATTAATGGGAGGTGTGATCACATATTTTCCATGGGTGGGATTCAATTAATAAGCCCTGTCAGTAGAAGCTCACACAAGGACGTCCACTTGTACAATGGAGATTCCCCCTTCCTTCCCCCCCTGGACCCCAAAATTGGTCCAGCTGGGTCAGGTGAATCCCCAGAACAGCATGCAAGGGGAAGAGAGGGGGAATTGTTCTGCCTGAAATGCTTGTCCTGATGGATGCACCACAAAATTTGATTCTTCTTCATATAACGAGAGAGAGCAAACGAACTGCGAAACTTGTATATGCATTTTATTTTGACTCGAAAAACTTTTTGACAAAGTGTTTTGACATTACAATAAATTGACAGCAAGTTCAGTCTGTTCTGTTTTGTAGCAGCAGCAAACATTTGCAATTTGGGTTATAGTGTTTTGTAAACAAGCTATAAGTTGACCAGATTTCTGCATTTATATCTAATCAAAAGGCTCTTTTGCTTTTTTGTATTCATGTCTGAGGAGCAATTCTCATTCACAGAGTGGTTAAACTGCACGGCTAAGCAAAAAGGTGGCACAATACTAACTACCTACTGTAAAGCTTTTCTGTCAAACCACGGCTGCATCCGTGTTGAAACAGCAATTTTATGCAAATTCTTCTGAGTTTGTAATTGTTCTGATTGAGGTTTGGGAAGAAAAAAATTGGAGGAAAGGCTTCCCTACAGGTTTTAATGTATTAGAATATCTCCGTTCAGCAAAATAGTTCAGCAGTTCAGGATTCTGATCAACTGTTGATGAAATAATCAAATGACTGTGTGCGCATTTGAGAAAACAAGGACCTTGGAGTTTTAGGAAGCAGCAAGAGCGCACCTCTTTCAAAAACATAGCTTTGAACTTAATAAATGCTGCCTCTCTTGCAATTAATAATGAAGGCTGCAATCCTGCACATACTTATTTTGAGCTAAGTCCCACTGAACTCAGTGGTACTTGAGTAGACATGCATAGGATTAAATCATTAATTCTCATAGCTTTCCTTTGAAATGCATGCTTGTTACCATTAGGAAAACAGACATGGTGTGAGATGAGTACTGGAACACATGTGAACTTTTATTTTAGAAAACCATTTTGTTGCAGGCATCACTGAAGTTACATAGGTGTGACCAACTCTGTATTTTTTACAAAGCTGGTGCTCATTCCTCTTTTCATCACTGTGTAAACCATCAATTATATTAATGGGATTTAAATATATGTGGGGGAGAGAAGAGGAGGCCATCATGGCTAAAGCAATTGAGGGTTCTGGTGTATGTCTTATACTTTGTACCAATTTTTGCTATAGGGATGTCACCAGTGAGTGTCACTGTAGACAATGGGACGACCAAAACAGCAACAAAATAATGTTTCCAAGGTTGATACCAAATAAAGCCAATTTAATCAAAGACAATAACCAACCAGGAGCAAACGTTCTCTTGGAAGAGACCTTTACATTATCTATGCATTTTTGTTTGCTAAAAACTGGTTGCAATATTTTGTTGAATCCATTTACTGTACAATGTTATCACTTATTTTGTTAGCATGCGAAATGCACACTACATAGGAAGCGCTTTATGAAGGGAGTACAAAATCTATAGAATGATTTATCTTGGGGCAAATATACTGTGGAGGACGGCACACCACTTCTAACAAAGGGGTGCTAGCTTTGTTTTAGAATTTTGCATGCAGTGAAATTACAGCAAAAGAAATTCATGTTCTTCCCAGGCATCTAATTCTGTGAGTAAAACAAAACAGGTCAGTACAAGTTTGTTCCCAGAAATGTGTTTTTTTAAAGAAAGAACACGGTTTCTTCCTGTAAGGCTCTTCTGAGAAATCAAAGCCAAAAGCTTTCTAAAGAGTGAGTTGTGTTTTATAGGAAGGAAATAGTTTAATTCAGTTTGAAGAGGAGATGAAGAAATCTCATATCAAAAGCAGTCTTTTAAAGTGAAACAGCTTACAATAGGACATTTCACTAGGGTACAAATGCATTTAAAAGCTACAGTATATTGTGTATTCAGGTAAGTATAGAGTAAATAGGAAATGATGAGATCAGCTTACAGTGAGGCCTTCACATCCTCCCTGCCTTCACAAAGCCCCATTATAGCGGAGGAAATTTGGAGGCTGAATCTGTGCTATTTATTCCTTCCGCAAAAATAATCTTATCAATGAGCGTAGGGAACACTGATATTCAATTTGTCCTGCTATGAAAATATTGTTAATTTATCAGGAGAAGGAAAAGCATCACAATTGGATACCTAGCTGTAAATACCAGTTCTCTTTTTACATTCACAAAACTGGCAGATGAAACATGAAAAGGAATACTGACTCTTTAATCTCCTCTTCTCCACCTAAGGCCCAAGGCAAGCTGACAGGGTAACTTCATTCTGGAAACAGAGTAGTGCTTCTTCTTCTTTTTTAAAGAAAAATTCTGGATTACTTTTTCTTCTGCTTTTGAAAACTGTGCACTATAGGGGGATATACCTGGCACTGACTTAAAACAAGAACAAGTTTCTCTATCTGAAAAGTTATAGTCCTTGATGCTTACAGGAAGGTCATTTTCAAAACCCATGGGGGAAATAGCATCAGAGACAGAAAGAGTACATTAAGTGCCTTATATGTTTGAAACAGATACAGTATTTTACTAATAATAACAGCTTCCAGAATCAACGGAGCCTTTGATGTTTATCTTTTCTACAGATTTCATAATTAGTGAGCTAGATGTTTTGAATAGTAGGCAACTGCAAATTGATTTTCTATAATAAAAAAACATGCCCACACAATATTTAGCAAACTTCTGTTATGCTTGACACCAAAATGAATTATGAGCTCAGCATCCAGAGAGACCACCTACACATCATCTCCTTTCTCCAAAAAAACCCAACACCCCCCCCCCCCCAAAAAACACCACAGACTGGAGAGATGTGTAGGAAACATACAATGCCTTCTGGTCCCTGAATGCAGTTTTATCGACATTATGGGAGTTGTTCATAAATGTGATTGTGGCCTTACTTAGGGATGAGATAATCTCGGAGACACATTCTCCATCACCATGGAGAGCCAGTGTGGTGTAGCGGTTAAGAGTAATGGACTAAGATCTTGGGAGACCAGGGTTCAAATCCTCTCAGGCATGAACCTCACTGGGTGACTTTGGGCCAGTGACTGTTTCTCTGTATAACTTATCTCACAGGGTTGTTGTAAGGTGACAGGCATAACAATGTATGCTACCTGGAGCTCCTTGAAGGCAAGGTAGTATATAAATGTAATAATGATACTATTACAATAATTTCTGAAATAGTGCAAGTTTGGTGCAGGGTAACAACTAAACTTTGTGTGAATGATAACTCCCTATGAAACCTCTGTTGAGCTATTTCCTTTCTTACAAATGGGCTGGCTCCAAAGAACAGCAAGGAGAAGGGAAATAAATGACCACTAGTTAATAATGCACACACAAGTGCTTGCACAATGGTGTAATAGATGTCAGGGACTAGCAAGGCTCTGAGGAGTGTGTGACAGAGGCAGGGGGCCAGGGGACTGACCCAGGAGAGGGGGCCAATGATTTATGGTGCCACCCACAAGACAGGAACCCTGAGGTCCTGCCTGGCTTGTCTTAACTGATCCTGTTGCCCTGAGGAAGATGAGGGAGGACCTGAGAGCTGACCAGGAACCCGGGTAGCTGGTGTGAAGATCTCCAGTCCCAGGGCAAGGATGTCTGGATCCATTGGATAATTGGCAGAGTGCTGTTCTATTGGGAGCCCTGCTCCCTCTGCACCTTCTCTGGGGAGACCTGGCAGTGCTGAACGCTAACATGAACTCTGGCATTCTGGACAGAGGTGCTGCTGACTGGAAGGGACAGAACACTATCAGAGAAATATGTGAGGCTTTGCCAAGTGGACAGAGTCAAAGTGACCACCTCCCTTTTTTTTTTTTTTAGCCATTGGCTCCAGGCATTCTTCCATTTCTTTCCCCCTCAAACCATTCTGTGTAAGCAGACTCCAAAGAGATCAGATGGACTTTAAGTTAAATTGAGCAGAAACCAGGAGACAAGCTTCCCGGAGTTCTCTTAGTTCAATGTAGTGTTCAATGAAGGAGAAGAATTGTGTGGTTGACAATATGCCCTTTTGCTGCAATACATTTTGGAGTTTACATTCAACTATAACTCTTTTCTCAAGCAGTGCTATGCTGAAATCTGTTCTTCAATTTCTCAAAAGTTTTCTTCCCCTGTTTTTCTGTCTTATTCTCAGGTCACTTTTTAATTTCTTTAGCATTTCTGGGGCTGAAGGTTTTTGCTCTTACCTTATCACTGTGAGGTGGTCAAGGGTAGTACATGTGCATGTGTGTGTGTGTGTGTGTGTGTGTGTGTGTGAGAGAGAGAGAGAGAGAGAGAGAGAGAGAGAGAGAGTTTGTGTATTTCTTTCTAGTAAACATTTCACCAGCATTTTGCAGCCTCCCTGGCTGCCAGCACTTCCTGCCACGGAAAGGGCCCTTGAGAGGAGTTACCTCACATGCAGATCACTGGTGAGGTGAATTGTAAGAAAGTAAACACCCCTCAGCCACCTCAAAAAGTGTAAGTGCAACAAAAATCCTGGACCCCACCCATGGGAATTACACTAAAGTATTCTCTCCCCTTTAACAATTGTCACGTGCAATTTCTTTTCTCATTAGTTGGTGGAAAAGGTTGGTATGAAAAGAAAGTGGGAGAAATTTTCAGCACAGCACTAATTTTAAGCAGGGCCACATCTGCCATGCAGTAGGAAGAGGCATCATTTAGGTCCACTTCAGGCAGAAAAAGGTCTTGTGCAGGCATGAGTTTTGAGAATCTTTTGTCTACCGATGTGCCATTTCTGCGTTGTTGTTGTTTTTTTCATTTCAACTGCAACAATATCACATTTTGCGTTAAAAGGTCAGTGTGTCTGTCTACATGGTAGACACTCTGGCTGACCATTCACCGCAGTTAGCTACTCTTGCCAATGCTTATGCTGCAAGATAAATTCTCTCTCCATTGTTGGTCTGACTTCTAAGTTAGCTCACTCAAAAATCATCTAAACCCAATACATACTATCACAGTAATTTAAAATCAATCTCTTTTGCTTTAGTGATTATCATAAACTTGTACAACAGTGACATTCATTTGTATATTTTAGCATTTCACAGCAGCCACAAAATGCAAAAGGCTGACATTGGAATCAGTTTGATTTCTTTTATGATTGAAGATATTAAGCACTACAAGAGCATTGAAATTTCGATATGATTAGGATCAAAATTCCTCAGGATCAAAACACTCCTTTCTTCCCCCTACAGTTTTACTAATTGTGTGCTACTTGACATTGTAGAGTTATTCCACAGCATGATAGCAAAACTTGTGAAGTGTGTTTTTACTGTCAAGAATTATCGAGTCATTCAATCTGGGCTTTTTTATGTGCTTAAGGTTATTAAAAGAACAAGAAAAATATAATTGATATGTACAAGTTAAAAGGGTTAGTTCATTTGTAGCTGGGAGACTGAACCACTAAGTAATATTAAATGTGTCAATAGAAATCTTCAAATGAATGTACACAAAAGCAGCCATGTACGTATGTGTAACTGGTTTTGGAGAAAACTCTTCTCTCTGAATTGAAGGGCAAGATCGCTTGGCAAAAAGGAAGCAGTGAATAAAATGGTAGTGAAGCAGCGTTTTGTTTTTGTTTGTTTTTTAAAAAAATCTGGATTATTTCAGCTACTGGAAACCAGATAGGAGTATATCACAGAGAATGCTACCAAACATATTCATCAGAGACCTTTGCTTTATGGGAAATGAACTGCCCTTGCTCGCTGTTGCTAAAGAATTGTGTTTCTTATAGCTGTAAATCAAGTCCTAAAGAAATAGGAGGATGTTCTCCAGGCAATAGCTAAGGTTGACAAGTATCTTTTTGTCAGAGTCAGGTTTATGAATTTAGACCTCAATTAAGATTCCAAAATGGAAAAGAACATATTATATCTGTGGCTACGCAATGCTAGTGACAATGTTCCCACAAGCAATATATCCATTTTTAAAATCCTGGTATATTGTCCTATATTCTTCCAGAAGTATATTCATGACATCCTCTGGAGGTCCTGACTCCTCTACATCCTGTCTGGGTTCCCAGCCAGAAAGTACTTGATGTTACTGTTCAGTGAACATCATTAATTTTTTCAATTAATTGAGGAGACATATGCTTCTACATTATGTGACACCCATTCATTCTCCCACCCCCCCCCCACCCCAGTTGCAAATGGACTTGCTAAATCAGAACAGGGCAACACTGTTGTACTAGAATAGTGCCTCTTAAAGTGCCTTTTTCATATATTAAAGCAATGGGATGTATATTCATTAGCTTTGTCCCTCTTACGGTTATCTGAATGCAGAATACTAATACATTTTAAAAAAAAACAGTTTACAAGGGGATTTATTTGACAGGAATTTAGCATGGAGTTGGTAAAGAGGCCCCCAACTTTAAATAGTTTACTCCAGAGTAGTTCCTCAGCATTAATTCCAGCTATGTTAGATAATTGCAGCCAGGGGGCTCTGCCAGTGGAAAAGCACAGCATTTCCCCCACTCTTCCTTATCAAAGATGAGGGTGGAATGCAAATGCATCCTACCACAGGCCCAAATACTTCTGATGCTGGTTGTATAAAAATGTTCCAGCACAATGTCCTATGTGCTCAGCATCACATTTCAACTGAGTCTCTGATAACTATGCATGCAGCAATATGCACAGTGCCCATAAAATGATACACAAAGCAATAGCGAACTCATTAGTAGCATAGCAACTGAGGTATGAAGGGCCGTATCACTAGTCAGCTTATCTCACAAGCATTCTCAAATAAAGGACCTGTCCATCTTACACAATTGGAAAGCAATGTAAAGGCAGTCGCCACAAGAGCTGTACCATGTCCTGCCGCCCCAGAAAAGTTTTACCAGAAAGGAATGATCCTTGCGTGCTTTGGGGAATCCTTTCTAGGCCTTGTCCACACTTATTAACACTCATAAATCACTGTTCTCAGCAGTCTCCAGACCTGATGGCACCACCTGCCTTTTAAAACTATTCTTTCTTTTCCACAGCCCATTTTGGGCCATAGGTTGTTGTGATGGTCACTAGTATAAATGGCTTTTTAGACAGAATATATAAATTTACAGGGAAAAAGGTCTATCAACTGTTAGCTACGATAACTAAGGACTAGAGCTGTCAACCAATTAAAAGATTTATCCTGACCGAGGTTGCTACCTTACACTTATTCAGGGTGGGGGTAAGTTCTGTCAAATTCAATGGGGTTTACTTCTGAATAGACACATAGGGTTTCACTGCAAACCCTCACGGGCAATCATAAATGATTGAGGGGAGGGGAGCGTTTTACAACAGAACCACTCCCAAGGTAAACCAGAAAGAAATGTACAACATGCAAGGAATAGTTCAAGAGCAGTTGTAAGACCAGTTCATTTTGACATGCCTTGAAGTACTTACAGTCTAAGTGACTGTGCCTGATCCCTTCCACATCTTCAGCATGAATGAAGTGGTAACATCTCTTCCCTACGATATCTACAGGGGTCAGATCCATGTAATCACTAATCCTATGAAGGAAGAAAATAGAGCCTATAAGTTGAGCAACAAGTAAGTAAATAATAATGTAAGAACAATGCATCATGTTATATCCACACCCCAAAAACAGCACGTGTGTATCTGCTTGCCAAAACATTCTTGAAATTCCAGTTGCACATTACCCTGCTGTGCTGGCACAGACACTGATATGTCCCTAGCCCATGCTCTTATCTGCGGACACAGGAAATTCTAAGATTGGTTCCTACAAAATGGGCATCTGAAGAAATGTTTTTCATCACTGCAGGACACCCATGACATTGCTGCTTTCTATGCACAGATGAGGCACAAACTAAGTTTGTGATATTTTCCGTTTGTCTCTTTTAAAGGAAAGCTGCAGATAACAGCCAGTTAAATTAAATGCAAAGCAAATCTTTGGTGGGTCCACTCGTGTCATACAACAGCCACTAAGATAATATAATTCCTTAAAATACAAAGCTCCTCATTAAAAGAGCAAGATATTTCAAGGTTACATAATAAAATGAGAACATGCTATGCTTATGCTAAATGATTAGAGATACCTTTCATTTCAACAGATTGGTCTTCTATTGGGTATATTCATGGGGAAAAAATCCTCTTCAACTGTTTCCTGGCACAAAGTCCAAAACTGACATTTCAAGCGATATAATTTAAATGCTGAGACATACAGATGCCTGGGGGGTGTTCTCTTTTCTAGTCTTATTCAGCTGGGAGCAACGCTTTCACTCCTGGCTCTTTCAACTGGGACTTTGTGGTTTACTCCACACAGAAACTTTTAAATCCTTTCAGTACCTCTTTCTGCTCTATGCTCTGCTCAGCCTCTCTCTGTATGTGTATGTCTCTGTCATTGATTGTCCAGATGTCAATGTCCTCAGGCTTCAGTGGAAGGGGGGGGGGGAATCCTCAAAATTGAAAATCATGTTGGGTGAATCAGCCTCGTCTGGGCAAACATTTGAAATAGGTTCTACACACATACACACACACACACACACACACACATACACACATACACACACACACACACACACACACACATACACACACACATACACACACACACACACACACACACACACACAATATAAATCATTTTTAGCTTTAAATCCTGCCACCCACAAATGCCTCTTTTAGAAACATTTAGCCATGAAGACCCCAAGGGTACATTTTGCAGGGCTGCTTCCCCTATGGCAGAGGTTTAAGACTAGTTTAGAGATAGAGCTATCAAAGTACAAACAGGGTTCACACATTTAGAGTGCAGAGATAACCAGCAGAGTGTTACTCCCTATAGTCACTCTGAGAGACAGTAAGAACTAGGTGTGATAAAAATATTGCAGTGAATTAGGGAACTACCTGGCAGGTTCTCACTATCTGGCAAAAATCACTTACTAAAGTGAAAGGTGGTATGTGTGTGTGTGTGTGTACACACGGCCACTGCCTACATCATCCGGAGGCAGGAGAAACCACAATACTCTGCTTCCTCTGTTCTCCCCCACCAGAGGGGATAACACACACTTTTGTGTAGATTGATGGAGACCAAATTGTCTCAAGTCAATTGTCAGGTGCTGCAGGATGGGAAGTGGTAGAATACAAGTATCATAAAACTGAAGTGGAGCAGGAGAAGCCCCCCAGACTGCAGGTTTAGTATGGCTGGAACAGGAGGTAAGACATTCCTCTCCAAAAGAATATGAGAAGAGCCCAGCTGGATCAGGCCAATGGCCCCTCTAGTTCAGCACCTTTTGTTTCATAGTGGCCAACCTGATGCCTATGGGAAACCCAACAGCAGGAGCAAATGTGGGCAAGCCAGTTACAAGAAGCAAATTGCTTTCTTGAAAACTGCCAAGTTTCAGTGCTCGGCATTAATGTGGTGTTCTTGTAAATGAAGGTCACCAAAATAAGAAACTTAAGAGCAGATACTCCAAAAATTAAGGAAATCATTCTAGCATGACGAAGAAATGGAAGCCAGGACAGAAGTTTGTAGATGAAGGGGCAGGGCCACTGTGTACTCAGTGTTAGCACATGTCTTTTCATGTTTCTAGTCCCTAGTTAAATCAGGTTAACAGGTGATGGAAGCCTGTGACTGAGACCCTGGAGAATCATTGCCAATCAGAGCCACAATACTGGGCTACTAGAGGGGAAAATAATCTGAGCTGGTATATGGTAGCTTTCTATGTCAGTTGGTACCATTGTGTTCCATGGGTCAAAATAAATGGCTGCCATCACTAGATACTGTTAGGGTCCAAGCCTGCTCTCCTCAGAACCTGAGGTCATTAGGTAAGGACAGGTGATTCCTGTGCTTCTAACATACATACCGGTATGTCTATTTCCTTGCCTAGCGACTAATAGTCATCCAGTTGTATGAGAGAAAAGTAAGTATGCTGAATTTGGAGGCAGCATCATGGTGGGGACAAAAATATTCCCAACCCTGATACTGGGACATGGCCTCCACTGAGACCTCAGGAGGGAAGTATTCCTGCAAGGGACTTCTCTCCACCACACCTGCCAAACTGACTGGCATTTTGCTAGTGGGGAAATGAAAGGCACAAACCATTATATTATTGCATTGTTATTAATATTTGGGAAATATTAATTCTGTACTCTAGGGCACTTTAACATATCACTGTACCAACATGAACAAAATCTGATATGAAACACTGTCAGCTATTCATTACACACAGAGCTCCTGACCATGCAATTTCATTCTACACAATGCGTACTACTGACTCGTCATCTGGCTTGAGCACATTATATTGTAATCTCCAAGATTCATCCCCCCCCCCCCGGTGTGTGATAGATGCAGTAGCATGTGAATAAAATTCATTTGCGAATTTCTGTACTAGGTCTTTCAAGTCAACATGAAACTCTGGTTAGTTGCAGGACTGAAAGAATACAGCTGTGTTCACACAACCACCCAAGTTCATTGACCATGTGTTGCATGAGGAGGGAACAGAATCAGAATGCAGGCTTTGCCATGACCACAGCTAAAGACACATAAAAACTGTACATATGCTCAGGAACCCAATAAAAATCAGGGGTCCCCTATTTTGTGGACAAACCTATAGACTTCGTATACAAATTTACAGCAACCCATTGAATGCATGTAGATCAGGGACAATGCTGCTGTGATCCTGCTTTTGCCACCCACTGCCGTTTCCAAGCATTCAGTGTTCGTGGATGAGAACAGGGCTTATCTCTCTGTGCTCCAAATCTCTTTACAGGTGTAACTCTACTTACAAAGAAGTAGGGAAAGGTGATGCATACATCACCCATGTTGAGATTTCTAAAATGTTTATCAGCTCCAGAACTCATGGAAAGACTCATGTATCTCACACAGTGGAAGGAGAGAAATAAACCCAGTAGCTTGATATATAAGCCAGCCCTAATCTACTGCCCAAACCGGGGGGAAACATGTTTTTACTTTTTTTACCTTCTCGTTTCTACAATTTATGTATGCTTGCTATTCCTGTACCACCAACTTAACTATCACCTTTCCCATGGCTTCTTTGCAAACATCCCTGCTGTTCAACTGTAATATTACTTTTTTCCATGACAAGATCATGCACAGGTGCCTCTGCTGACCTGCTGAGCCTATTTCTTGAAAACCAGCCAAGCAACAGAAGGTGCAGCTGTTCTGACTAAAAGTGGTATCTCATGCACTTCAGTGTTTTAAAGTAAAGCCCCAGTGCAAAGAGGGCTACCTGGTTGATGTTTTGTAACGGATTAAAGACAACTTAAACTGTTTATACTGCACCATAGTTCAGCATTGTATCGCCAGTACCAAAAGTGTCTTGAATAAACGGTACTTGCGGGGGGGGGGGGAACGGAAAGGATGCACAGCTGCAAACTTTACAAATGGTGTTCTACCTCACTGATGAGAAAAACCATCTGAGAATGATCCAATATAGGATATGGCTTGAGAGAAAATTAGGAAAAACTTGAATGACTGCCTGCCCTTGGGAAAATATGCCTATCTGCCTGTGTGTTGTGTGAATAGCTGCTGCAGATGGGGTGGGAAAGGGTAGATTCTGTTATGATTTTACTCAGGCACTCACTGATGTACTCCCAAGGGCACCAGTATTCCACTGTGCGAACTGCTGATCCAGAGGTTACCACAGTAGTTTGCAGTCAGAACAGCAACATTTAAATTCTGGCACCCCCCTCCCTCTGTTAACTCTCTAGGCAACCATCAGTCAATCAATCTCCCGCTCAGTTTTCCAAATCTCAAAATGAGGTTCTCCCTTGTCTGATTGAAAGAAGATACTTGGTTCCCCCCCCCCTCCGCTACATAGCTGTACAGCTGGCATCATTATCCTCACAGGAAATCAGTACCCTCCTCCAGAATGTGTACTGTGGTAGAAGAACAGGGATGTTTAGATGCGCAACACTGGAAAAACAAAACAAAACAAAACCAAAAGCCAAAATGCTGTACCTATTTTCACAGTAAATGATATTGAGGTCCATGTTTACTCGAGTAACAAACATGTGGCAGTCGATTCTGACTTCATTGATCGTAGGAGGGGGCAAAGCATGAGCAACAACTACAAGCCCCATGATTTGGCTAGGGACTGTCCGCCCATGGGACAGCGACACTCTCAGGCGCAACCTTCCTGTTATATGAATCACCTGCAAAACAACAAACAGTAAAAGGAAATCTCAGTAAATGCATGATACAAATGTGAAAGCAATCCTTTTAAAGGACAGTGCTATTATTGTAAAGAGCACTTAACTCTGCCAGAATTGTATTTAGCCACCGCCAGTATTAGTCTTAAGCTTATTAATATTGGCTGTCAACATGTCCTGAATGTCCTCATGCTAGGAAAGAAGAGAAGAAGAACAACATAATATCCAAATGCTTCACATTTATCAAATCTAATATGCAAGCTGCCTCGGGTTATTGATCTTTTTATCTGTCTGCTTATTTATTTATTTGTTTGCAAAAAAGGAGAGAGAGAGAGAGAGAGAGAGAGAGAGAGAGAGAGAGAGAGAGAGAGAGAGAGAGAACAAACCGGAACATGAAGGCAAATAAGAAAGAGATTGGCGCTTTAAGTGATGATGGAAGAAATGGAACACTGATTTTAAAACATTTGGGGATTAAATTATAAAACATCTATAGCCACAAATCGGAAACATTTACGGACCAATAATTAAATAAATTGCCAGCAATATATATCACAGAGACGCTGCTTTGCATTCTTAAATATCTTTGTGCATTTCTGATACAGGATACATGAGTCAGCAACAGATCAGCGTGTTCGACAACTAACACCTTGCTGGGGCAACCCAGGTACTGTGCAAGAAATTGAAATATCTGGTATATGAATAAGAGTCATTTATTGCCGTTCCATTCTCTTTGTTTAATGGAGGGAATTTGTTGTTTGATGCAATTGATTTAGAATTTCTGATTGTTTATAAGTCAGCTCCATTGCAAGCATGGCCGATGGCTAGGGATGATGGGAGCTGTAGTTCAACCACCTCTGAAGAGCTGAAGGTTCTCCACACATTCCTTAGGTGAACAAAAGCATGACACAACTGACACAAGCCCTGCCCAATGGCTTTTATTTAAACTGTTGGACTCCTATGCCCTGACTTGCTAGTTTCCATTGGGTTCTGCTCCCTGCCCCAGCCCAGGTGTCAGCATTTTTTAGCTGGAAACCCTTTTTGTCTATGATGTACAACTCTCAAAATCTACACTATTTTGAAGTGAGAGAGGAAAATAGCCGCATCATTTCTAATTCAGCTTCCCCTTGAATTTATGGAAGGACTTAAGCTGTGTCCTGTTTGCATAGGCATAAGAAACTAAAGGTAGCCATTTTACCTTGTTAAATTGTAAGGAATCATCTGTATTTAAAATATCTCTTTCATCCTCAGAGAACACCCTTGCATTTAACTGGAGAGTCTCTCTCTCTCTCTCTCTCTCTCTCTCTCTCTCTCTTTCTCTCTTTCTCTCTCTCTTTCTCTCTGAGTTTAATCTTTGTGGTTCATCCAATCAAGGACCTTTATGATGAGATGATAACACAGAAGCTGTCAGTGACAACTACAATAGGGATTTTTCAGAAGATGGACACTTCCTCCACTGATAATTTTTACCAAGGCACAGCAAGAGCCAAGAGAAGTTAGTTACTACTAATCTGTGCAGGTTATTAATGTTGACTAGGAGCTGGAAAGCTCCATTTTCCATTAGCAAGTTCTTAAGCGATCAACTACACAGAGTGTCAAAAATGATTCAAGCAATGAGGACCAGATATAAACCACTATTTTTCTACAATTTTCCACTTTAAAAACTGCCTGCAAATTGTGAGCTATATATGTACTGATGACTATCTGCATGTTGTGGGTTTATGACACCCCGCAACTGAGGTAATTATTGCCTAAATTTATATATAGTGTACCTTCAGAAGACGAAGTTCTGTATGAATATTTTAAGATATTTCTAGAGGCAAGGATGCAAGAATACCATTTAAAAAACCCATTTTGGTGAGACCTCATTAACTAATGAAGAAATAGCTGAAAGAAATAGGATTTAACTTCACAGAAGGGACATTAATAGTATACTTAGCTCCTTCAAGCTAGGCTTACTTATATGCTTATTTATCATTATCTGTCTTATTTGATCATAATTCAGCTTTCTTGGGGGGAAATACAAATCTGTAAATGCTTGGAAATATACTGCTTTTTAATAGTTAACTAGAAATAACATGATAAATAATCTTGTAGTAAACACAAGATGCAAACTATTGTTATATGAAGAGTTACTATGTGTTTGAAGTTGGCGTTAACACCAAGGGCAAAACACTAAGATATGCCATATTTAAAGCCTACTTATCTTCTGCATATATGCTCGAAACAGTGTTTTGTAACGTATTGCTTAATATCAGACAGATTTGATTTTGAACAAGTGCTTATTTATTCAGTGTCGAAAGCCCTCCTCTAGCAGATTCCACAAGAAAGAAATCTAGTGCGTAATCCAGCATGTCTCAACCCCAAGGCCCTCGGTGGAACTAAATTACACCAATGAGTCCTTTGATTCCGTTGAGTTCTGTTGGGAGTCATTGTATCATAGGGCAAAACTGGATGTGACATGGGAGATCCATTACTGCATCTCCCAATATCTTTTTTCTTTTTAGTAAAAGCTGCTACAAATTGTTCTTGTCTTTTCCTGCTCTCTGCAGCTAATAACAGATTGAGGGGGATTTCCAAAGGTGGACATGGTTAAGCCCTCCCTACTTAGTGCCCCCATCTGGGGGCAATATGTCCCCTCCTCCCTGGCTGCTTTTAACCACAGGGAAGGACATTAGGAAGGTTGACTGTCAGTCTCCAAAACATGTCTAGTTTAGCCTTAGTTTCCTCAGAATTGCACCCCAAACCTGATGTAATACCCACATTGCCAAGCCAATTCCATTAAATTTCACTATAAGTGGAAAGAGTTTAAAACAGAATCCAAATAATGTAGTGCTTTCTTTGTAGGTTCTGATTTGAGGAACACTCAGATCCACATTCAGCTGGAACTGCTTACACTTGAGATAGTCTTTGACTCTAATGTCACTTCATTCATACCAAATAAACTAGATCTTATTCCAGTCCCTTAAATTTGTTTCCATCACAGCTATAGCCATATCATTTGTCTTCCACCCTGCCTGGTCTTTTTCAGTGGTGTCTGAATTAGATTTTGCTGCACAGTATCGGATCAGAAACTTCAAAGAGGAATGGCAAACTTGAACTGCATGTTACCTGATTGTCCTAAGATAGAAAGAGGGAATGAAAACATAACCATGCTGCACAGACTGCAACCTGTTCTGTTGATTCCACAATGCAAGATGCATGGCCTATTTCCCAGATTGGGTCTTCAATCAGCCAACACTGTGCCTTCCCTAGTAGCCAACCAAAGGGAGAGTGCTCTGTTTCTTGTGCAGTTGCTGGCAAATTTCCCCCAGTAAGTAGCCTGCCCTGTTGGAGGGAAACAGGGGGGCACTACCTTTATGAGAAGGACCATAGCTTGGGGGAAAGCTTTGGTTCGAAGAAGAAGAAGAAGAAGAAGAAGAAGAAGAAGAAGAGGAGGAGGAGGAGGAGGAGGAGGAGGAGTTGGAGGAGGAGGAGTCTGGATTTGATATCCCGCTTTATCACTACCCGAAGGAGTCTCAAAGCGGCTAACATTTTCCTTTCCCTTCCTCCCCCACAACAAACACTCTGTGGGGTGAGTGGGGCTGAGAGACTTCAAAGAAGTGTGACTAGCCCAAGGTCACCCAGCAGCTGCATGTGGAGGAGTGGAGACGTGAACCCGGTTCCCCAGATTACAAGTCTACCGCTCTTAACCACTACACCACACTGGCAGAGCATCATACAGAAGGTCCCAGATTCAATTCCTGGCATCTCCAGGAATTGAGATACCCCAACCTGAAAACCTGGAGAGTTGCTGCCAATCAGTGTAGACAATACTGAGCAAGATGGACCAATGATCTGACTCAGAATAAGGCAGCTTCCCATGTGCCTATAGCTCAGTGATAGAGTGCATGCTTTCATGCAGAAGGGCCCAAGCTCAGTCCCTGAAATCTCCAGTTAAAGGGATGTCAGGAGGTGATAGGAAATACCTCTGCCTGGATCCCTGGACAGCTGCTGTCTGTCAGAGCTGGCAATACTGGGCTAGACAGATAAATGTTCTGATCTGGCAACTTCACCGCTTCAGACTCTGAAGATTGAAAAGCAATGCTGAACATATACAGGAAGTTTTATTTTATTGATCAGAGTGCTAAATCAAATCTATATATATATGCATGCAGATGTATGGTAACTATACAGATGACGGAACATCTGCATAATGTCACACGGAACTAAAATGTATATTACACATTTTTGTGCTGAAATACTTCATTCCCTAGTTAGAAAGAAATTTCAATTATCTTTACCTGGTGCTACCATATTGAGGAAACCGTAGTTTATTTTATTTTGTCTGATGAGAAACTGAATGAGAAAGATGTTGAATGTGGATGTAAACACAGTTTATGATGTATGTGGGGATCCTAACAAGCACAATTTCTTGGACAAATATATATCTTTTCCCCTGCCTTATGCTCTGTCTTAATCTGTTGGTGACAAGTAGTTCATACTCTCCAACTTCTCACAGAGGAAAATAGGGACACTTGTGTACTCAGAATGCTCCTATTTGTACACCAAGCATCACTACCCTATGTACACATCCTGGTCCAATTGCTCTTCTCTGCCTGCAGTTCATCTACTTTGAAATAGTCTGTCCTGAGGCCCTAGACTTCCCTTATACATGCAGATACCAGAGCAATATATAATTTTTCTCAGTGAACATGAATTTAACAGCATGCCCCCCCCAATACAATATCCAGAAGCTTCTAGAAAGGCCGAAACTTGAAGAATTCTAATACAAGCACCTATCTAAAAGACTGCTTCCTTCGTATCTTGGCAGACAGGACTTCTTCATGGTGCCAAGTGGAATTACCTACAAATCAAGTTGTTTTATATATTCCCCATACACCAGAAATGGGGAACTGGATCCAGCCAGCAGGCCTGATCCTGATTTTCCCCACCATCTGTGAGCCAAGCTGGACAGGCAGGTGAGGCCACCCACAGTGACATCCGGAGACCTGATTTTGCCCACATGGGTAATGGCACAGCTTTCAAAGCACAAATGATCAGCTGATTGCCAGGGCGTGAGGCACGAGGTTTTGCAAACACAAATAACCAGCTTATATGCCTATAGGGTAGTGTTCTTTGATTCGTAGTAGTAATAGTAGTAGTAGCATTTATCACACTTAATAGTAGTATTTACCCCACATGTATTACAACCTATGTCTACATAGTTCCAGGAACCATGCATGGTGGACTATTCTATGTCATCTTCACTATAACCCTGTAAGGTAGGCTTGCCTATGAGAGATGCTTAGGCTACATGAGTTGCCCAAGCCTAGCTGAATGGTTTTTTCTTCTTTTATGGTGGAGAAGGAGGTGCCCATTTCATATTCTGTACAATATTAAATACACCACACAGGATCTTGAATTTATAGTGTGATATTGCAGCAGGATTGTTTATCTGTATAGACTATCATTTTTCAACTGAATGAACCTAATCATGGGACAGGCCAGTACATTGAAGAGTGGGTTGCAGGTTCAAGCTTTAATTCTCCTTTTATAAGTACCAGTTCTCAATTTACCTTTGAAGAATGGCGTCTACTAGCTATACAATTAATCCATTTTGAAATGTGTGCTTTCTTTCCTATTTCCTATCAATCAAATTTACAACAAACAAAACAAAACAACCTCACTTTCTGAAAATAAACAATGATACAGAATTTGTGTTACAGAAATTGAACACACATAGCAAAACCTGGATTTATGACAACCTAATAGGATAGGTATTGCCATGGAATCATAACTCACACCATTTTGTTTATTATATCACTCACTATATCTGAGACCAGAGTAATAATTCTTCTTCACCATCACAGCAGCAAATCAAATCAGATCTCTTAAAACTCTCCTTTCAGTGTTTGTTGGTAATCTCACATGCCATTTTTTATTTTAAAATACCATAGAACACCTTTTCCATTTGACAATCTGAATAACAAATCTGCTAGCAATAAATTTATCTTTTTTCAGGTTCCAAAGCAAACGAGCATTTCCAGACCACCGGTTCTTTAAGAAGGGTTAAGAAATATAATAAAATTAAAGCGAACACTGTGCAACCTGAACCTAAAAAAGGCATGAAAAACTGGTTTTTAGGTTTGTGTTTTTTAAATGTAGTTGGCTCAAGAACTCTTATAGTGTAGGCTGCTTGAAGAAAGCGCTTGGCAAGAACATCACAAGACGGAGCAACACTTTAAAATATGCTCAAGCAGCCAAATACAAACTGACACCAGGAACCCAATTGTAGGAACAAATAAGAAAAAAGGTATCTCAATTTAATATAAGCCTACATAACAAAAAGATCAATGTTTACAACTCACGGTTTAGAATACTATGCAGCTGTCTTCAGAGTGAATACAGAGCAGTTGTATAACAAGAAATTAGAATGATCATTTCAAAAGAATTTCTCAAGAGCTCTTTTGATATGTAATACAACAAATATGATGGTGACTATGGCTGCAGTCCTCTGAACTAGCCTGACTGGAGTATGTAGGATTTCTCTACACTGTGTATCATATTCTTAAAAAACTAGACATTAATGCATTAAATGAGACTGGGCTGAGATCAATTTAGAATAGACCGATTTAAGCTGGAAGAAGGATCTCTTTGATATGACCTCCAGAGCAGGCCATTTGCGGAAGGATTCAAGATGAACTGATTTACACTTGGATATCTGTTTGCTGCATTTCTCGGCTTTTCAAGTATGAACTGATATGTCTAATGTCAGGTTATTAAGGTGTCATCTTAGGGATGGTCTGAAACCTGTGCCTGTGAAAAAGATTAAGAACTTTCGATTTCTTTGGCATTCTTGTTGTGGCTTAGATGATTTGTATTAAGAGTGACTAGCATAGAAGTTATTTTTAAAATGTTCCTTTAACTGAATATTAATCAAACAGCCTCAGAGTCTTTCTTTCGCTGAAGCTGTACCAATACCGGGTACAAACCAGCAGGAAGTTACCCTGCTCAATCACAGATCACCTGCTTTGTATGCAGAAGATCTCAGCTTCAACCCCTAGAATCTCCAGTTAAAAGGATCAGTTGAAAAGATCAGATGGAAAAGACTCTGGAGAGCCACTGCCTGTAGACCTGGGATGGGAAACCTGTTCTCTTCCTATTGCTGTTGGACTCCAACTCCTACCTGCCCCACCCACCATGGCCAATGGTCAAGGACAGGCATAGGCAACCTTTGGCTCTCCAGATGTTTTGGACTACAATTCCCATCATCCCTGACCACTGGTCCTGTTAGCTAGGGATCATGGGAGTTGTAGGCCAAAACATCTGGAGAGCCGAAGGTTGCCTATGCCTGGTCAAGGATGATGGGAGTTGTAGTCCAACAACATGGAGGGCCACAAGTTCGGCATCCTTGCAGCAGACAGTACTGGGCTACATGACCTTGGAAACAAGGGGACGGGCTCCATTAACAACAACAACAACAATACACACACACACACACACACACACACACACACACACACACCACCCATCTGGCTAGTATTCCCCAGCCACTCTCGGTGGCTTCCAACAAAAGATTAAAAATACATTAAAACAGTGGTCATTAAAAACTTCCCTAAACAGGGCTGCCTTCAGATGTCTTCTAAATGTCAGATAGTTGTTTATTTCTTTGACATCTGATGGGAGGGCATTTCACAGGGCGGGCGCCACTACCGAGAAGGCCCTCTGCGTGGTTCCCTGTAACTTTGCTTCTCACATTGAGGGAACTGCCAGAAGGCCCTCAGCACTGGACCTCAGTGTCCGGGTTGAACGATGGGGGTGGAGATGCTCCTTCAGGTATCCTGGATGCTTCTGCCGCCTCTGGCCCCTTCTTCCTGGCTTCATGTCCAGACTCTGAATTGCTTCCTGCCCCTGGCTCTTCTCAGCATCCCCCCACCCGCCCCATCTCTCTGAGCCTTCCTCCTCTGGGGCTTCCCTACAGGGTTCTCTGGCTGGAATCTCCCACCACTCCTTGCCAACCAGTCAGTCCCTGACATGCTGCTGCATGCATTACATCTGATTGCTTATGCTCCACCGATAAACCTCTGATAGGAGACTTCTGGTGGTTCCCCACACCCCTGAGGTTCGGCTGGCCTGCAGTAGGGATCAAGCCTTTAGTAGCAGGCCCTGGCTTGTGAAACCCCTAGCTGTAGAGATTCTGCAGGAACCACCCTTGCCTTCTTTTAGACATCTTCTGGAAACTGTACTGTTTAGACAGGCATCCACAATATGATTTTCTCTTTTTAACCAGCCAGTATGTACTATTGTTTTATCGGTGCTTTTAATTATGTTTCATGCATATTTATAGACTGGTTTTTATTATATTTTGTATGTTGTAAGCCACCTTGACACATTCTATGAAAGTGGGGACCATAAATATTTAAATAAGCTGTGGACAGTTTCTCACCAAATTTTCCCCTAATTTGTAATGTGTGCTATGCAAATTTTCTTTCTTTCTTTCTTTCTTTCTTTCTTTCTTTCTTTCTTTCTTTCTTTCTGCCCAAAACTGAAAATCCAAGAGAAAGGCCAACTTTCACAACTCTGACCAAACAGATTTCTCCTACAAGCTCCCTGGTATTCAAACAAGTTATACTTTATTTTCCGGAGGGAATGTTTGAAATCCCATTTAAAGAAATAATGCCTTGAGCTTATTTTCCCTAATACCATGTAAAGAAACATGAAAGCCTTTGGCTCTTGAAGTTTGTAGGGTTCTAATGAAGCAATCATCAACTCTGACATTCATGGGCTCACAGCGGCAGCTTTTGCTGCCAGGTTTCCGACAGATCTTTTAAAGTGAAAATAAACTTTACAGAAAGGTCTTGCTTTATCAGTTACAATGCAAACCTTTGTGGAGCTGGCATAATCATCTTCAGGACAGAACAGATTTTTTTTTTAAAGGAAAAAACCCTAAATGAAATAAGATGGCATGGAAACACTGCAGACCAGGAAAGCTCACAGATGATGGTAGGGGCGGGAGGTGGGGAGGCAAAAAGAAAACCAGTAAATCAGAATTTCTGTGTGCTTGCCTATGCAGACTTGCTTCATGGAAAGATAACCAATAATAAGTATTCTTCAGAAGTATCATCTCCATCCCTATCATGGGAGGCAGAAATAAAACCTTTTTTATGGTTTTATTTGATGTACTCCTTCATAGCTCCACCATTACCTTAGGTGATTCTCAACACAGTGAGCAACAGCTAGATAAAACAAAAATATCTGCTATTAATGCATTTCCGCACACGGGGAAGGGAAATCGAAGTCACATGTGCCACTGTTTTCTGCAAAGACAGACGTAGATTTCTCATGTTTGTTCCAGTACATTACGAATCTGTCAACCCAATCCAGTGGTTCAACCAGCGCTATGGTTTTTGTGCACTGGCAGTGAGCTTCATTGCAGAATTGCTCTGATACGGAAGGAAGGAAGGAAGGAAGGAAGGAAGTGTCCTGAACTGTGTCCACCAGAGCTCATCTGTCATTTCCCAGTGGCTGTACAGGAGAACAGCTATACCCACTACCCCAAAACTGCAGGCAGAAACAGGACACATCATTCAGATGCACTGAAGGGAATCCGGGAGTGAATGAGAAGGATGAACTTCTCATTGGGGGACTGCCAGAAGGTCAACATAAAACCCCCCCAAGGGAAAACAAATTAAAAAGTGGGACAGATATCTGTACAATGTTAAGCATGCACCTGCCCATTCCTATAGGCAAGTGACTAAAGAACCTTGGGCATATATTGGAGTGGACCTTTGCTGCATTCAGGCTTAGGGTGCCTCCAGGCTGTCAATATTTTCCAGGAGCAATTCAAGTGCACCCCAGGAAATTAGGTTTGCACAACTGAAGTAGATTAAAGTGCTCTGTTGCCTTAGTGCAATGTCCTACCCATTTTAAAAAAGAAAGGGACCTTTTTGGGGTTAGGGAAATGCACTGAAAAGCGAGCAACAAACTAATGATAAACAGGAAGAGGTACAAACACCCTGCAAGCAAATTGGAATGAATGCTCAATAAAAGACTGGATAAAACCTAACCCCCACGTAAACCTTGTGACAGCAAATCAGGGTGATTTCATAAATAGGTCATCTGGAGGAGCCCTCAGAAGAAACCTAGGGATGATGGATGCTCTCGAGTTGACAACAATAGAGAACACAGTGCGTAGAAAGGCCTTCCACTGAGCACAATGGCAGATGTTGAGCAGTCCCATGGTGAGCCAACCCTCCACCGGAAGCAATCTGAGGTTAATGGGGTTTTGTTATAATCATCTGTCTTCAGATAGAGGAGAGGAGGATATAATCTTGAGCCAGTAGATGGAAAATTGAGGCAAAGGTTCCCAAAAGCTCCAAATCTGGGTGATTTAAAATTTGATGCCATTTGGAACTGATGTCATTTGTGGGCTTCTTCCATGCAGCTCAGTTCTCTCTTCTTCCTCTGCAAGGTCCAATCCAGCCTTAACTCAGCTATTCTCCTTTTCCCCATTTCTTCCTATCTTGTCTTCATGTAGCCTTTTCTTCCCAATTTCCACTACTTTCCTCAATGCTCTTCCTCCCCCTTTCCCCCTTGTTGAAATGTGCATCTGCCACCAACCCCAACCTGAAAGTCCTCTGTCTTTTCAGGTTGGAAGGGTGCAGAAAGTCTTACCATAAGGCTGTTGTCGCCAACAGATCCCCTGAATGGGGCACAATCTGCTGGGAGATTCTCTTGCACCAGCCTCAGTGAAATGACTGGGAGCTTTTTCTTGTGCAGCTCACATCCATTTCAATAAAGTCTGCATGGGAGGCCATAGCTCAGGGGGTAAGCATATGCTATGCTTGTAAAACATCCTAGATTTAATCCTCAGCATTTCCAGTTAGGGCTGAGAAGGACTCCTGCTGGAAACTTGGGAGTCACTTCCAATCAGCTATAATGAGCCAGATGGACCAATGGTCTAACTCAGCATAAGGCAGCTTCCTGTGATGTGAGGGTATGTTGCTGCTTAGTAACAGAGCACCTGCTTTGCATGCAGAAGGCCCCTGGTTCAATCCTTGGCATTCCCCGGTAGGAATAGGAAAGATTCCCTGTCTGGAACCCTGGAGAGCTGCTGCCAGTCAGTGCAGACAGTACTGGGCCAGATGGGCCAATGGTTTGTTTCAGTATAAGGCAGCTTCCTCTGCTCTACCCTACAATGCCCGGGGTTGATCCTGGACGGCTGGTGGTTGGGGTTGCAAGTTGGTGGGGAGAAACTACTCTCTTTGGTGCCCCAAAGCCTGCTGGCTTATCCATTGACTTAACTTATAATTCTGGACGTGCTGGTGCCTGCATCTGGGTATGTGAACTGGTTGCTGTTAATAAGAGGTAAGAAGGAAGCAATCTGCATATACTTAGAGGCATTCTCCTTTATTCCTACTTTGATGTTGCGAGAGACAATCCTCATTTCAGAGGCAAATTAAGGGAAAGGGAATTGGCCGCATCTGTGCCAACCTGTAGCTTCTGTGAGTGTGTTCATGCCACTTGTAACAACAGCAGCAGCAGGAAAGTACCCCCAAGCATCATCGCCAACAACAGTAAGTGGGTGGCTATTTCCACTTGTTCTTTTCTAAACTGATTAAAGAGCGATGAATTGATTAAACAACGGGTAGTTAAGCAGAGGGTGCTGGAGGTGGAATAATGGATGAGCGACACACTGTAATGGAAGAAAGTGGTTAAAAGGTGGGTTAATGACTGTTTTCCTCTCCCCGGCAGAACACTGAGCTGCTGTGCTGAAACTCTCTGCTGTTGGCTTCTGGATTCGCTAGAGCTGCCTTTTTATGAGAGCCCAGCTTGAAGGGGAGTCCATGTTGCCATGGAGTACTAATTTCTATTTACCAAGCAGTCTCTTATGCACAAAGCAAGAGTCTCTTTTAATACTTTTATTTACAGAGCAGGAGGATAGGAAGGCAGAGCTGTGTGAGGCACCAGGAATAAAGGTTTGCTATCCTTTATTATTTTTAATACTGATATCTCATCCTTGCTTGGAAATCTTCCATGGGATATATAGTAGACGTGAATTCTGCACTGATTCACAGATCCTTCACTGGGCTTGAAAGCACAGCGAGCTATCTAAAATTTATTAAAGAATTAATTGCAGGTACAAATGCTATTAAGGAATGTCATTAGAAGCGTGCACGCTTTGTACACTCCACAGTGCCACAGGAAGATAAAACATTTCGATATTAAGAAATAATCAGTCCTATGTACTCGTTTTGCTGTTTTAGTGCGTTTGCTTAAATTCCAATGATAAATGCAGCAACACACCAGCGGTAACAGTTTAACCAAAAATAAAAATAAAAATTAATAGTGTGGAATTTCCTGCACAATATGGAAATTATGCAATACACAAAAGCAATACATCTCATCCTTAAACATTTTTTGTCCCTTCATTTAAGTAAGACTTTTAAAAGGAAATCCTCTTGCCACGATAGCTCCCCTTTTCTGTTTAGCCATGCTGATGCCGTTTGCTGTGTCTTTTCTAATCCATTGCAGACATTAAAAATATAAGAGGAGTCCATCAGATCACACACCCAACTAGCCTACCATCCTGTTCTCACAGTGGCCAACCAGATGCCTGTGGGAAACCTGCAAGCAGGACGTAAGCACAACAGCGCTCTTCCCGCTTGCGATCCTCCAGCAAACGGCATTCATGTGCAATTTTATAAGGACAAAGTACTTCCTTCTGTCTCTTCAGAATCTCCCACCTGTCAGTATCATAGGATGACTGCAAATTCTAGTATGGGAGGGGGGATGCTTTTATCTACCCATTTTCTTCACATCCAGCATAATTTTACACACATCTATCCCCCTTATTTGACTTTATTCTGAACAAAATAACCTCAAATGTTGTAACTTTTCCTCACATAGGTGGTGTTCTAACTCCATGGTAATTTTGGATGATTTTGATTAACTTTTTCCAGTTCCTTTTTGAAGTGTGGTGCCCAAACCTGAACAAAGTATTCCAAATGTGCGGTTGTAGTTTGTATAATGGCATCATTATATTGGCAGATTTATTCTCAATCCCTTTCCTAATGATCCCTTAAAACATGGAATTTGCCTTTTTTTTTTTTTTTTTTTTGCTGCTGCTGCATACTGGGCTAACATTTTCATGACTCCACATTCTCTTTCCTGGTCAGTCACTGCCTATTAGAGCCTCTGTTGTAGAAGTTTTAAATAACTTCCAAACCTGATATTGCTGGACTCCCAACAAGCATTCCCAATGGTCAAGCATGATGGGATCAGGAGGGCACAACACTGCATACTTCTGCACCAAAGGAACTCAAATTTCCTAACTGTAACATGCTTCATCATTTAATTCTTAATACTTTTTTCCTTTTGAAATTAAATACAGAAGTAACAGATTTTCTGAGCAGTTTTCCATGCATATATGCTGACTATAAAAGCCATGTGAGTTCCAAGCAGTTTGTACCAAATTGTGAGTAAAGCTGAGGATTAAATCATGAGTATTTTCTCCTTTTTGTTGATTCTATACGACAGCACATTGTATAATATTATTGTATGAATAATATAGGTAAGCTAAACAGTTCATTTCCCCCTTAATGCATGCCTTGAGTTGATATGTTCCCCAGCGTCAGCAACTGATTCTTGCATCTCAAGATCTTCAAATCCCACGTTAAGTCGCAATGCCAAGGTTTTGATCTATACTATAGCTCCATTTTCTGATGACTGTAGGAATACATAATCCCTTTGGTGATATTTTTCCACTGCATTTTTACAACTTCATGGCTTAGCTGAAATTGAGAACTTGTCTCCATTGTTTGGCGGGGGAGGGAACAAAAATCACACCTCAGTTTTGTGGGACGCAGCTTCTCCCAGAACATTGTAAAATCCTGTGCCCAGCTTAGCTGCCACGTAGGAGTAAAACACCAGAGGGCATGGCATTAACCCTGTTTAGATCAACTATAAGCCTCCTTCAGGCATTACATTCCAAATTAAACATATGAGGGAGACATTGGGGATCAGCATGCTAGCTCTGTCTCTGTTCTGGTCACAATCCAACTTCAGTACTCATGGGGGTTTCCCTTGCATTTCAGAATTCAGGGTTCTGGGGTCCAGGAAGCTCCCTGCTTCGTGTCATGGAAGTTGGAAGGTGATCAGAACAGTGACAGGGGGTGCAGCTAGTCCACCTATCTCTGCTGTCTCTCCCCTCATGTGTTGACCTTAACCATGAAAGTAACACCTAAAAAGGGCTAATACATGCACAGGGAACATGTGTAGGAAACAGAGTGGGAACACAACAGCAGTCTGTAGCCTTACCTAGAGACATGTTCACTGTACTGTCGAGATAGTCTAGATACGTATCATATATACGGAGAACTGGAAAACTAGCTATGCTCAGGATCCTGAATTAAGCATACAGGACCTACTCACATGCACTTAGCATGTGCTGGGACTATGAAGACAGACCAGTGTTGAGGATGAGGCCTGCCAATGTGAATCCCCTTCACTGGGGTTCATCATATAATACCCTTCAACTGTCTCAGAAGAGCACAACGGCTATTATGGGCACCATGCTCTCACGCGATTTCGGGCTAAGATCTTGCCCTGAGAAAAGCATTTATTTTTGGGTCTGCAATTTCACATGGTTCCCCAAAACACACATTTTGGGGGTCGATATCTTTGGGCTCTGGGCACCCTAAAAGTGCTTTTTTCCAAGTCTGCAATCTTGTGCAGGTCATGTGACTCGTGCAGGAGTGTGGACCCAGAGGATGGTGTCCCAGTTTTGGGCAATGTCGTGTCAGAGGGTATGACAGCAGGGCTATGTCATCAGCACACACATAACACTAATTTGCTAGGACAGGGACTGTTAGGAACAGAATGCTGATGTCCTGAATTTGAATGGCTACTAAAATAAAATCACAACCATAAGTGAAAACAGTGCGAAATTTGCATTCTTGGATCTTCAATAACAAAATATGATAGACTTCTAGTATATCTGCAGTTGGAATCAAGGCATTTTTTAAAAAAACTTGACCAACTTTCCCTTGTTTCCTTAACATTTATTAATGGATTGTTGTGCTAAGGTAATTAACTCTAAAGCTGGCAATTTTAGCACAGAGAGATTAATTTTCTTTAACTAACATGCTACCTAAAATATGCTTTTTTTCAAGAAGAGGTTACCAGTAATTTGTTCTCGAATTAATCACATTATAAGTAAAGTAGAGTGATGATGTTTCAGAATAACTGTCAGTCCACCAACGTTAAGTGTTTTTGCTTTTTTTGTATTTGAGTAGACATTTACTAAATTACTGAAAGGTAAGATCATGCTGGCTACCATCTGGTCACTGGTAATTCATAAAACACGAAGTTAGAACATGAGCCACTTTGATTCTTTTTATCTCCCTCCTTGTTCTATGTTCTGCCAAACCATTGTTTGTCAGACCAGGCAAAGTATGTGCAAACCCCTGGAAACAGAAACCATGGTTTGATCATGTTTTTCATTCCTAGTTCCCAGACAAATAATGGCTTATGCAAAGCTGCCCGGTGTGCACATAACACCTAACAGGGAGGGAATGAAGGAATCACATTGTGTGAGGGGAAGAGGTAGTGGAAAGGAATACATAAGGGTGATTCATATTCACAAAGTGGCAGCCCATACTGTAATATCTGAACTGAGCCATTGCAATCTATCTTGCTCCTGCTATAATAAATGGAAATTTGCTTGCTCAAGCAAGCATAAAACAATTGGGGTGGACTCAGACTTTGCTCCCACCAGTGGAGAGGGGGAAGGTAAGCCACCCCTCTACTAGACCAATGAAACTGCTTTGACGATTACAAGCTACAAATGATGTGTGAAACCCCCAGTAGCCTGATCCAATGGGAATATTGACAGAGACCCTCTGTGCCTAGATAATATATGCATGACAAGATATCTCACAGGTACAGTGGAGAGGTAGAGAAAGGAAAACTGCTCCCTTTAACTGTGAAAAACATAGGCCCTCTAAGAGGAAAAAAGAAGAAAAGGTCAGTTTTGAGAAAATGACTGTTAACTAACACAATACATACGTCATTGAATTGCCATGCTGCTGTTGTTTGGTGCAAAGGGAAAGTGTGGTAAGTTATCTGTGGTGTTAAGGAAAAACAGCACCTGAACACCTGTTTCAACAGCTAAACTTAAGATAAGGCAGGGCTTTGGCACTTTACATTGTTTTGGATACATTTTCCTGTTTTGAAGGGCAATGGCTACATGATCTGGTAAAAGAAACTGGTTAAATTAACTCTACAGCCTGTACTCATGCAGCCAAAAGTTTATTGGCATGGTTTTCCCCTTTGGCTTTGTCTGTAGGGTTCATTACTTACAGCTCTTGCAGAATCAATCTGAACTGGCCAAAATCAGTGATGGGTTTTATAGCACAATAAATGCCTTGCCATACAAGCACAGGTTATACATGGAAGTGTCTGGCAACGGTCTTTTCAGAAATCCCTCTCTCATGATAGTGTGCACAGTTCCTGCCAATTTAACAGAATCATCAACATTCATATTTTTAGAGGTGTCATCCAGGCAGCTACACAGTGTGTGTTTTCCTGGAGATGAGTACTGGTGCAGAAAACCAGTATTATTGATAAAATCTTGGCATATCTGAACAAAAAAAGAGGAGATATTAAATGTATCTTCTCCTTTCTCCATGCCAGCTTCTCATGCAACGAAAACACATTGTTTCTTACATAGTCCTTGTTAAAGAAACCTTTTAGCACTTCTTGAGCAATGGATTAATTAGTTTTCCAGCACTAATGAAATGAGAGAAATAGCTTTTGAGCTGATAATGCAATGAATGGAAAAGCTGAATAACTCTCACGGATGGTACACACAAGTAAGGCATCAGTTGCTCTGTGCTTCTAAAATTCCTAACTTAAGTGACTTACATTGCTGCTGAGTCTGTTTTGCTTTGTCCTTGTCCATGTAATGTAATGGACACCACATGTTTTATTCTGCTTTGCAAAACAAGATATTTGTAAGTTTAACTTGATTAAGTGTAAAAAGAAAAGAAAAACACCCTGAAGAAAAGACAGATGGGAGGCTTTCTTCCCCAAAACACAATTTCATAATCTGCATGCAACTGCTAATAGGTAAACACTAAATGCATTTCTTTTTTTGACAGAGAATTGCTGATAAATTGTCAACATAAACTTTGTCTCTGGTTACTCCTATGATCTAAAGCTCTTCTGTGAGCTTTGTCCCATCAAAGTCGGCTTCTTACAGCTGTATCAAAATTTATGAATGCATATGACTATAAAGTGACTGAAGGCAACCCATAATGCATGTTTGTTTATTGTGTATCAGCTCTTTTGTTCAGTACAAGCTGGGGGGGGGGAGTTGTCCATCTCTCTCTCTCTCTCTCTCTCTCTCTCTCTCTCTCTCTCTCTCTCTCTCTCTCTCTCACACCTTTACAATTGATGATGAAAAACTACACTGGCAACACTATTTTCATAGGAACTTAAAGCAAAGGCCTAGTTGCAAACAACTCTTACCGACATGGATAAGTCTACACTGTGCTAATCTATAAGATATCTATAGACATTATAGGAGCAGTTTACCTAATAAGGTGTAATCTGCCATAACAAATGGAGGTAAAATATGAAAATAAACTAAAAGGCATAAACTGCATTTATAGAATCAAATCTTCTTTGCCTCTGCCATATTAAGATACCATTTTGCTTTTGTAAGATTTTTTTTTTAAATCCAAATTATCTGCACAAAGACTGAAATTTACTTATCCTGAAAACTCAGTGAATAATTCTCAACTTTAAATGTTGAATTACAACCAGGTACATCTTATTTTGATTCCAACATTACTGTCGGAAGTCCCGGTGTTAAGATTTTCTATTTTATTTCTCAGAGTAGTGCGCATTTGGCAGAAAATATAGAAAGTTGTGCTGTCACACCTTCTATTCATATGGATCTTAAATTTCTGATCATTTGGATTAATTATTTGCATTCAGGTAGAAGGGATACATTTTTTATTTCATATCTCACCTTTCTCCTTTCTAACTGAATTATATAAGCACTTTACAAATATTAAATGATGGTGGCGCCATACAGTTAGCCAACACCACATTTTGAGGCAAAAATTAAAATAAAATAAAACTGCAACTTGATAAACAATTAAACTGAAAGAAAACTGGATAAGGAGAAATGAAAGGATGGATTTCTTTACCCAATGCACACTTAATCTACATAGTTAGCTGTCCACAAATGCAGGCCTGGTGTTGTCACATGGCTTTTCAGCCCTGATACCCCAACATGACATGGTTGCTGAGCCCTGATACCCCAACATGACTTACTGCCAATGTCTCCATCTTGGAACAAGCCATAACAAGATGCTTTTTAAAATAATAGACCAATTAGATAAGCATAGCAGCCCATGGATAGCTGAGGAAGGTATAAAAGAAAATCTCATTATTACTAGGATAGCTCTTACTATCAGTTACTGAGGTCAAACATAGGGAAGGGCTGGCATGATTCACTTTTGAGTCATGATTCCACATAAGAAAGCTGTGTGGCCAGTGTCTGAGCAGAGTGCTCAGATACCTAGATAGTTCAGAGGAGTGTATGGGTCAAAACATCTGTGGTTATAGGATTACCTATATCAGGGGTAGGCAACCTAAGGCCCATGGGCCACAAGCGGCCCACGGGGGTCATTTAACTCACCCATGAGCCGCCCCCAAACCAAGCTGCCCACTCAGCGAGTCCACATGCGTTGCGCTAAACAGGGAATTACTTCCGTGGTGCTGGAAATTGCATCTGCACATGCACAGATGCCAAAAACTGCATCTGCACAGATGCAGATGCCAGAAATTGCGGGGACGCGCGCTCACACACACACGCAATCCGGCCCACGGAGGGATCTCCGCTGGAGTGAACCAGCCCAGGCAGGGTAAACCTTGCCAACCCCTGACCTATATCTCTAGATGACTCACTAGATATGGGCTGATAAACTATTTAGTGATGTCAAAGTCACAAATATTGTTGGTCTTTTTTGTTCTTGTTAGTGGCTTACATGGTTGATAGGAACACTGGAAGATGCCATTATTATTATTATTATTATTATTATTAGTAGTAGTAGTAGTAGTAGTACATGCCCTCAGTATTGTCTACATTGATTAGCTGTGGCTCTCCCAATCCTACCTGAAGACACTGGGGCCTGATCCCAGGACATTTGCATGCAAAGCTGATGCTCTGCTACTGAGCTATAGCTCTTTCCCATTGTTAACATTCTTAGAATCATAGGATTGTCGAGATGCAAGGGTCATCGAGACCAACCCCCTGCAATGCACTAATCCTTTGCTTAACATGGGGATTGAACCCACGACTCTGAGATTAAGAGTCTCTTGCTCTACTGACCGAGCTATCTAGGTGTGAAAGAAAGAAAGAAAGAAAGAAAGAAAGAAAGAAAGAAAGAAAAGAAAAGAAAAGTAAGACATCATATGGTCTTAAAATGAGCTGCTGTTGGCTGTATAGTCTTGAGTATGTTCTGCACGAAGGCAGAACATACTCAAGGTGTTTTTCAAGAGGGTGGTATAAGAATACTTTAGTCAAACAAACAACAAATTCATCTTGCCCCACTCTTCAACTGACATCACCTCCCCATGAAAATGCCCCTCTGCCCTTTATTCTGCTCCAGTAATACAAGACTTGTGTCGTTAGAGCAACTATTAAGAGCGCTTTATTAAATCATAGAGTCACTTATAATCATTCCCATAAACAACTCTGATACAACACCTAGTTTTGGGATGTCAAGAAATTAGCACTGCACAAAATTAAATTTGGTGCATAAGGACTTATTTGTAGAAACCATTTCTGTAGCTTTCAACATTTTTCAATTTTGCGAGCTAACGTATTTCAAAATTATTTCTGTACATGGAGTTGATTTATAGGAAAGAAATTAATCAAATTTTCAGTCTCCATTACTGAAATTTTGGCTGTCTGCCTCTAATTGAACATTTGCATTTCTAGTTTTCACTGAGCTTATCAAATCAACAGTCTCCCCTCCACTTTCTTTTAAAGATAATGTGCTTTGATTAGTACTAGCTGTTAAAAAGACAAAAGACAAGTTTAATTATTAAGATTTCTGTGCTTTTTCCACAGGTGCTTGGGACATTTGTCTGACAGATTCCTTTAAAAAGGAATTCTTCAAATTTTTACCGAGAGAAAACCAATCTGTCTGCAAAAGCAGTCTGTGACATTGGCATATATATATATATATATATATATATATATATATATATATATATGTATATGACTTTAGTGAAGTGTATATTTAGATCTTCTGCTATGGATAAATTGTTGAAATAAAATGTCCCTGGTGTCCTCTCACATAGGCTGCCTTCATGGTGGCTAAACATCCCAAGGCATTTCTTTATCCCACCAGAGGCTCAGCTGAAGGCCAGAATGATCTCTGCATCGCAGCAAATATTTTCTCTTTCAAGAACACACATTCACAGATGCCCGAGGTTATGTGTAACTTGCTGCTGAGAACATGATAGCCAATGTACTTGTTTACTCAGTTACTATGATGGGTCAGCACTAAAGTAATTTCTTCTGTCAATTCAGAGAGTTTTCAGCGTGGACTGGAATCCTGGATTCAATATTTAGTGCATGCTGATGGTTCAGCATTCTTTCAAGTCTTGAAAGTGCATTCAAAATACGTGCCCCGCAAGCTGCCCAGGTTTCTCCTGCGGCTCATATGTCCCCAGGAGTCCACGCCTGGGCTCTAACGGGAGGAAGCCTTCCTGCCTGCTGTGCTCTCTGTTCAGGTTTGTTTCATGGCTAGAAACTCAGGGAAGCATACAAGACAATCACAGGTTCCTCCCCACTATTCACCCTAAGTAGCTGGACAAACTTCCTTTAAGTTTTGGGGTTTCCTCCTATGAAAAATTACCTTCCTCAAGTTCAACGAACAACTACAGGACAAGAGGAACGTCATGTCTCATTGTTAATTTGTGTGTAGTGGCTAAACAGTACAGCAAGCATTTACATCACGGAGAAAGAAGTGATGGCTTTCCATCCCATGGACTCCAACTCCCATCATTTCTAGCCAGCATGGCCAATGATCAGGGATGATGGGATCTGTAGTCCAGTGTGAATTGGAGGACCAAAGGTTCCCCATCCATGCTTTCAATGGATGGCAATTTGCCTAAGAAGAAAGGGGACTGTTTTAAGTTTAGCATGATGTGTGAATATGAAACAGGTGACAATATGGCATATTCAATTTGGAATTCTTTTTTTTAATATACAAAAGGTTTGTTGTCAGATAGCTTCTTAAACCTTCAAAAGCATTGTTTACATTCAAATCAGGTGTTCTGGAGTGGGAACTCAGTCCCACTTGCCAGTGTCTAACTGAAGAGATGCTTCATCATTTCAGAGGACATTGCCTAAAAGTAAGAAAGAAAGGTCTTCATTTGCATAGTCGGTACACCTTTCCTCCTTTTCTCAACCATTTCATCCTTATAGACATGTCTCTAGCACAACAGCTGATGCGTGTGCTCACATACAATATGCAAGCCTGTTTGCTACAAAAACACTCTGCTCATGCTGTGCGAGAGTCAGGGAAGAACAGAAGTTAAGAGTGTTAGACTAGGATCTGGAAGGCCAGGGTTCAAATCCCGTTATGGTCATGAAGCTCACTGGGTGATCTTGGGCTAGTCTCTCTCTTCTCAGCCTAGCCTACCTCAAAGGGTTCTTGTGAGGATAAAAACTGGGAGAAGGAGAACCATGAACATCACCTTGAGCTCTTTGGAAGAAATGTGGGATATAAATGTGACAGTGAACCAAAAAGAAATGCTATTCACTTTAGAAAGAACAGTACCAGAATGTGTTCTATATGCTGCTATCCCTGGGTAACATCAGATCAAGGTTCTCATTTTAAAAAGGTATAAGAAAAATAAAGTAGGGATTATTGTACTTAAATCTTCCTAAAGTTTCTGCCCAGAGCCTTGGTTTTACTCGGGCACTTGTCTGAAGGTAAAGTAGTCAGTTTTGATATTATTTTCAAATCCTGGATCTTTTCATGGTTGCACTTTGTCACTGTTGCTGTATTCTGTGGTCCCCCCACTAGCCAAAAGATCAATAACCAGTTAATACTGCCATTTTACCCCATGAGCAAATGTTTTGTGTGTCTTGCTGTCTTTACGGACTGCAAGAAAACAAAATAACAACGAACAACACAAAGCAAAGCAAAAGGATGTGTGAAATGCACACTTGGATTTAAATAGGTATTGGATGGCCCCTGTAGGAAGATTGGGCAAGTCTCCTCTCTCTTGAAGGACAATAGAAAATAGGACAGCAGCACACACTGTAAACAAATGTTAAGAGCTCAAACTGAAAATTGTGAAAACGAAATGAAATGAAAATTGTGGCTATACTAATTAGCTACATTATTCCTAACCCCAAGAGAAACAAGGAGAGGCAACCCTCGGGTATGTTTGATTATTTATGGACAGTGATAAATGCTTGGGGGGGGGGGAATGGGTGGTGATAACTATAGGCAGAGTTTCCTGATGCCCTTAAGTCACATCTACTCATGTAGGTCTTTTTAAGGCTCATATGTAAATTCAGGAAAATTTGAATAATTCTAATGGCAGGCTGGAAACAGAGGACACCTTAGAATAATGACTATGATATGTAAGGTCCTGTTCATGTAAGGTCCAATGAACAGGCTATGATTCTAAAAAATATATGAAAATAAACCTTTAAATCATACAGGTAAACCCTATGCATGCTTTCTCAGAAGCAAGTCATTTGCATTCAGTGAGTCATTTCCAGGTATTCTTAAATATTTACTTCTTCATGGACTATTAAGGCTGAAATCCTACACACAGTTACTTGAGAATGCCCCATTGAACTTAATGGGAATGACTTCTGAGTAGGTATGTATAGGACTTTGTCTTTCCAGGTAGTCAGTGAGGCTGAAGAATGCTACAGTGTTTTGTTTTTGTTTTTAATCCAGTCTGATATGTGATGGAAGGAGTTTGCACACACCTCCTATGGTTATTTTTGACTTCTTCAAACTAGTAGGTCAGATCACCATTTACTCGGTCAGTGGATTTAAGACGGTCATAACCTTCAGGGATATTTAATTAGTTTCAGACTATTGCATCCTCCAAAAAGGTGTGTGGGGGGGGGGGAGATAACAGCCATTTAGAAATATAAATAGCAATGGGAAATAAATAAAATATCCATGTACTTTTTCCTACGGAAATGTTTTTAACTTGAAAAGTCTTGTTCAATCCTTGGCAAACTTTCCAGGCTCAGACTTTGGCAGATAACCAGATATAAGAAGTATGCTTAAGTATGCTAGCTCTTCAGCCACCACATTCCTCTTTGAGAGTAAAGGAAACTTCTAACTACTCCTAAGGAGGCAAGACCAATGTTTACCTTATATCCCGAAGATTTTATGTGCACACCTCGCTTGGTCAGGGTAGATTTCATCCGGATGAAAAAAGAACGCTCTAGATTGTTGTCCGTTGTAAGTAGGCTGGGGCTTGTGGCTTCCACTAGAGTAGAAACAACAACAAAATAAAACAATTCATAGATCATTTCATTTTCACAATATCCTTTCAAATTACTTCATGTGAAGTGGGAGATCCTGATGATAGATCTCCCAACTATATAGGACACCATTTTAGTGAGAGGGTAATCCTTTCTTCCTATTGGTGTCACTGGAGAAGATGGAAGAGGAAAGGAAGTTGGATGACTCATATGGATCAAGATCGCTCATTCCTTTCACTGCATCTACTCTATAGTATGGTGAAATAATATATGTTAACCAGCAACACCTCCTGCATCAGATGATGGATCACACGGAAGCTGCTGATTTCCTCACCGTTGAGATAATGCAAATCTGCTCCTACTTTTAACGTTTATCGCTAGGATCAGCATGAACAGTGTTGTGGTGATGGTGGTGATTGTGGTAGGGGAAAAGAACAAGAGACTATCTTGGGCTGATTGCTTAGGGACTCTTTCTTTTACTATAACTAGTAGGGAAAGAGAGGGAGCCGGGTCGGTGTTGTGGTTTTTTTTTTTTTTTTAAAGGAAGAGTAAAAAGAGAGGATAGCCTCAAGCTGATGGCGGCTAGAAGCAATTTATTGTCTGCCTAGTAAGTTATACTGGTCCTATGTGGCCTTCTCCAGTGCTCTCAAGTAAGACTACTGGGGGAAATGCACTGGACAATCTTCAGATAATAAATTGCAACTCTCACTCTAGCACAAACTTGAGGTCTGCTTCTCTCTTTGCTCTTTCATTAGCTGGAAATGGTTTGGAAGTTGGGGAGAGTTAATGGCAACATTCATTTGTCCCCCTGAAAATAAGAACATAGCCTGCTCACCAGAAAGCTTGTATCATTTTAATATCAAATGTAAATATACACTTTCGTTGTCTAAAATAATTAAATGTGGGGCAAGCCTTCATAAAAAACAGCCATATTGGCAATATTTCTGTATACGGAGTTTTAATTAACCAAAAAAATGTTTTACTAGTGTATTTAAAGAGTATTATGAGGCAAGACTTTTCTTGTTACATTTCCTTGCATATACCTTGTACTGATGTGATCACATTTACATTGTATTTATGGCATTTTAGCTCTGTTGTAATGAATACAATAACAAGAATGCCCCTTTCTTTACTAGTCTCTCTTAAGAGTGGGCTTTTTTTGTTTTAGGGAGCATGAATTCCATGTCATTTTAAATGTACAGCTCTTTATCACTCGAGGGAAAAGCAGAGCCATGTTATATTTAGTACTTTCATTTCTTCTGATTAAATATGAATTACTATGAAATTTTTCTCATCATCTAACACGCCATAATACGCCAACAGCTTTTTAATACACTATATAAGCACAAACTTCTGCTCTAAGAGTTTAATTTGCCCCTCTAATCCAATCACATCAACCTTATTTCTCTTATCAGAGATTCCCATTTTGAATTAAATGAGCTCATTAGTTTTAATCAAAAGCAGAGAGATCAAAACTTAAACGTAAATGCTTTAGATCAGAACTGTCAGTCAGCCGTGCAGTTCTATTTTACTAAAACACAAGATCAGAGACCCTTAGAACCAATTTTTTCTCGTAAGGGATGCCGAGAGCTCGAAGATGCTATATCCTTTTTTTTTTCCTTTCTCCTTCCCAAGGACAGATTATACATTTAAGGTTAGACTTAATTTAGCGCATTTTTTCTTCCATCCTGGTGGAAATGGAAAAGTATGCCAATCTGCTGTTTGTCTCTTTCACATTTATTGGTGTTAGTCCTTGGAGACCTGAACAAACGTGAAGCCATCAGAAACCATGCCACAAACCTGGCCTCAACATTTCAGTTCCATTCAGCAATATCATGTTTGCAACATCTAAGAAATGAAACTTTCAAAGCAAGGAAATGTATGATCAGGATCAAGGTTACTGGAACCCTGAAACCACAAAAAGGGTCATAAGCATATCTGGCAGCGAGAGGCTCACCATTAATTATTACTGATATTATACAACACTCTACAGTACAGTGCTTAAAGTGTACATTAAGAAACCACAGCATGTGTTCTTCCTGCTGAGTGAATAAATGTTAGAATCAGCTTAAAACATGCAGTTGCTATAGTCCAGTACATTATGACCTAACATAGGCAGCAAGTAAAATATGCTGAAATGTTGTTCATGGTAATCTTCTAAATATGGAGGAGAGTTACACAGCCCTGATTCTTCCTTTTCAACTATTGTACAGTATACTCGCAACTTAAAGTGCATTTAACCTGTGCATATTCAATTTTTTATTTTATTTTTTAAAAGGGAGGTGGGTGCCCAGAAAAAAAAAACTTCGGCAGTCTCACCCACCACTGCACCCAGCGTGTGTTGGTTATACATGATTTGGGCTAGTTTAGGCACTATCTCTGGTATGTAACCCTTGCGTAGGCTGAGGGTTTACTGTACTTAAAATAAGTCCACATTCATTATTGTACTAATCAAGAAGGACAGTAGCATGCTGTGGAGAGAGAAAAAAGGTGGGAAACAGAAAACTGCACTTCTCATAGAATGCATTCTAAGCGCTAATTTTATTCAAGTAAATTAATAATGTCTCACCATTATATAAAAGGCTCTGATAATCTGAATGAAGCCGGGATGAAATATATGCTTATGGAATTTTGAGGGATTCAGTATTTACCACCCATCACTGCAATAAATCACTCTGTAGACTATTGCACACATGAGAAGCAACACTGATCTCATAAATCAGACCATGGAAATCATACCCATCCCATAGCAATAACCATGACAATAAATACAGACAAGGCTGAGAAGCACAGCAGTCCTGAAATGATCCTGGTAGCCAGAAGAACAGCACAGGAACAGAACTGCACCACTGAAAAGGTATTCTGTGGCTGGCTGATCGAGAGTAAACAAATACCTCAGCTCAAACTCTATTCAGTGGTACCTCTGGTTACAAACTTAATTCGTTCCGGAGGTCCGTTCTTAAGCTGAAACCGTTCTTACCCTGAGGCGCACTTTTGCTAATGGGGCCTCCTGGATTCCGTTTGCATCCTGGGGCAAAGTTTGCAACCAGGAGCAGCTACTTCTAGGTTAGCGGAGTTCGTAACCCAAAGCGTTTGTAACCAGAAGCGTTTGTAACCAGAGGTACCACTATAGAAGAATCTATATGTTAGATTTTATCTGCAATTTGGCTAGCTGTCAAGATATGGTTGCCAAATCAGGCCAAATTACATATAATGGCATGGGGTTCAAATTATCTACGCCAGGGCCAGATTTAGCTTTGATGAGGCCCTCAGCTACTGAAGGTAATGGGGCCCTTTATACGTCCAGCTGTCCTTTGTCAACAACAAACTGTCGCTGTTTTTTGTGCTATGTGATAATTTACGGACCTAAAAGGTATCTAAAGCCATTTGCACAAAACAAAATATGTATTTTTTGTATTTTATCAAAGTAATTGTTGAACTGAAATACAATTAAGAAGAAGTATATTGGGGGGGCAAGAGAGTGGGGCCCTAAGCTATAGCTTGTTTGGCTTATACGTAAATCCGGCACTGATCTACGCATATGCACAAATACATACAATTGAATTGAATGGGACTTTCTCAAAGATAAATAGATAGCTGTAACACCTGGTTACAATCTTATACAATCCTACACATACCAGGGAGTTAGTCGAATTGAGCTCAGTGGAACTGACTTCTGCACAGACAAATAGAAGCACAGAATCGCAGAGTTGGAAAGGACCCAAAGGGTCAACTAGTCCAAACCCCTGTAAATGCAGGAATCTCTACTAAAGCATCCATTACTGATGGCAAATATAGGATTGCAGTATGATTATTACATTTATTACGAGGGAGTGCATGTGGGGGGGGGGAGCTGCTGTTTTCTCATGGGATTAGGAAAATGAACAGCACCTGAGCAAAACCTTTCGCAATATCACAAAGGTTGTTGACAGTCCCTCTCTACATTTTTCCTTGCCATATTCTCATTTCCTTAGAGAAGCAGTGGTTGGAAGACAATTGGAGGTGTGGTTGGCTTGGCACTGAAGTTCACAGCTCTAATTATCTTTGTGCATTGAATGGCAGAGTGGGTCGGAGCGGTTAGCATCAGGCCAGAGCAGCACTTAATTTACAAACTTCAATTCTCAGGTGTGTGTGAAAAAACTGTTCTGTTGCATGCAACCAATGTTTAAACCCTCAAGGATAGCATGATATGGGAAGAACGGGCAATGAATGAGCAGATAAAATTCTCTGTTGAAAAGTGCAAAGCAAATGCTCATCAGTAAAACAACCCTATATGATCCTTTTGGGTTTTTGAACTGGCACTCAGGAGATCTTGTAATCCTAGTAGACACCTCTCTGAAAAACTAAGGAAAGAATCTGTATATATACTAATATGGAACTCAAATGTATTATACACATTATACACCTTTAGGCACCAGGCAAAAACGTTCCTTTTTAACCAGGCCTTTGGTTGATTTGATTGACATCCTATGCCCTTTTAAAATGTGTTTTTTTCTGTCTGGGGGGTGTTATTGGGTTGTTGTTTTTATTTTGCTTATATATTTTGATTTTGTTCTGTGAACCGCCCTGAGACCTTTGGGTATAGGGCGGTATATAAATAAAATAAATAATAACAAATAATAATTACGTACAGTTCTAGTAACCCCTCTAACGTGATTTTTTAAAAGAAAAGAGCAGGCAAGTGTATGCAGAAATTATCAGGGTTATGGGATGCTGTCTGTTAGCACAGAAGTGATAGCGAGGGTGTGCATAAAAGACTGAGACTTAAAACAAGAGTAGTTTGGAAATGTGAAAAGGTTTGCATATTATTTTGAATAATGGTAAAACTAGAAAACATCCAGTGAAATTAACACTTCATAAATCTAAATAGAAAACAGAAATTATCTGGGATGATCCAAGTACTGGTTTTGACATATAAAGCCTTATGTGGCCAGACCTGAAAGACAACCCTTTCCCATATGAACCCACCCAGATTCCAGAAATGGGATTGCCTATAAACCACAAGCTGTAACTATCCCATCCAAATAAAAGATTAGCAGAACAAAGCCAGGATAAAGTGGAATATCTTAGCCTGGCATCTAAATGTGGACAGTTCTGGTGTGAGTTGTGTTTCCCTGAGGAGAGCATTCAGCAAACAGGGAACAAGCCCTAAAAACCCATTTCTGGGGACCCTCATGCTTGCATGTCCATGCTAAGCCATAGTTTTGGTTTAGTGTGTTGTACAAACCAGGCTAATGTCCATTATGAGTTGCATCATTTACCCTCTGTAGGCAAAGATATCACTGAACTCACCGCGAATCATGTTCCTGCACATGGGACCACTTATTTAGGAGCCAAATAAATGTTTGGAAATCAGCGCAACTTGGTTTATTTTTCTTGAACACGGACCTGGGGATGCAAAATCCTTTGGAATTGCTATTATAAATTGTAACTGCTTTATGTTAAAGAGCGGGTATGGGGTTATAAAGAGAATTTGAAAGATATACCCAGATGGTAATATACTTTGTCCTAACAGCATCAAGTGACTCTCATCCTGTTGGGAAGTTTTGCCTCTTTTCTTTAGTATCCTGTGAATCATTAACTAGCACTATAGACTAGAGCAGAGTTGGGGAAACAGCTGTAATTTAGTACTGTCACTACTGGCCCACTAAAAGTGGCATTAAAACAAAATAAATTGAGGATAGGGGAGAAGAGAACAACTTAAGAACATAAGAAGTCTTTTTCTTTTCTTTTTTAAGCCCACAAAAATCCTGCTTCTGCTGCCTACCGTTGCCACTCTGCTTGTGATTTACCGAACATACTAAAAGAGCTTCCATTCCAGATTTTCATATGCCAAGCAGGAGCATGCTTCTTGGTGCGGGGCTCCCCTGAGGAAGTGAAGAGCATTTAAACTGCCTCATGCTGCTCACACAGCTAGTGTTTGGATGACACCACTCTGCGGAAAATATGCATAATGACAAAGTCAAGCTGCTACCAGTGGGTGTTTCTGCACAGGACTCTAAAGCGGTAAAGAGTTCAAGGGGTGATGGTGGTGGAGGAGGGAAAATGGGAGATAATAAAGCTAGCCTTTGAAAAGTACACGGCACCCAACACAAGGTATTATGCAGGAAGCTGTGGCACTACAAAGAGCAAAACAGTATGAATACTACCAGAGCAACAACAACAAGCAAGTGACTGTTTTCCATCTTACCGCAAAGCATCTATAAATGCAGCCACTTGAGGGATCTATTTCTTAAGAAAAACGCACTTTGTGCTCTCGGGATGCTCTAGGATTCAACTTTCTGCACCTCCATGCAGGATCGAGGGTAGCAATGCTTTTATCGCAATCATAAAATGGTTATGAGCCAATTCCTCTTATAAAGCAGTCCATAAGAGTGAGGACCCTTTCCCTCACTTTTTTTACAACATGATGTCAGACAAAGGGCACCAGGACTTAGTCTTTGTACTACAGTACAAAATAACAATACATAAACACCTTTGTGAAGGCAGCTTGAAACCCCATGTTTTCTATTAAGAAGTCATGTTCAATCTTCACTGTTGATAGAACAGAATAGCTAACACGGAGAACATTGTATATCAGAAAGGTCAATAGTTATTATGAGCTACAAATATATTTTTTTCCATCCTTCAGGCTGTTTAGCGCATATCACAGCATGAGCAGCTGTCTTCTTTAATGCTTTTAAAATTAGAATCCCAAAGAGGAAGGGGAAAAAATTACATTTGCAATGATTGCTCTTTGCTTTTGTAAGTTTACTTTAATACACTATTTTATATACATGAATTGTCTGTGTAGCCTAACCAAGGGCAGTAACTGGCTGTTAGTATCTAAGCTGGATTCCTCTATCTATGTCTGTTGTTAAAAAATACCTTATCATAAATTGTGTTAACATAATGTATTATTTTTGAAAGAGTTCTATTACACATTATTTATGCTAGTAACTTGATAAATGTATGTATATCTTACCTAGAGGTTATGTTACGTGCATAGAGTGGCTGCTGTTGAGGTATAAATATTTACCAAGGATTAATACACTGTGGTATCTGCTTTATGAATTTCTACATATGTACAACAGCAACAACACAGTTGACTGTGGAGCTTTTTATGACAACCATTGTGATAACCCTATCACAGCCACTACCGCAATTAAAGATGTGAGACTGAGTCCCTCCTCCCATCTCCGTTCTTCTCAAGCATGAAAAATAGTTCAAACTATTACCACTCAGGGTTAAATTTCCAGTCTTGAAATTCCCAAAGCATCATTCTCAAAATGTCAGTTGCGAACAAAAACAGCTCAGCAATTTTGAAGTGTGATGAGAATGCAGAGGAAATAGTGGAAACTGGCTGGGAGCTTAAACCTATCGCAGAAGAAATGGCACCGTTTGGGTTTCAGATTTCTCCCCAAGTAAAAGCAGTGTAAGACTCTCAAAACTCCTTACAAACAAGGAGACCGTTCACTATGCAGAATGGCCAGCGTGCTGCAACAAAAACATTTTTTAAAGATCTAGCATCAGGTTCCAATGATGGATTTTGTTGTAATCTTCTTTGAAATGCAGATTAAGTGGGGGTGCAAATATTTAAACAGGAGCTAGATACCTACTGCCTTAATTACTTTGCTTACTGGCCCCTTTGGGGCAGGGCCACAGTTCAATGGGAGAGCATCAGCTCTACTTGGCATCTCCAGGTATAGCTGGCAGTGCCCCATCACTGCAACAAAGAGCTAGACAGACCAACTCACTATAAGGCAGCTTCCTAGGTTTCCTTCCAATCTCTCTTCCAAAGGGGATTAAGAGTTTTCTAAAGAGTGAAAGAAACCACTAAAAGAGGTAATGATGCAGGTGGTGCAGAGCATCAACATGAATTTCCTGGCTGTAGCATCACTGCAGTTTATCCGGAGGGCAGCGGGGAGGTCTGGGCTATGTGGAGCTTCTCTGGTGCTCCCATCAAAGTGCACATCCACCTCCCCATCCCAGTAAGCAGCAGCACTGCCTCAGTGCTGGTCTTGGCTGGCTTCCTCTTGGCTGATCAGACCTCGAGTCTGGAGAGGGATTCTGCAGAAGAAGCCCCACAACACACCAAGTACCAAAGTGTCAATCCTAAAGCCTTATTAAATCCCACAAACAGCAGTTCTTATTCTAAACTGGTGGTTCTCAAACTTTTTTCTCCGGGCCACGCTTTCAGAATAAAAATTTGCTCACGCCATACCGAATGTTTTATTGATAAGAAATGTGTTGGAAAACCCAAAGAAACAAAGTTGAAGCTCGATAGAGCAAATATGTAAAGAGTATAATAGGGATGTGTTTAAATGTGATAAAATGGAAACACACACACACACAACCAGGCAAAAACATTCCTCTTCTCCCAGGCCTTTGGCTAATTAAACAATATATGGCCTTTTGGGGGAAAACAGGGGGGGGGGAGAAATTTAATAAGAAGAATCACAGAATCGTAGGGTTGATACACCCAAAGGTCACCTATTCCAACCCCCTCCATTGCTGGAATCACAGCTTAGAAAGCCCTGATAGAAGGCCCCACAACCCCTGTTTAAAACCCTCCAATGAATCATAGAACTTGCTTGATTTATAACATAGAACACAACAACTTTATAATACGATCATGGGATATCTATAAATATTCTGCAAATAAAAACACTATTTTGATACTATGCTATACTGAAATGTTTAAATGTTTCTTGGATTGTCCTTGAACCTTCCCACCACACTTGCCACTCCCTCCTGCCACCCGTGTGGTGTGCCCCACCCTTTGAGAACCACTGTTCTAAACCATACCTACAGTGCCTGCCAAGGCTATTCATGCACTACAGTATTCAGGATGTGCTCTTTACATTGTTAAAATACCATGTCATAGTGGTTCTGGGGAGAAAATTCTGCTCAACCTGTTGGTGGGTGGCAGTTGCGGTGACACACCAGCTTGCTGCTGGTGTCCGGGAATTCCAATTCTCCCACTCGTGATATCGGCCAATTGTGGGTGGGCTTTAGGAGACGTCTGGGTATGATTTATAGTATGTAATCAGAAGGGGGAGTTGTATGGCTTTGCCTTCCCCTTCCAGGAATTGGGGTATCCTGTTAAAGGGATCCAGGTAAAAGTGTTTTCATCCATAAGCCCAATCGCGGGCTGAGGGCCACAGCACTCCGCAAGGAGTCGATTCCGCCCAGGTGTTCCCTAAGTCATAGGGACACCCTTTCTCAGAATCGACCCCCTAGGAAGCAGGAAGCAGGCAGGCTGACTGAGTGGGAACTCACCCAATGCCTGAGCCAAATCACTTTCATCTGTAATCAATGAAGTTATGGCCTGTTTCAATCCAAGAATGTTGTCCTGTGTTTTCATATAAGAAGTGCAAGGCACTGGCAGCAGACTCATTGCAAATGCCTTGTTCCCCTGCAGACTCCATATCTATGATATGATTGCGCTACAAAGCTTTTATTTTTGAATACATTTTGCTTATCCTCAACTTCATTCAATTTCTTCCATTTATCATCATTCACAAAAACATCAAACTTAACAATTTGAAACATTTTAAGACTGCCACATACTAGCACGTATTGGTTTTGTCTACACAGTTCCCTGTGTTTCTCAATCTCTATTTGTGCTTCCTGTTTGTGTTTGTTTTCTTGCAATTTTTTTGTGAGTGCTTTTCAGTTTTGATTGTTCTATAAAATTATTTAATGAAACAGTATGTAATTAGGCATATTTAAATATGTAAATATCAATATCAAGCTTGGTATGGATTTTTTTTGGGGGGGATCACAGATAACTGAGGGAGAACACTGGAATGGATATATGAAAACGTGCAAAATTACATTCCTCTTCTCCCTGGCCTTTGGCTAATTAAACAATCTATGGCCTTTTAAACTTAGGGGGGATTGTTATTGTTTGTTATTACGTTACATGTTTTTTACTGCCCTGTGATCCTCGGAAAGGTGATATAAAAATTCAATAAAAAAATAAAAAAATAAAGTAAAATTGACCAAATACAAATCCTCAAGCAAACAAACAATTATAAGACTGCATAGCTCAGGTTGCTTACTTCTGAGTAGACAATGTAGGGGAATGCACTGTAAATTAATCTGATGATCTCAACAGTAATATTTCTTCAAGTGCTGTAAGTGCTTTGTCCATTTCTTGGAAAACACCAATTCACATTATTTGGTGTGGGTTTTCTTTTTTAAATTAAAAAACAAACAAACCACAGACCACCTGTCAAACTGAACAGGATTGTTTTGTTACTGGGGATTTTCACAAGACCTTTGACAAAACCAATCAGCAGCTGTCACATTCCTCAAAGAAAGGCCTTCTAAAATTAGCCTACCGTGCAGGTATTTTGGCAGAATTTATCACACGTCTTGAATGGCGCATGCTTTAGCTTTTCTCTTTATACACACAAATGGTTTTTGTGCAAGTTTAACACACTTTGTCAGTCCCTCCTTCACGCAAGCTCTGGTTTATAACACACCTTGACACAACACAAGGAGAGGAATATTCCAGACAATGAATTATAAGATATTTCTCTCCAAGTCAGACTTAGTAGCATCTATGCCTGGAAATGGACTAATTGAGAAGAAAACTATTTTGGCACACCACATTTTCTAAAACTCCTGCAGCACAATGTTCCTTCAGTTTTTGCTCATATTTATCATTTCCTCGACATTGCATTTTCACTACACAGGAGCCTGCACTGTTGATTTTTCTCTCTCTCTTCCTCCAAGCCTGGAGATCACCCCATGGATTAACAAATGATTGAGGATTCTCTCTTAAAAGACTCTTTAAAAACCTGTCAGAATCAGCCTGAGACACAGATTTATTATGAACTATTTAAAGGGCTTAATATATGTATCCCCAAAGAGCCCTTGGAGCAAACTAAAAAGGAAGAGTGGAGTTCTCAAAGAATGGGAAAAATTCTCCAATGCCCCACTTTCTTCACACCACGATTACTGTTTACTCAAAGGATAAAATGCCTAACCTGTCACATGCAGCCTTCAGAAGCCATATTGCCGGTGATGTACAGTAGAAAAAGAACCAAAACAATGGGACTCGACAGTAATACCCTGCGAAAGGCAGCTATAATTTACTTTCTAACCTATTCACTAATGTGGATACGTCTTGCAGGAAAAAAACCTGATCTTCTGACCCACGTAGTAATCAAACAACTGCCAGGGTGTTTATTGTCATGCAAGCTGTGACCATTACCTTAATTATATGTTACCGTATAAAAAAAACCTTCCCTAATGAGCAAATCTTCCCCCACATGTGTGTCAACTCACCCTTCTGTCCTTGAAAAGCAGCGCTGCTTTTGATTTCAACTGGGCATTTTAAAGCGTGTTAGAACTATTTCATCGAATGGGTGATGCTGCCTTACCTACAACATTTATTTTATTAGGATGCCATGATATAATTAACATTACAAGCTTTGCGCTAGGAAAACAACATGGGAAGAAAAGATCATATATGAAGATGCTGCTTCAGCTTGGTCCAGTAAGTGATGAGATTGAGATTTGTAGGAGACACAGACGGAGTTATCTTGAAACAACTCACTTTTTAATAATCTCCTTGAAACCTACCAAATGTAAAGCAATTACAATGGACTCTCCCGGTGATCCCTCCCAGACCCATCAGTGAGTTAGAGACTTCTCTTCCATGTGAAGATTAGGCTCCAGCAGATTGAGCGAATGAGACCAATGAGGGGACCAACGGTCAAGAAGGAGGTTTCTGCACTTGCAGTAGATGGAAGTGGGAGGCAGATGAGGTTTGTCTACCTCAGAAGGTAGCCCATCTAGGAGAAGGAAAACTCTGATCCTAAACCACTGCTGCCTTGTGGCATATCTTAGGGAGAAGAAAAGGTTAAGGAGTAAACCCTACACAGGAGGGATGCGGGTGGCACCGTGGTCTAAACCACAGAGCCTAGGGCTTGCTGATCAGAAGGTTGGTGGTTTGAATCCCCGCGATGGGGTGACCTTCCGTTGCTTGGTCCCTGCTCCTGCCAACCTAGCAGTTCGAAAGCATGTCAAGGTGCAAGTAGATAAATAGGTACCGCTCCGGCGGGAAGGTAAACGGTGTTTTGTACGCTGCTCTGGTTCGCCAGAAGTGCCTTAGTCATGCTGGCCACATGACCCAGAAGCTGTACACCAGCTCCCTCAACCAGTAAAGCAAGATGAGTGCCGCAACCCCAGAGTCACCTGCAACTAGACCTAATGGTCAGGGGTCCCTTTACCTTTTAAACCCTACACAAATCCAGAGTGGAGTCCCTTCTACAGTTGGATTGTGCCTTGTATGCCTCCTTCCGGCAACTCCTGCAGCCAAGCTGGTGTCAAAATATTACTCTGCTTTCCTTTGGGCCACATCCTTTCTCTTCCCTTCACACAAGTAGGGAAACAAATGAGGTAGCCATAGCTAACTATGTTCACATGGCTTCCAATGGCTTCCAAGCAAGCCAGAATTGATAACCAACTTTAATCTATAAGTTCATATCCTGGGTTGTTTAGAACCCATTAACCATCGTTTCCCAGCTTGCACGTAATGGGAAGCTATGCTTAAGTGTGGTTTCTTGGCTTGTTTCATCACTTGTGAGAAGCAGGAGAAAAGGCACTGTGGGCAGGTGCAATTCACCTTGTTCATACTCTGGCTTATTAAGCCAGGATTTGGTAATGTAAATGTAGCATGTAACATTAAGCTAAATCATGGCTTAGCACAAATGTGCAATCATGCAGACTCTGGAAGGAAGACGCTGCCTGTTTTGCTCCTCCTCTGGTCTTACTGCTACTATGCTACATAATGGTTGTTCTGTAAACCAAGAAGAAACCTTGGTTACTGAGCAAGGTTCAGAAAGCATGCTAAGAGGAGGAGCAAAGTGGCCTGATCTGTGTTTTGGGAGCCTGCACGTTCACACACTAAACCATAGTTTGGCTTAGTGTTATACTGGTATGTGAAACAGGACATTATATGCAGTGGTTTGAGGACTGCAGCCATAATGCCACTTTTGACGTTTGCAGTTTTTCATATTCAGAAGCAGACCAGTGCGAACTGTTATTCTAGTATGTTATTTAGGAGTTCAAAGAGCTCTTCGATGACAACTTCTGCACTTCATGTGTTGAAGGGGGGAAAGCATCAATAAGATCTCTGGGCCTTTGAGATTTACAAAGAAATCATATTAACATATTTCATGGCAAACCAATTGCATGGTAAGGAACATTGTAAAACAGATTTAAACTTAATACCTAGTATGACTTGTTTGATGGCCTGTTTCAGCATCTGCACCAATTCATCCAAATATTTCTTAGACTTACCAATATATGTTCTTTAATGAGAAAGAGATAATGGGGGAATGCAACCATTTATGCCATGTGTTCACATGCACTCCAGATCACATTTGAATGGGCAATTGTGACTGCTACATAGCCTGGAAATCTGGGGAATCCTACAAATTCTTGGATCTCTACACCCCTTTTATTCTTGCAACTTTTGAATGGATTCTGAGCTGCCTTTTATTCAAGTTTCAAGTCTTGGTTATTGTGGAGATAGATGTGAAAGCCTAGACAAAGACGTTAATTTATTGCATAGCCATCATTTTGACACAAACAATAAAATCTCTGCATCTGCTATAAGTCAAGGTTTAGGCAGGGATGAAAACCATTTTCTGACTGTTGTATCTTGCAAGAGCGCTAGTGAGATATAGGGAGCATACTTAATAAAATCATGCATTTGCATAATTATGACTTCCTTATATTAGAATTTTTGCATTCTGTTAGCAAATTTGGCTTTTGCTAACACGATGCAAAAGTTGTTAATGAGTCTCATTGTATTAGCAACTTTCTATCACATTAGCAAAGATTAAATTTGCTAATGGAATATGACAGTCACTAACATAAGATTAGTGCAAAGAGAGACCAAAATCTCAGTAGGCCATCAAAAGGTAATGATCAACATGTAAACAATGCCTTGTCTGTTTTTTTTCTTTGTTAACTATACGTGAATGTGTGTGCAATGTCACTCCCATTCACATCTGCAAAAAGCTCCCTAGGAGGGTCTTGTTTTACACAACACTAATGCAACCACAACACAATGATTAATTTTTGATAGAAAATCATGAGCCATCAACTTTCCTCATTAGAAGAGAAGTGAATCATGCAAACAAATGAGCTGATAGAAATATCACATAAAGCAAGTGTCCTTAAAGTCAGATATTATTATTCTTATTGCATAAGTAATTTAGATAGCATTTCCTTGTTACAGTAAGGGGCTTTCCGAAGTATAATCACAAAGACTCAGCAACTTCATAAGCCAGACATCAAGACAATTAAGTGAATTAATAATAAGAAAGGGGGAGGGAAGCTCTCAGAAAACCAGATTATGTTTTTGTTGTTTTCCCAGGAGAAATAGCAGTATTGATTTATAGAATTCGCTTCCACTCTAGTAAGTGGGACTACAAAAAGAAAGAACACTTGAAGATAGAAGCTAACATACTGATATTGTGAAATCTAGCAATCTCAATAACAGTTAAGCTTAAACTAGTATGCAGTTTGCCAAACCTTGTGTGAATTTGTGATCTAAATAATCAGATTTCTGATTATTTTTCTCAAGCCCATTTCATCTACATTCTGTCATATACTGCTTACTAACTAGAAGGAAGATCCATTATACTTTTTGTTGCAGTAGAAAATACATAACTGGGGCACCACATTCAAACCATTACTTGTTTTGAAAAATCTCCCACAATTCAGGTAACCAACTCTGAGATTAGGTGGCACTGATTCACTGGACTTCTGCATGGATACCTTGCCCCCTGATCTCCTGGTGAGACCTGCGGATCATGCTCCCATCCCTAGAAACAACACTAGCCCATCCATTCATCACTTATTAATTCAAAATATCTATCATTTCCCCTTTCAGACAGTTGGCAATGGAAAGACCATTACTCAGTTTTTAATCAGATGAGTCTCTTCTTGAGAATCCATTTCTTATCAGGTATGTGAGGGGTATGTCTGCAGACAGAAAAAGTGCACCATTTGGAGGAAGTTGTTTAAATCAAATCATCTGGGAGCATGACTTCAAAGGGGCTTGCTCATTAGCTGATTACAGAGAGTGCCTCTGAAAACCCTTTGGATGAACTGCTTTCTCCAAATGGGGCACTTTCCCCTTGGCAGAGGAATCCAAACCCCTTCTTCAAAATGGACTTCAAAGGGACACCCTATAACTTCTGATCAGCTGATCAGTGGTTACAGTAAGCCAGTTTAAATCAGCTGATTGGCAGTAATAATAACGGCATTTTCAAATGAGGTTGTGGAAACCACCCATCAGTGGCCTCATTTGAACTTAGATAGGTTTCAATCACTTGGCATCAATATTACGCCCAGTGAATGCCAGGTGGGTGGTCCTGCCCACCTGTTAAAGTTCACCTGTGAAAGGAGGAGGACTCAGAGATTTAGCCACTGTCTGGATCCAGTTCCCAACCCATAGCATACAGTTTTGTGAGATAAAGTCTGCTTCATCAAATTACCACTTACTGCTGTTGTGAACAGTCACTGGATTTATTTTTGCACACATATAAGCTTTAATTGACTTGTCACAATCTGTTTACATTTCACGATCACTTGACCCCACTTGCAATTGATGGAGCAGCCTCTGCTCCATGGAAGCTTATGCCATAATATACTTGTTAGTCTTTAAGGGGCCACAAGACTTTATGTTGTTTTTGCTGAAACAGACATGGCTACCCTTTAAGAAGTCTTAATGCATGTAATTATCCAACCAATAATTTACACAACAAACAATCTCATAAAGCTATGCAGAAAAATATATTTCTCTCCCCGCCCCCACAGCAATTGGACAATCTAAAACACGCTTTACTTTAATACAAGTGACCACTCTGTTCTTGACCTATTAAAACTTTGTTTGCTATTATACTAGCTGGCAAGCTAGTCATGCAGAAAGGTGTAGAGGAAATGAGCCAGTGTGTTCCCCTGGTGATATAAATGCTTTATCAAGCTGATCCCTGCCTTGTTATGTAAACTATACCAGGTACTGTTCATTTTAAACAGGGAGATAAACAGATCTAATATGCTTCAGGGCGTCATGCTTTATGCATGAACTCCTTTTTATTTTTATATTAAAGATTTTCTTGACACAACCCTTTGCAATGGAGTAAAGCAATAATATAACGTCTTAACTACAACCACAGCAGCACCTGCAAGTTCAAAGTAGTGCGAAATATATTCCCAGTTCAATTAGACCAATGCAAACCTTTTTAATTAATTCTTAATAAACAATTAATTTTTTAGTGAACACTTCTTGTAATAAGAATGTCTCTCTCAAAAGATAAATGAAAAAAATCATCAGGGACTAATGTTATAAAAAAACACCACTCTTTCAGTTTCTATCTATTTATAATATTTAGCTACCTTCCATTTCCCTATCATTTACTTTGAATATTTTCAGTACACTTTCTGCTTGAATGGATAGCAGATATTTTATTCTTTAACCATTTCACATGTTCTCAGCTGCAATTTATGTTCTAGATAGAGAAGTAAATACACTCAATTGCTTACATGTAAATCCATACAGCAAGGTGGGGGAATACTTTGTGTCACTCAAGCATTAGAATTTGGGGGAACTAACTGGCAGTAGGTTTAAGATAATGAAAATAAGTGCTGGTTAAAACAGCAGTGTTAAATAATGGGATTTATTGCCGCAGGTGTTGAAGCAATAGTGTGGATGAACTACTGGCTTTCAAAGTGGATTAGACAATGGAGGTACGTCTATTAATGGGTATTATCCATAAAAACTGTGGGAAGAACCTCCATGTTCAGTGGCAGCATACCTCCAGCATTGCCTGAGCTTTCCAAGTGCAGCTTTCTCCCGACTGAAGCGGAGTGTTTGAGGACCAGGACATTCACAGGGAAACCAAAATGCTTGTTTACAAATCTACTGTACTACCAACCTTACTGTATGCTTGTGAAACATGGACCACTTATAAACGCCATCTCCAACTCCTCAAAAGATTCCATCAACGGTATCTCCCAAAAAAATTTACACATTACTTGGGAAGACAGGCGAACTAATGCCAGTGTACTGGAAGAAGGAAAAATCACCAGTGTCGAAGCAATGATTCTTCAACATACACATTGTTGGACTGGTCATGTTGTGCGGGTGCCTGATTATCGTCTTCCAAAGCAACTACTCTATTCCCAACTTAAGAATGGAACTTAAGAATGGAAAGCGAAATACTGGTGGACAACAAGAGGTTTAAAAATGTCTTCAATGCAAATCTTTAAAAGTGTAGTATAAGCACTGATAACTGGGAAACACTGGCCTGCGACCACTCTAATTGGAGAACAGCCTTTACCAAACGTATCGTGGACTTTGAAGAACCACAAACTCAGGGCAAAAATGAGAAACGAACTAAGAGGAAGGCATGTTTGGCAAACCCTCACCGTGATCAAATCCCACCCAGAAACCTACGTCCCCACTGCGGAAGGATGTGTGGATCCAGAATTGGCCCCCACAGTCACTTACGGACTCACTGTTAAGACAGTGTTCATGGAAGACAATCTGACTCGGCTACAAGTGATCGCCAAAGAAAAAGACCTCTGATTACTAGATGCTGAGGTGGAAAAACAGGGGCAAGTGACTGGAAGCAGAGTGCAGGATCAGATGGACTTCTGGGCTGATCCAGTAAGATCATTCCCCATGTTCTTAATCAGGTTTTTATATCTTTGTTTGCCATACCTTCCACGGTACATGAACCACCATGGTTTGAGAAGTGTGATGAGCTGAGTCTTCTTTGCAACCTTAGAGCTGCAAAACTGGGCAGTAATTGCTCCAGAGGTTGTAAGAGTCTTGCAAGAAGGCTGGGAGTGTTTTGGCTGCTTTGTTATCTCAGCTGTTGTCCCAGCAACCCTTTTGCCACACCTCTCATAGCAGGAAGGGGAAACGGGATATTTCCTTGATGATCACTCAGTTGATGTTCCTGGAGCTCCTTGGCTAAGCAGCAACCAAATGGGCAAGTCCTCTGAACCCGCTACCTTTTACTGTGAGAAGGAGAGGGTTTCATTGCTGCAAAGGGCAAGGGGTAGGCGACCACAATTTTTGGCTTGGTGGCCAGTGCCAGTCAACTATTGTAGACCCCTCTTCTTAACAGTACTATACAGTAATCTGTTTCAACTAATTTTAGTGCCTTTGCAGTAATTATATATATATATATATATATATATATATATATATATATATATATATATGCCAAAGATAGACCTGATTCTTTGAACTGCATGCCATGCCCAAACAGACTATAATGAAACGTGATGATTCATAACTCTATGCTGTCAACAGACTGAATTATAACTTTTTAATTTAGTCAGGTAAGGAATTATTACAGTAGGACTCTAGGGCAGGAATGTGTTAATAAAATTGTAGTTTCTCCCTTTTCATTTAAAATAACCCCCTTGAGCTGATTAAATGAAATATCACTTGTTTAATAACTGACAGAACATTATTTTTAAGCAGAAATGTTTTGCATATTTCCCCTTCCTAATTTTTAATTCCACTCACAGTGCGTGGAAGGCACTGACATCACACAAAGGGAGTAGAGTTTAGCACTTGAATATAGTTTGTCCTGTCATCGTGGTATCTATAATTTAGTGTGAAGCAGTGAGGTAGACACAGCATTATCATTAGAAATCATCCTGAACAGGGATATAAACCACACTCGCAATAACACTTGTCAGAAAGGTGACTGCAGTCAAAACTAATATCCAAGAGTTTCAAGATAAATGCTGACACTGCAGCCAACCTACAAGGCTATTATTGCTTTAAAAAAACAGTGGGGGAAAACCAGACCAAAATATGAACCTTCCCTGGAGTGAACAAGTTAGTATAAAGTTTGTATCTAAGGTAGCATAAATTCCCTGTGAATTAATGTAGGTGAAGCCTTGTTTTACTCAAATAAGGTTATTTTATGTTGCTGCAGAGAATTAATCAAATAGTTTTTTTTCCAGCTTAATGACTCTAAGTTCCTCTGAATTCCTTCATCCTATCTGCCTTCTCCCTTCCCTCTGGTATCCTGGAATATATGTGTAGAGTCCTTAAACCAGATCATTAGCAGCACATCTTATAGATTCAGCCCTCTCTCCCAGCCTATGCTATTATTCCTTAGCCAACACTTGTATCTTCCCAGTCTCACACTAAGTTTTGTTTCCTTGCAATTTAATAGCAGTGTACTTCATGCCACATAAACTGTGAAGCCACAGGGAAAACAAAAAAATTGAATTATGGCAATGATAGTTTACTTGAGCATGAATATGGGGTGTTGGGCATAGTTTGCTTATTTAAAATATATGGTGAGCATGTCAGAATAAAAAAGAAACAAAGGAAAACTACTCCAAGGGAGCAAGGCATCTGTACTCTCACAATCTACTTGTGGGAACAAATATACTGCTCCATTTTTTATGTACGCTGAACAAGAGACGGGGAAAGACTTTATGTGGTTTTTCATACAGAGTCTCTTCTGAGTAAGCATTTAATCTATGGATCAGGGTTAGGACACATAGCAAGTAAATAAAGGCATTTTTAAATAGCAGGAGTAATGCTTATTTAGAAATAAATTGTTTGCATGTTGCTCTCCGAATAAGATAAAAGTTTAGGATATTTTTGTTTTCTCTTAACCTTTAGAAATAAAATACATTTTGTTACGATACAGAATAGTCTACTAAACAAGTGTCATTGTGATGGTATCGTATTACACAGGATAAGACAAATTGCACCAAAACTGTTAGGTAAAGTTAGCTAGTTTATCTTATGCTTTTTTTCTGCCTAGCACACCACCTAAAATTGATATCTGCTTTTGTCAATATAAAGACTGCCCAGTTTCTCTTCTTTAAACCTGTTGTCTACCTACCAAACAACTTGTTGTTTTTGCTTAAGGTGGACTTGAGTAACAACCGATCTTTATATTTTTAGAGAATCTGTCATTATGTCTTGGTACAAGCTGAAAATGCATAGCACCCAATAGCGTCTACTACTGCCTCTCACACTCTTTATAAATGCGTACCTGGATGGTTTTAAAACCAGCCCGTTATTTTCCTCCCACCCTCTGCCATCTAGCCTAATGAAGTACAGGTAATTCAAAAGCTTGCACCGTATTTAGTGACATCTCAGTTTGTCAAATAAAAGCACTGTCCTAATATTGATTAGGATTTTTTATTATGGGCCAACCCAGCTGCTTTTACTTTTGGCTTTTTCTTAGGTACAAAACATTTTCCATATAATATCAATAAAATTATAAATATCCATATAATTTATTTACATTGTTGAAATATGATATAATACAATGTCATTTGGTTAAGCTACCACATGTCCCTCTGTGTGTTGACAGTTCTGTTATCAGCTGACTCGCATTGTCAAAGAAGTTGCAAACCAATAATGACAAGGGATAGTTTAAAAACATATTTTATTTTCTGCTACTTCCACTGTATATTCTTCTAGAACTGTGCTGGTCCTTCTGATACACCCGAGTGAAGAAAACTGATCTTAGTTTCCAAAGATATACCGGTAATAAATGCAGCATGTTAGTACACTGCAGCTTAAGTCTCAAAAGAGAACTTAAGAAATAACCTAAGCATGAAATGTGAAATCTCAAATTAACCCAATATTTGCAGTTACAGGTGGGTAGCCGTGTTGGTCTGCCATAGTCAAAACAAAATCGAAAATTCTTTCTAGTAGCACCTTAGAGACCAACTGAGTTTGTTCCTGGTATGAGCTTTCATGTGCATGCACACTTCTTCAGATACCAATATTATGATGGATGAACATAAGAGCTGGAAAAAGTGGGATTTACTTTGTGCATATCCCCATTACTCTATTTTAGATGCAAAAAAGAAGCATTGGGAGAGAACCCCACTCCTATTGCAGCCTCTAGGGTCAGCAAACTTTTTCAGCAGGGGGCCGGTCCACTGTCCCTTAGATCTTGTGGGGGGCCAGACTATTTTTTTTGGGTGGGGGGAATGAACGAATTCCTATGCCCCACAAATAACCCAGAGATGAGAGGGTGGGGAGGGGTATTACTCAGACCAGGTCTCTCCAGAGATCTCAAAGTAGCTGTCTTATTACAAAAGAATTTCAGAAATAGACTGGAAAGAGAAGTTGCTGAATTGCAACTTATTACCAAACTTAACCATGGAGAGACCTGGTCTGCATAAAGACATTGGATTCTTATCTCATTATACATGATATAGCTATTTTTAGCCATCTCATCCCTTGCTTTTTCCTGCAAGACCAATTGCAGGCGTTAACAGTCATCAACAGGTTTGCCACACCTATCAGCCAATCACCCATTCCCACCACCCTCCTAAGTAATACCCCTCCCCACACCCTCACTATATATAAGGATCTGGTGACTTCTGTTTCAGTGTATCTGAAGAAGTGTGCATGCACACGAAAACTCATACCAATAACAAACTTATTTGGTCTCTAAGGTGCTACTGGAAGGATTTTTTTTTTGTTTGTTTCGACTATGGCAGACCAACACGGCTACCTACCTGTAAATCAATACTTACTATTACCAACACAGCCCATTGTACTTATTGGGAGTACCTGAACATTAGGGATATACTCTGGAGAAGAATGTAATGCAGCATATGGAGTTGCATCAGGAAGAAAAGGCACTCATGAAAGCATCCTAAGCATATAACAAAGGGGTGTTTTGCATCCCAACCTGTGACATTTCAGAAATACTGGAAATTGCCTTCTAAAAGGTCAGACTATGAGTTCATCTAGCCCAATAGCACCAACTCAGACTGGCAACAACATTCTAGGCAATAAGTCTTATTTATTAGCCTCCTAGCTGAAGAGCCCTGGGACTGAGTTTAGGATCTTCAAAGCCACTAGAATGCCTATATTACACAAATCCACTTGAAAAAAAACCACATAAACGCAATAGGCTGTATAAGATGAAGATAGGGAACCTAGACTCAGATCAGGACTTACCTATGGGTCTTTTCCCTGGCAATGTATCAGACACCCATACCGGAGAAAGAAGGATTAGATAACTCCAGTTCTTCATTAGTGGTTAACTTATCTCATAAAATACTTACACCAGATGAAACCCGTGTATTCAATTTGTCTACCTGTGCCAGCATCTACCAGTGCCAATTTCTTATATCTACCAACCTTATCATCTTCATTAGACACTTACAAGACTATTTCATGGTACTCTTCTAAGGAATATGTCAGATAGAAAAATACAAGAGAAGATGAAGAAATTAGAAATGAATGTACTACGGATCTGAGAAAATAGGAATCGCATTTTGTACATACTGGCCTTGGTGGTCAACTGAATAAGCTACATTTTAATATATTATGTCACAGTGTTGATTTTGACATTATGAGAAGCTGTATCTAGTTTTGAGAAGTAGTTTCCAATAAATAACTTTACAATTGTTATTATACAGCCTATTACATTTACATGTTTTTTCAAGTTGTTTAGGATCTTCTGCATGCAAAGAATGTCTTCTACCACACTCCATCTCTGACGGTGCTAGCTCCTCTGCCCCTCTGGTCCAAATGACATCAAAGAAGCCAAAATGGAGGTATTCTGGGAGAAGAGGCAGATTTAGGGGAGCATGACCAGTTCAGCCGCACTGGGCATGGTGCCTCAGGAGTGCTGCAACTATGATGTGGAATGGAAGGCAAGAAGCGGAGGACGGCAAATTTTGGCATCACACAGGGTGGCGCGGCACTTTGAGACCCCAAGGTCCACCTCTGCTAGGATAGTGGAAGAACAGCCTCCTCTTTTCTCTCTAGATAAACAGGGCCCACAGATCTTTTTCTTCTTCCTTAAAAAGACACTATAGATGCAGGAATGTAAGAAGGCATTGTTTCTCATTCCACCCTGTATTAGTTGCATACAGCACAGTTTGCTTTCTGCTGCAGTTGGTCTCCCACCAGAATTACAATGACATTATGTAATTTCATTCTACTTAGTTCAATGCAAAAGAAAGACAATGCAAATGTGGGGGGGTGTAATCAGTTGTGTACCATCTGCAGCCTGAAGGCAACAGCAGCAGCAAAGACCAATTGTATTCAATGCATTGATTTCCGTTCCATTTACGGGGCAAATAATAAGACAAATTCTGGAATTCCTTTCTAGTATGAAGAATATTAGGTTGCAAGTAATTTCCCCCTTGCTTATCCTAAGTAACAAGTCTTTAACACTACAATTATGTTTGATAGAGAGTAATACATTTCATCAAAGCTTTGTTAAATTATCCAGATCTAGCTGTTGGGGGAGGATCACACCTCTAAGAAACAGTCACCACAAATAAAAGCACTTACAATGTGGATCATTTTGCCTTTGCTAACGTGCCACAAGTTCCTATCTTGATTTTCCTCAGTGTTCACAGTATTTGTCACGACAAGCAGCCAAAATGACACTGAATATTTTTCTAAGGAATCAGAAGCATTAGAACAGCGAATGCTCTCTGAATGCTATAAACAAGCATAGCTTGAAAAAGCACCATCAGCGGCACTTGTCTAATAGAATGTGGGGAGACTATGGATGGTGTATATTTGAACTTTATTCCTATAACGGGGAGCCTTATTTTAGAGTAAGAGAAATCAAACACCATTTACAGGAAATATTTAGGATAAAACAAGAATGAGAACACATGTATAATGAGAGCCAGTGTGGTGTAGTGGTTAAGAGCGGTGGACTCGTAATCTGGTGAACCAGGTTCGCGTCTCCGCTCCTCCACATGCAGCTGCTGGGTGACCTTGGGCTAGTCACACTTCTTTGAAGTCTCTCAGCCTCACTCACCTCACAGAGTGTTTGTTGTGGGGGAGGAAGGGAAAGGAGAATGTTAGCCGCTTTGAGACTCCTTCGGGTAGTGATAAAGCGGGATATCAAATCGAAACTCTTCTTCAAACTCTTCTTCATAATTCAATCTAGGGTTCAAAGAAAGTCAGCTTCCACACAAACCTGAATCACTATGTGAAATACTATTTGAGAGGAAGCTCTATGAGGCTAAGATGTTGACATCAACCACACGAGTGGATTGCTATGGCCAGATCCTAGCAAACCAATGCCTAAAGCAGGTGTGGAGGGTAGCAACACAAGAAAAGGCCTTTTCAGTGGTGGCACCATCCTTATCAACCACCGCCCTCCATATATTTTGGACCACAACTCCCATCAGCCCATCCATACTGGCTGGAGCTGATGGGAATTGTGGTTCAAAACATCAGGAGGAAGCACATTGGCAAAAGTTACTTTTATTACATTTTCACCCTCCTCCCCCAACTTTTCATTGTGGAAAATCTCATGTACCTCCATCATGTACATAAGACAATGCATGATTAAGAGCATTTTGTTTGTTTCTTCCTCCAGGAGGGATAATGTGAGTCAACCCTATACAGTCATACCTCGGGTTACATACGCTCCGGGTTGCGTACTTTTTGGGTTATGAACTCCGCTAACCTGGAAGCGGAACCCGAAGTGTGTGCGATTTGCGCATGCGCAGACCGTTTTTTGCAGGTTTTTCAGTCTGCGCACGCGCAGAACGAATTATTCGGGTCACGTCCTTTTTGGGTTATGTACTGTAACCCGGAACGGATTAAGTACGTAACCCGGGGTACCACTGTAACTCTGTTATCCATTTGTGTTACATGTTACCTTAGGTAAATAGTGGGTGGACAGAAAACCTGCAAACAGTTTCCTTGGTATGGGGAGCAAGCAGACTAGTACTGGGATTTCAAGTGCTAGGATAATGATGGATGATAGTGTACTGTAGGTAGGTGAACCAACACACACACACACACACACACACACACACACACACACTTTCTTCTGTCTTGATTGTAAATTGAGGCTGCAATCCTAGAATCATGTCCTTGGAGTAAGTCCCACAGAATTCAGCAAGACTTACTTCTAAGTAGACATGCATAGGATTGATTGGACTACTAGGGGTGCCAATTAGAGTTTTGTAACTTTTCATAAATAAAAAAACTTGAACTGCCTTTGTAGTGCTTGTATGAGTATATAGCAGTATATTTGGGGTGATTTATGGAAACAGATAGTTGTGAAATCAATGTATTTTATTTGATCTTTGAGTTAATGTTTCTTATAATGCAGAAATAGATAGCAAATTATAGTAGGGCTTTAATTCTGAAAAGTCACTACAATTTACTTTTAATAGATTCAGTAACACTGTTTAAACCTTGAAAGTTAATAAACATAGATTTGTAGAATTAAAAATATTGAACAATTGGAGAGCTAGCAACTCACAAAATTAAAGTTTTATAAACCAAAGTCGAAGACTATGTTGCACAGTTTAAATATTTCATAACTGACATTTTCAAAGTCTACAATGTGAAGCTGGATTTTCCAATCCAATATTCCTTTGAGGAGGGGGCAGGTAAGATTAAAAAAAATACAGATGCAACCAGTGCTTTTTTAATTTTAAAGTAAAAATATTCAAATATTTAAAGGCTCTTTTTATTACCCAGTGTGAGCAACATGCCTTCTGAAAGCACTGTAGATGTGCAACTAGCCCAGAAAATTAGCTGCACTCATCAGTGACACATCTACATTGTTATGAGAGCAGAAACATTGAAATAATTGTCTCTTTTGAACTATCATGAGCTATCATGTGGAAGTGATCATAAAGGACAAGAAGCATGATAGTGAGAGATCTGTGGGATCTAGAACACCTCACTTTTTGATCCATTACAATAAAATTTGTTCATAGAAATAACCCATTGAGAAAAACATCAGGAGCACATATGTGTTCTTGCCGATAAATTTAGGAGCAGTCTTCTTTCTTGACCAGACCCATAGATTATTAATTTGGATGTCAACGAAGTCATCCTATAAGTTGTCGTTGATTAATTAATTAACCCATCAATTAAATTGCATATGAATGTATGAATTAAAAACCATGCTTCCTATGTATTTAGAGAATGTACACCTTTGTTGTATTAGTACAGCAGTCAGCTTAGCAAAGGCATTCCCTCCTTTCCTAGGATGGCCATGTGTCCTATGTTATAGAGGGCAGTGCCCTATTTGAAGGGTTGTAACACTTCTCTATTCAAAGATGCCCTGTATTTGAAGAGCTGTCCAAGGTACCGTCACCAGTCAGCACCTGGAGAGCTAACAGAGCAGGCACACGGTTGCCTGGTCACAGTCTTCCCTACTATGGTAAGAGATATATTTCTATTAAAATAGCTATTTCCCATTGTTAAGTTAAAACATAGAATATGCAGATTTGCACCCCCTTTTGTCCCCTCTTTGACAATGCATTTGCTAGATCGCAGATGATAATATAGCTAAATAGAGATATCACTAGCATAACCTCTGCCGTTACTGAAAATAGTTATCGAGAAGTTCAGAAATAGCCACATTCAGTATTTGTGATTATTTTAAATAATGCGGTAGTTCTGCAATGAACAAACCTGCTACTAGCAGGGGGATAACTCAATTGACATTAGTAGGTCTTTTCCATTTCAGATTTCTATTATTCTATTAAGTATTCAGTGGGATTTCACGGCTTCCAAGGACCCCTGAGATTTAAGAGTTGAGAGCATTCTGTTCTTGTAAATAACATTGCTTTTCAAACAGTAGAAGCCTAGGAGTTATTAAGCTGAGTTTAATGGCATCTAAGCCCTGCTACGGAAAGTTTCCCTCCCTCTTCTTTTCTTTTGTATGTGCATGTTTGTACGCAGGCGCACACAGAACTTTCCCTACCCAGAGTTTAATTATGACTGACAATGCACTAACTTCAAGTCAGCAAGGAGATCCTGAGATCCATTTTGTTGTCAAATATACTTTTCCTGCAAATGGCAAGAGTAACACATATCATTTCGGAGATAATGTTTTAATATCCTGCATTGAATAAAAGTTTTTTTTTTAATCAAGTTGCATTGGTAGCACTAAACTACACCAGGGGCTTGGCAGTTGCAGATGGCTGCATTACTCTAAATGTTCAAGCTTGACTGACCCATTTCATCAGCACTGTCAGAGCCTTGCACTGATACATGTTGACAACATTTAATCTTAAAAAATTGAAAGAAATGAATTAATATGCAAATTTCATCAGCTTTGTAATAAAAATGTCCTTGAAAAAAAACAGAGAACATGACCCCCGAGGAATAGTGTGAATTATCCCAGCTCAATTCTTTAAGTTAGTCAGAGGTATGCGAGTCCACAAGGAAATCAGCACAGATTTGACTTGGAAATAATTATGATGAAGAACAAAACACAAGCAGGTTGAATAAATGTAACAACTTGGGAAAAGTCTTAGTCCTGTTTGTTATTCACTCTGAATTAACAGGATTAGGTTTGGTTTTTGAAAATAAAGGAACACTGCCATGTAATTCTAACACCTAAGTAATGTGAAAACAATATTTTTAGGGGGTATCAGTTTTAGTGGATAATACAAACTGTATCTTGGAAGGGGGGAAAACTCCAATCTTTTAAAATATGTTATCACTTTTTGGCCCTAAGGCAAATTTTTACTCTGAATAAAGGGCTCAATGGTATCATCTTCCTTTAGAAAAGAGTCTGTATGAAGCTATACTCCAGGAGGACAGCATTGAAATGGTTGTTAAGAGAAAGCATTGTGGTACTGCAGCAAATGTAAAATGAGGAGCTTCCTTTATATTTGCCAAGCTCAGCTGCATTTATAGAGACGCCATCTCCAATTCATTCGCATGGGATGTGGCTGTAGTTCAGGGGCAGAGCACATGCTATGACCCAAATTCAACCCCTGGCATCTCATAGGGACAGGAAACACTCCTGTTTGAAACCAGGAAGACCTGCTGCCAATAAGTGTAGACAGCGCTAAATTAGGTGGACCCTGCCATTGTGCACTTGGCAAAATAGAGGCATAGCTTCCCCTGAGCACCCTGTGAAAACAGGAATCATTATATGTATAGCAAAGCTCAGACCTTTCATGGAGTGTATATGTACACCCTTTTGCATTCAATATGCAAACGTGACATAAAGGCTGGCAAAACCAACCCTGTCATATGGGAATATGTTGCAGATGACTGCAGAGCCTGGAGACAGACAGTCAGGTCATGTATCCACAGCAGTGACTGGAGGAGGAATGACCGCTGGGAGGAGTGTAGAGAGAAGAAACGCCATGGTGCACCTGCAGCAGCACAACCAGACGCCTTAGTCTGTCCCACCTGCAATGGAACATGTCTCTCCCATATAGGTATCTAGAACCACAGCAGGCATTGTAGCTCTCCGGTGATTTGACTTTACTACCAAAGGCACACTCTCATCGTCTCCTGATACAGATGGATGCCAACAACAATGGTTCATGGCCTGAACCATCAGTTTATTAAGGAGGATTGGTGCTTATAAGCAACCTTTCACACGTGTAAGCAGATTCCCACATGCTCAGCTTTAAGTATCAGGACACACCGCCAAGTACAATGAGTACCGGCACATATTTGATGCACCTTATGGCCTCAGCTGATTCAGAGCAGTAGCGATGCATGCATTGGAGAACTTTGTCCCTTCTCTGGCTGCAGCCGCCTAAAATCTGGCAACAGAATTAAGTTAAATCATTGAAACAAACAAATGTCTCAAATTAGCAGGAGAGAACAAGGGATGAAAATGTGCCATTAAGGAAATAAAAGATAAAAACATGAAAGGACAAACTGCTTTTGAATATTATCACACTGTAAATTAAAGACGGATTGAAATACAATATGTAGGGGATGAATTGCCACAGAAGACATAACCTTTACTTGGGACTTGGAGAAAAAGAGGGCCAGGGGTGTGGGAAGAGGTGCTCCTGTCTGCCAAGCTGCTGATGGACCTCTCCGATCCTAAGTAACTCCCATTGCGATGAATGGGTATCATGATGCAGTTGCTTAAAGCCCCATTCATTTCAGTGAAGCATTTATGAGTCTCGTTCATTTATGTGGACCGGGGTTGATTTTGGCATGGTGGAGCCAACTCCATTTAGGATCAAAGTGCTGCTACACAGCTGAAACTCTGGACACTCCTAACTTGGGTGTCACAAGGGCAGGGCTACATGGCTGCCCCACCACAAGCAAGTAGCAGCAATGCTGATGTTTGGAGGGTGGGTCAGTTGCTCCATCCCTCCATTAATGGCCAGGGCCATATTTTTTATGAAGCACTTCCTGAGCACCAAACATCTCCAACAAAGAAAGCAGCTATGCTAGAGACCACATGAAGGAAGCAGGCTTGGACAGATAAGAAACCTGCACCTATCTAATCAATTCATGCAGACTTCAAGGCTGCGTCCAAAGGTTGCAATGGAGACCAGTTACATAGATGAAAGTCCTGCTGAAACCAAAGAGAGTCAGCAGACAGCATGTGAATTTGAACACGTGGGGCAATTCAAACACTTAGTGCCATTTGTGACAACTTGCAGAAGGTTGTGGGATAAGCCATATCATATATTTTTGGTTTCTCTTGTCAAAGACACCATTTCACATGTACTTTACATAAACTCTAAGCACTAGCTAGGTGTAGATTAGGCCTCTATGATATCAATTCCCATTACAGTAGCACCTTCCATCTCTATAATTTCCCTTTTGTTGGGGGGGGGGGAGAGATAAGGCTGGTATAAATTAACTAAACACTGTACACAGGTTTTTAATGAAGAGACTGGGCCAGGTCAACAGACTTTAAGAATCAAAAACAAACCCGCCACTTCACATGAAAATTGAAAATAGCTATTGTAATAGCTTGGGAAACTCAGCATAATCTTTTAGCACCTTTGAAATAAGCCTTCTGGTTTTATATATCCCTGGAAGACAGGCACACTATAATAGTGATGATGACTAACCATATTAATCTAGTCTGTAAGCTTTTGTGGTTTCCTACAAAAGGCTTTTAAGTTTCTCCTTTCTTTCTTAATCTACAATCAGTAAAATCCCACGTTTATCGTGGCCTTTGCACTTATATGCATAAAATGAATAACCTTTCAGTTTAATTATGCAATATTCATTCAGTTTTTGAAATGATATAAAGTTTCAGGTGGAAAAAGAATAAAACCTGTTTAAGAATTCAAAATTAATACATGTCAAACTCATGCTAAATCTTAATCTTTCAGAAGCATTTCGCTAAACTAGATGTTCTTTTATCACCCGGCACGTCAAGACCCACTGGATAAAGAAAGAGAGAAAAGAAAGCGTTTGGTTAACATGCTGCAGAAGGGTATTCTCTTTTCCATCGCACTCCAGGCTATTCTTGCAAGGGCTGAACAGTTGTATAATAATGAAAAATGTGCAATACTTGTGGGGCATTGCTTGTGCACACATACCTCCGCCCACGCATTCATCATTCCGCAGGTATTGTCAGTGAAAGTTTAATTGCATAAACACTCTGTAACTGTCCTGTCATATTTCTTGTCAGTCTGGATTCCCTCTCCGGGCTCACTATCTCACAAAACTATAATTGAATTGCTACCAAGTCACAAGAGAGCCCCCCAAAATAAAATCTTTATGAATAGAATTTGTTTCCTATCAGCAGATTTGACAAATTGTGGCAAAGGAAGGGCCTTCGCGATAATTTCCGAGTTTATTCTAAATCCAGTTATTTGCTGTTGGCTCTTATCTCCCCCTTAGAACTTTAAAGCTGCAGTGAGAAAAGAATCCAAAGGAGTTTACTAATGCTATTTCCGCCTGCCCTAAAGGAAAGCTGAAAGAAGAAGAAACTGTGTGAATACCCCGAGTCCTCAATTTGGGGACAGGTGCCTGGGAAGGGGGCAGGGAGGCAGTGTTAATTCTAGGTTATTCTGGGTTCGTGTGTGATAACAGAGTTCCAAATCCCAACATGATGCTTAAGTATACATTAGTTGCCAATGATAAAACTTTTTTCTTTTTTCTTTTTGCAAAGGATAGGAAACTGAGGCAGCAATAGGCTTTCCATACTTCAGGAAAATTCCTGACATGTCTTGTTTTCTGGGAGTAAAAATGGTATCGGGGGAGGGGGATTTTGCCAAAATGGCAAAATGTCAGGGAAAACCGAAATGTATGGTAACGCAATGGAAAATGTAGCAGGAACAGCTCCAAAAGCTAAAAATCACTATTTTGGGGGGAGGCTTACTCCCTCCCCATCTCAATAATTTGGGTTTGCTTCCCCCAAAAAGCTCAACAATATGGCAATCCTTGGCAGCAATATACAGTGGTACCTTGGTTTACGAACTGAATCCGTTCCGGAAGTCCGTTCTTAAACCAAAGCGTTCTTAAACCAAGGCGTGCTTTCCCATAGCTGCCGGGGACTCAATTTACAAATGGAACATACTCAACAGGAAGCGAAACATGTTCTTATTCCAAGAAAAAGTTCACAAACCAAAACACCTACTTCCGGGTTTGCAGCGTTCTTAATCCAAGTTGTTCATAAACTAGGCTGTTCTTAAACAAAGGTACCACTGTAGTGAGTTTGTGGATAATACTGCACACTGGTAGAACATTGTATTTGAAATGTGTGAAGGGATGGTAACTGGACACTGAGTTTCCCTGTCCAAACCCCACAACACTGGCTGCTATTTGCAGGGAATATGAGTGGAATTACATGTTTTGTGTAACAGAAATCTACTGGGGGAGCGGGAAAGAGGTGGGGGTGTTTTTTTTTTCCATTAGCAGCCAGATATCTTCCATAACATTTCAACCTGATAAATGTTTAGTATAGCCATCTCTCTGACGTGCTAGGTTTCTATGTGCAGGGTGCTTTTTTGTATATTTCTGAGTTTCACAAAAGAAATAATGATGGAAGGGTGAAACGCAACAAAATGTTTCAGCATGGACTGTTCCTGTTCACAAGTATTCCAGTGAATCATTGATTTGTTGTATCATCCATGATACTCCATTCCATTTCACCTCCTGGCCCATTGTTGGTCTCCCTGTTCCACAATAGTCAGTATTCTGTGGCCATTGATCATGTTCGGGCTATTTTGAGATTTTAATGGAGATTTTTGTTACTATTTTTTAAAAAATATGTCTCCCTCAAGTCTGCTCATGCTTATGAGTGGTACCATCTTGGCATTCTTTCTTCAAGACAGGAAATCCCTGAATCCCTGTTGCAGTCCATAATTCTACTACAGTCCATAACTATACTAGTGTCTACTATGGGGAAGAAGGGGAGTTTTTAACCAGAAGGTCTTATGGGTGATCTTCCAAGGGCTGAATGCCAAAGGTGGGTGTGGCAAAAGTGGATGTTGGCCACACCCACACAGGCCCATTCTCCATCCAGACAGCCAAGAGCTGTAATCGGCATTGAAAGGCACATTCCATCCTGGCCAAACCACCAGAGAAGGGTGCAGAAGAGGACCAGTGAGGGGCGTGGTCTGGGGAGGGATGCAGTCTGGACACAGTTCCAAGGGCTGGAGCTATTTGCCTCTGAGCCTTCCCCATTCCCTTTGGTGGCCCGACTGAAATCATGTCCACAAACTGACTTCAGGGCTGCATTGTTTCTATCTGCCATCTTTGTTGTTAGCAACTTTTCCTTGCCTAGCACATGACCTCCTGGATCTGTGAGATTCCTCAGCAGATGATGAAGTCAATAACCAAACAAAATTAAAACGAAGACATGATACAGGCTTCACTACACACATCATCATTAAAGTTTAATGGAAACTAAACTATAATAAATTTTAATATTTCCAGAAAAACATATTAAAATAAAAACTGCTGGATCCAAATTGAGGATTATGTTTTTGCCTGATCTGCATTTTGATGTTGCCCTTGATGAGCTGAAGCAAATGGGGGGGAAATAATTTCAATAAAAATATGAGATCATTGTCCATTTCACTCTAAAATTCTATTACCAGTGCATCACAGAAACACGCTAGTTTTAAATGGGATGCAACTTTGTCCAGATTGACAACTATCCGGCTGTTTGGGTTTTTTAAAAATGCTTATCAGAATCATATACGATTGATGGCAGTTTCTTGATGAAGTTATGTTTTTGCAAGAGACTTAATTTAGGACTAGGGTTAAGGCTTAGGATAGATGAGTGCATTAGATGATTAAAGAACATTTGTCTTGTGGGACACTTAAGTCATTTGTTTCTGACACTTGAGACCAAGCTGGCAGAAAGCTACAGGATGACTCAATCCCTTAAAATACAAATATAAAACTGTAAAAAAATTAAATAAATTATAAAATATTAATTGCTTTATCCATTTAATATTCTTTAAGAATGGGCAGGGAAATGCCTAACCGTGCATACAAAGTAATTTCCTTTTTTTATTTGCTTCCTATGCCCAAGTTTTGATCTTCCCTCTGTTGTTCACAGCAAAATCTCTTGCAGACATTCTTGAAATATATATTTTTTCAAATGCTCTTTATTTTGATGGCACATTAAATGCTATTCAGCTTCACTGTATTATTCAGAATGACAGGATTCCCTATCATATGGAGACTAGCTATCTCGGTGGACAGTAATGAGATATGGTGCACTACACGGCTGGGTCACTGATGAGAAACTGGTCCGGGTTAGCAGCTGCTGTAAGTCAATGGGTGTGTGGGTGTATGTGAAATGATATGTTGATTTCTTAACTATTCTTAATGGGTCCATATTCACACTGCATACACAGAAATTATCAAAGTAGTCACAGATGTGCACACTTGTTGAGTTTAATAGAGAGGATCCAGAATTTGAATAAGAGGTAAAATCGAAACAGAATTTCCCCACAACAGGTAAGGCATCTTTTGTGTTTCAGTGTTGAGGGAACCTAGGGGAACATTGGGGGAGAAATCAGCATCGCTTCTGCCCATTTGCAGCATGTTGTGAAAATAAACAACTTAGATCCCCAGGGCTGTCCCCATCTGGAAACTTTCATGAGCACAAAATTCACATTAAGAGATAGAAGGCTGCTTTCTCATACTGATTATAATAACACAGCTACTTTTGAATTCAGCGTCCTACCAAATAGCGAAGAACAATGCACTATGATTAAGCAAGTCCCCCCACCCCGTTGCTTTAAGGAATTAATGCAGATGTACTATCTAGGAATGGCGTTTTAGTTTTATGGGAATGGTTCCCCTCCCCCCTTAGTCCTGCTAGATTGTATCACATTTGTGATAAGGGTCAAGCTATTGCTGTTCTGCAGCATTCCCTCCAGTTGATTAAGGGACCATGTTGATTGCCTGCAATGTAGGTCTCAGCTGATTCACCTATACTAAATTAATAGTAGTTATCCTGCTGGGGCTATAGGTCTGATGATATTTAACTGAGTTACACACAGCTGAGGTTTCTCCATTGTAAGCAGACTATTGAAGGTGATACTCAGAGGGAAAAGCCATTATGCTGCACCTGAGTAGAAAATTGGGTGCAATATGGCAGGACTATTTATCATTTATATTGCACTTTTTAATTTGCACAACATTCTATTGTCATTCTGTTTTGCTCTCACAACAGAAACAGGTAACTGTTATTCCCATTTCACAGAGAACTGAGGCTGAGAAGTCACATTTCCATCATGCAAACTGTAAATGTGCTGATATTGAACAGAAGGGACCGTCAGTCATGATCTGACAATTTTCTTGGACAGGTATCATTCTGAACTTTATGTACATAATGAAAAAAAAATGCAGGGTTTCTCGTGAAATACGTTCAAGAGTTCTTGAAGTTAAATCTTTTGATGTTTGTAGAACATGAAGAGATACACAGCAGGAACAACGGAATTTAAGATGCTGTTACACAGAGTAGTAAGGTGCAGGGGGTTGGTTCAGGTGAGAATGCAGCGTATAGAGCGCCCTCGGACGCTTGCTGTGTGGGTGGCGGGCTGCTAGGGATGATGCTGCCATGGGCGGCTAGGGGCATGGATTATACCTTGCCTGCACAGCCCACCCAGGAAAGTCTCTCCAAACATCCATACATTGGATTTGCTGAAGACCTGCATGTGAAGACTAAAGTGCATAGGCTAGAATATTGTGGTTGTGTCAGATTTTTTCCTTTGATTTTTAGGTATGCTTGTTTCTGTATAGTTCCAAACCTAGCTGCCATCACCCACCTCCTTCAGAATCAGGACTGGACCACTGGCGAAGGAAGGTGGGGGGGGGGGTGCGGTGCGCACCGGGTGTCAGCCGTGAGGGCAGGTGACATCGCCACGCCACACACACCCTATGCTCGCTGTGCGGGCGGCACCCTCGGACGCTCGCTACGTGGATGGCGGGCTGCTAGGGACGATGCTGCCGTGGGCGGCTAGCAGTGCCCCCCCCCTGACGATCACTGCGCAGTCGGCAAGCGGCTAGGGATGCTCACCAAGCGGGCGAGTAGCCCCGTCCCTGCATCGCTCTGGGTGCTGGGGCAGGCAGATCTGCCCATGGACTGGACAGGCTGCTTCTGGTATAAAAATTCTCACAAAGGGGCTCACTATTCCTGGACTGAAGTTCAAACACACTGCAGAACTTTCCTCACAACTTTTTATTATTCAAGTGCCATTGATGGTGCTTTTTCACTATCACCTGCACTTGCTTAATAGCATTCAGAGAGCTTTTTCTGTTTTAATGCTTCTGATTTCTTAGAACAATCTCCAGTGTCATTCCCTCGGTTTCTCATTACAAATACAGTGAGTGCTGAGCAAAGTCAAGATATGAACTTGTGGCATCTAACAAAGGCAAAATGCTCCAGATTTTAAGTCCTTTTATTTGTGGTGTATAACTGTTTCTTCGAGGTATGATCAACCCAAAGCAGCCACTTTCATATATTCTTGATTACATATATTGAGTACACCTACCCATCTATAACCAAAAGACTAATCAAACACATTTTAAAAAAAAACAAAACAAAAAACAAAATGTTTACTTGTTTCCATCTGCGTGAAGTTTTCCACACAAAATAATGGCTGGGGCTTCGGAAGTGCTGCGCAAAGTGCTTTGCAAGCCCCAAGTTCTGCCTTTTGGAAGATCTGAGCCTGCAAAGTGTTTTGCACACTTCTCAAATACCTGACAACTAGCTGATTGTCAGATGCTTGGGAAGTGCTGGCCTTTGCAGGGGGCCGGACATTTATCCCACCAATCTCTGTGGGCCAACTTTGACAGGTGGGGAAGGGTGCCCACCTGTCCGATATTAGGTGATTGACACATGTCAAATTTGGCCGACAAGGTGGGAGGGGTGGAAACAAAGGTCTGACTCACTAGGTCCAAAAGGCTCCTCACCCCTGAACTAGAGAGTTTCCCCTATCTCTGCCTTAAATAAATATATTTAGTCATCCTAAAAAAAACCTGTAACAATCCCACACTTTGGTAACCACATTTTCAGTACAGTACCTCATTATTCATCCATTTATTTCCTTCAATATTTCTGCTGCCATTAGAAGGTTCCAGAGTAACCTATTCAGTCCTCATAAGGTTGTTTTGGGGCGTCCTCACCTCTTAAAGCTATTGTGTACTTCTCCAAGCCTCAGAGTTTCTCCCTCTCTGGATGGTACCAATTTGGCTACATAAAGACCCCCCCCCCACACACACACACCTCTGAACCTAAAGGCACAGTGTTTCCTGTGCCTTGGTACTCCTATCATTGGAGTGTGGGACCAACTCATCTATCATGCATAAATCTCTTGTGCTCATGCTTCTTGCAGCAGCCAGATTGACAGTGGCTGTCCGTTGAAAGTCCAAATCACCTGCTTCTCAGAAGGAGTGGCTAGTGAAAGTATGGGACATTGCATTGTCAGAACATGACATATAAATGGAGAGTCCTTAATGGCTCATTGAAAATGGATCCTTTTTGCTCGATATGGTATAAATTTCTCTCCTATGCTACCTTAACTGAACAGCCCACTAACCCCCTGCTCTACAGACAAGTATGTGGAGAGGTTTTATTAAGAATTGAATTGATCCAGCTTTTTCTTCTCATATGTAACAACTGAATGTATTTTCAGTAGTTTGCTTTTTGGGTTTGGTTTCTTTACCCCTCATCTGTATCTGTGCTTTATTTTTCTACTTTTATGCCTATTTTTATTTGCCATATCCATCATTTTTATTGCATTCCGAATGTATTTATGCCAATAAGCTTCTTCTTCTTCTTCTTCTTCTTCTTCTTCTTCTTCGATAGCTCTCTTTCAAATTCATACAAATAAGCATTTTGGGATTTTTTTTTAAAATTCCTATGTCCATTCTGCTTTGAGGATGTCATTTAACACCTATAGATTTCAATGTGAAAAATTAAACATGTGCTTAACTCCCACACTGTAATCAATTTGACTTAGGCTATGGCTTCATTTAGATGACAACTTTTGCATTTTCTTTTGCTCCCCTGTAATGTCTGCCTAATTTGTACTGAAAAGACAAGAGAGAGATATAGGATGACTACAGAAAACTGAGGTATATAAATAAAAGACAGAAATGCATTCATGTGTGTACATGAGTATATTGACAGGGACAAACGTTTTGTCTTACCCAATTGGAGATCTTACACTTTTATTTTATTTCTAAAGGCTCTGGATCAATGAAGGAATGACAATATTAACAGCTCTCTCAACACCTTGCCTAGCACTAATATTATATCCATTATACTATCCTGTTTGACAGATGCAGTGGAGAAAAAGGACTGTATATACAGTCTTGCTGACTTGTGAATGGACCTCATGTTGCAATTAGTATAATGGCTTGCATCTCCAAAATGAGTTCTCACTTCATCTCACAGATAGTAAGCATCAGCTATGTTCACACTACTGTAATTCTTCATTTGTTAGAACTTCAGGAATTTCACAATACTACAGCTCCTGTAATAAATGACCAAATTTAGCTTTCACTTATTGTCATATTGTTTAGAGCATGGGTAGGCAAACTGAGGCCATGGGGCCGGATCCAGCCCAATTGCCTTCTAAATCCGGCCCGCGGATGTTCCGGGAATCAGCATTTTTTTACATGAGTAGAATGTGTCCTTTTATTTAAAATGCATCTCTGGGTTATTTGTGGGGCATAGGAATTTGTTCATTTTTTCCCTTCAAAATATAGTCTGCCCCCCCAACATGGTCTGAGGGACAGTGGACCCGCCCCCTGCTGAAAAAGTTTGCTGACCCCTGCTTTAGAGACTCTAACAGGTATCATAAAATCTATCTGAATATCTTCAAGGAAACATCTTTACTAGTGATTTATTTGAGGCATATGTCCTACGTTTGAATTAGGGTTGCCACATTTTGAAGAGCAAAAAAGAGGACACATTTGCATTTGCCGACTTCTACTTTTAACTATGGATCACTATGACAACTCTACCCATGAAAAAAAGGACATGTCCTGGAAAAAGAGGACATATGGCAGCCACAGAATAGGTTTGAAAATTCCATGCACTTTTCATAAAAGCTAGAGTTGCCACTGAATTTTGCTGTAGGCAAAATTTCAAAGTGAACTTGGAAGTTCCTGATTAGAAATAGATTGAAGGAAGAAAGATTTGAAAAGCGTAGCAGAATCCATCCGAAGGACAATTCCCATCCTCAACAGCATAAAGAATAGAACTACCGAGAAAACAACTTACACAACTATTTCATAGCACTGTACAGATAAAACATCTCTGATCTCGAGGTCTGGCTGCTGTCAGCAAGCGATATTTTCAATACTACCTTGTCGCAAACTAATAACTTCTTGAAAGTGCTTCATATTATGTTGACAATCCTTACAAGAGCTTAATGCAGTGCTGCACTTGAGAAAAACAAGAACTGGGTCACAGCAGCCTCTCCCAACCTTTCCACTACAACTCCCAGCAGCCCCAGCCAGCACAGACAGAGGTCAGGGATGATAAGGCTTTGAGTAAAAAAATAACTGGATGGCATCCAGTTGGGGAAGGCTGACTAACAGGAGCCAAAGCTGGATACCGGTACCTTTTAATCCTTGCCCCCTTTAATTGGTCTCCTCTTTTCAAGCATAGCTGTCCATTTTAAGTTCAATGTTATTGTGAAGGAATTCAACTACTTTATAATGCAGTTGAATATGACTACATTATATTTGTTACCCTCCAGAGTCTCAAATGCACTTATTTCTTGGACCACATCCTCATCTTCGCTTAGGGCTAAATCAAAGTCTGTCTCTCCCCTTAAGGAGTTCAGTACAAGTTGTTCCAGAAAGCTATCATCTGTGGAATCTGGATTCTTTTAATATATATGCACCATACTCTGGGATTTACAGAAAGAATAGTAGGTCTACAATGTTGCTATAGTTTTGATGCTTTGATTTGAGGGATTAGTGCCTTGACTTCAAGACTAGTGGCACACATAAGAAACAGCAAAATTAAGACTGGAGCAATCTTTCATATAGAAGCTGCTTGCAGGGTTGGCCAACCCCCCTCCCCAGATTCATCACACCCCTGAACATGCACATAATGAGCTTTAACATATCATTTTATTTCAAATCAGTACATTAAGCAAACACAGAACCAGAATATCATAGACTTGTAGAATTGGAAGGGGCCCTGAGGGTCATCTAGTCCAACCCCCTGCAATGGAGGAATCTTTTGCCCAATGTAGGGCTCAAACCCACACCCCTGATATTAAGAGTCTCATGCTTTACCCATTGAGCTAATTTTTACTACCATACTGCTTGTCTCATCTTCCAATTGGGCTTCCCAAACCCAAAGAAATGAAGTGGCCCTAGAAATCAATAATTTCTGGAAGGGGTGATCTGAATCCCTATCCAGATGATTGGACTTTGCCCCACCTCAGTGTTGTGTCAAGTTTAAATTATTTTATTTTTCCCATTGCCAAAATGGGAGGGAAAAATCAGGGATTTAGCATGTGAAGGGGCAATTTTTGCCTATTATTATTATTATTATTTCATTATTTATTCGTCAGCCACTCTGGGCGGCTTACAACATATCTAAAAACATTAACAGAAACATCAATCCTTAAAAACCTCCCTAAACAGGCCTGCCTTCAGATGTCCCCCCCCCTTTGCCCTGCAGTCTCCCAAGACTCTGCTCCGAAGGGTTGGGAGACCCTCCTGGAGAGTGTGGAAGATGGCACAGAGGTTGTAAGAGGGATTGGCGAAAATTACTTCTTTCCCCCACAGCCATTGGGAAGGTCTGCTGCGTCAAAGACCCTTCTGCAGACAGAAAGAGCCCTTCCATTTGTGGGAGAGCGACTCTGGATCCAAATTTTGGTTTCAGTGAGTGAACAGTGCTGGCAAAAAAAGGTATATGACAAATGGTGGGGTTGAGGTGCAGGTGGGAAAATAACAAAACTAGCCCTATTTCTCACTGAGTAGCTGAAGATGCTTTTGACGTTTAAAATTGCATTTTTATCCAACTTGAACCACTGCTCTAGCAGTAGGGCCTCCTGCGCCTGCCATATTAAGTCCTCTGATTTTCTGCCAAAAACGTTAGAGAAGCGCCATAGACTGCACTTGAGCAATTCCATAGGGCTAACTTGCTGTTGTAGTTATTCTTCACCTAAAGTACTGTCATATATTTTGCTAAATTGTCTAAATCCTCCTGTAGTATTGATTTCTAGCTTTAGGAGTTCTCCCCTATTTGGTAAGCTCCAAGGACCCCATGCCAAGACACAGCGGAGATATGTTATTCCTGACAATAATCCTACAGTTAGAAACTGACAGCTGCAAAAGTTTAATAACATTATGCAAGCAAAAATGCCACATTTCCTTAAAAAAAATAGAAACAAAACTTAACAACAGTCTCTCTAATTCCTCAATAATAAGACATAGCTCTTCCCACACTCTTTTTTGCAGCGTCTTTGAAAACGGCTAGTTTTTCATTTACTGAGCACTTAACAGCAGCTACAGTGAATTTATTAAAAGGAGAGTAGAGCAATCATAATCCCAAGTCTGCAGAACCATTAAAAGTAATGAAAAGACACAAGCAGATATGTGAAAAGTAAATTAACCATTCAGCCAGTATGGTCCAGAGGTTCCAAGCTTAAATTGTCCTGGGAATCTCCTGGATAGGTTCTACATCTGAAAGCTCAAATCAAGCACAAAATGGGCAATCTTACCTCCCATTCTGTTTTTAGATTTATTTTATTAAAAATCTGTTTATTCCATAGAAAAATTACTTGACGGTATGGAGGGTGACATTCAAGTACAGACTAAAAATTGCATGCCTGAGTCCGATAATACTTTATGTTAAGTAAAGTTATTTGCATGCATTAGGCTTTGCCAAATTGAAACGAAACCTCAACGTGGTCTGTGTATTTTGTGTCCAGCACTTTTTTCCTTTCTTTCTTTTTTTTTTTTTTGGTAAAGCCTCTTTTCATTGTCTCCCTGCTGATTTAAAACAAGACAATCAGAGAATTGTCTGCTTGAAGAAGCACACTTCTTATTATGGTGCAGTATCACTGCTTCTTAGGCTAGCTTAGTCACTTATTTCCTTCCATTATAATGCCAAATGTTATTTAGATTTCAGTCATTTAGTAATGGTACGCTGAACACATCAAGGCTTCTGAAAAATTCCATACCTACTAGTCTTCATTTTCATAATAAGATGTTGATATCCTTTCTCCCCAAAATTACACACACCACTATTTATCTTTTTTTTTAAAAAAAACAAAAACTTAGTCTCATCACACAGTTGAAGAGATTATGATGCAATGAACAGCAATCTTCAAAAACCTTTTTTTTTTTGCTATTAAGATACTATTTAAACCTCTTTTGGCTTTTAGGGAATGTTAAAAGCTTTGCTTTGCACTTGCAGAAGCTGACGCTAACTTTTTAGCTACCTTCCTCATCTGCACTGGGGAAGGCATGTTACTGAAGGCAGTATCCTGGCTCCTCTGCTTTATATCAATCTACCGGAGCCAGTGGAAATGTTGCTATTGGCTTGAGCTGAGAGAGAGCAGATGCCAAGGATTTACATAACAAAGAGAGTATTTCATAGCTGGTCCTTATGGAAACAGAGTAAACAATCTAAGCACAGTATTCACAGAGACTTGTTTTTTGAAGATCAACACAGTTACAAGAAAGTGAAGAATGGGAGGCAAATGATGTATCTGACAAATATATATATAAAAACCACCTGAAAGTAACAACAACAACAACAACTTGACTTCACGAAAATATGGTTAGGAAAGAATAGTACTGTGTGTTATCAAGAAAGGGCCACAGCTCATTGGCAGAACACATGCACTGCATTGCAAAAGGATGAAGGTTCACTTCCTAGCCTTCCTAGTTAGTGCATCTCAGAGAGGTGGAACCCATGGATGGTCTGAGAATACAAAGCACTTATTACTAATACTGTATGCAACTAGGAAATAATTGCAGGGAATGCTTATGTCATAGTGAGTTTTTCTTCTAAAAATGATGACTTATACACATAAGAGTTGGTCGTTGATTAAGCACCACTTAGGGTACAATTCCAAGATTAAGTTCATGGTTGCAAGTTCCATAGAAATGAATGGGACTTACTAAGTTCCAGAGAATCACCAAGATACAAACCATGCTTGTGCTGTGATGCCTACAAGAAGCTTCAGAAAATGCACACTGCCCTGTTCACTTCAATGAAAAGGCCAGCATATCCCGTTTTTTTTCCTTTTATTCTATTGGTCCTTCTCTTAAAATGCATGGGGGATGCTTTCAAAGCCCCTGATACACATATGGGATTTCTGGATAGATTCTGGTATTGGGGGCAAATATACTTTGGGTTGATACAAAGAAAAC